>NC_052162.1:41001012-41301748 GCF_902713615.1 Scyliorhinus canicula | reverse complement strand
GCGGAAGTCGGCGCATGCGCGGGCGCGTCAGCGGCTGCTGACGTCATCCCCGCGCATGCGCAGGGGGGGGTTGACCTCCGCGTCGACCATCGCGGAGGCTGATGCCCGACGTGGAAGAAAAAGAATGCCCCCACGGCGCAGGCCCGCCCGTGGATCGGTGGGCACCGATCGCGGGCCAGGCCACCGTGGGGACACCCTCCGGGGCCAGATCGTCCTGCGCCCTCCCCAGGACCTCGGAGCCCACCCGCGCCTCCTGGTCCCGCCGGTAAATACCTTGTTTAATTCATGCCGGCAGGACTGGCATAACAGCAGCGGGACTTTGGTCAATCGCAGGCCGGAGAATCGCTGGGGGGAGGGCCCACCGACAGGTGCGGCGCGATTCACGCCCCCAACGAATATCCGGTGCCGGAGAATTCGGCGGACGGCGGGGGCGGGATTCACGCCGGTCCCCGACCCGGCGGGGGCACGCCGTGCCAGAAAAAGGGTCTGGCAGGATGGAAAATCCCACTCCATGACTCACAACAAGAAATATCCCATTGAGGAAGGATTCAAGGAAGGAGATAAATCAATGATGGTAAACCAAGGGAGTGAAGGATATTATTAAAATTTAAGAAAAACATCTAAATTGTAAACCAGAGGATTGGGGAAGTTTTAAAAAACGACAAAAGGTGACCAAAAAGAAAAAGAGGCAGAAGATAAAATATGAGGGTAAACTTAACAAGTAACATGAAAACAGACAGCAAGAGTTTCTTTAAATATATAAAAAGGAAGAGAGAGGCCAAAGTGAACATCGACACCTTAGAGAATGAGAGTTGGGAAATGATAATGGGGAACCAGGGAACAAATGCTTTGCGTCAGTCTTAACAGTGGAAGACACTAATAGCATTCTATAGAATCCATAGAATCCCTACAGTACATAAGGAAGTCATTAGGCCCATTGATTCTTCACTGACCCTCTGGAAGAGCCTCGGCCCACTCCCCCCCGCCCTACCCCCAGAACCCCATCTAGCCTGCACATTTCTGGACACTAAGGGGCAATTTTAGCATGGCCAATACACCTAACCTGCACATCTTTGGAGCATCCAGAGGAAATCCACGCAGACAAAAGGAGAACGTGGAAACTCCACACGAATAGTCAACCAATGCAGGAATTGAACCTGGGCCCCTGGCGCTGTAAGTTAGCAGAGCAAACCATTTTGACACCCAAAAATAAATTATAAATGGCAGAAGTAGAGGAGAAAATAAATACAATAACAATCACAAGGGAAAACGTACTAGGGAAAATAATGGGGCTAAAGGCTGATTGGTCCCCTGGACCTGATGGATTTCATCCCAGGATATTAACGGAAGTAGCTACAGAGATAGTGAGGCACAGTAGTAATCTTCCAAGAATCCTTCAATCCTGGAAATGTCCTAGAGGATTAGAAAAATGTCAATGCAACATTCAAAAAAGGATGGAGAGAAAAAACAAGTAACTGTAGGCCAGCTCGCTTAACTTCTGTAGTTGGGGAAATGTTAGAGTCTATCATAATGGATGTAATAGCAGAGTATTTAGAAAAGCATAATATAATCAAGCAGAGTCAGCATGGCTTCATGAAATGGAAATCCTGCCTGACAAATGTATTAGTTTTTTGATGTGGTAACACACAGCATAGATGAAGTGGAACCAGTAGATGTAATAACCCTGGATTTCTAAAAGGTATTTGATAAGGTACCACAAAAGGCTACTTAATAAAATAAGAGCCCATGGTGTTGGGGGTAATAGATTGGCTGGGATAGAGGATTGGCTAACTGATAGAACACAGAGTTGGGATAAGTGGGGCATTTTCAGGATGGCAAATTGTAATTAGTGGAATGCCACAGTCATCCATGCTGGGGCCACAATTATTTACAATATATATTAATGACTTGGACAAGGGAAGTGAATGCGCTATTGCCAAGTTTGCGGATGACACTAAAATAGATGGAAAGCAAGTGGTGAGGATAACACAAAGAATCTCGAGAAGGATACAGGCAGGTTAGGTGAGTGGGCAAAAGCTTGGCAGATGGAATATATGGTAGGAAAGTGTGAAGTTATGTACTTTGATAGGAGGAATAAAGAAGCTGAATATTATTTAAATGGAGAAAGACTGCAAAGAACTGCAGCATAAAGAGATGTGGGTGCTTGTGCATAAATCTCAAAAAACTAGCATGCAAATTCAGCAAGTAATTGGGAAGGCAAATGGAATGTTGGCCTTTATTTCAAAGATAATGGATTATAAAAATAGGGAAGTCCTGCTAAAACTGTAAAAGGCACCAACTAGTTAGAAAACACCTGGATGACTGAACAGTTTTGGTCCCTGTATCTAAGGAAAGATATACTGCCATTGAATGCAGCCCAGAGAAGGTTCATGAGGTTGATCCCAGGTATAGAAGGATTTTCTTATGAGGAGAGGTTGAATAGCTTGGCCTGTACTCATTGGAGTTTAGAAAAATGAGAGATAAGCTTATTGAGACATATAGGATTCTCTCGGGGGCTCGACAGGGTAGATGCTGAGAGGATGTTTCCTCGTGTGGGACAGTCTAGGACCAGAGGGCATAATCAAAGAACAAGGGGTTCCCACTTAAGACAGAGATGAGGAGGAATTTCTTCTCTCAGAGGGTAGTGAATCTGTGGAATGCTTTACCGCAGAAAGCTATAGAGAGGCTGGGTCGTTAATTTTGTTCAAGGTTGAGATAGATTTTTAATCATGAAGGGAATGAAGGATTATGGGGCTAATGCAGGAAAGTGGAGTTGAGGATTATATCAGATCAGACATGATCTCATTGAATGTCGGAGGGGCCCATTGGATTACCTCTGCTCCTACGTCTTATGGCTTTATCACTGCTTGCTGTTTATCTTGCAAATGTATTAATCGGCCAACGACCAGCATATTGGGTCCTAAAAAGTGTCCAGTCTACTTCAGGTTACCCTAAGGATAAGGTATCTCAAAAATATGAGCAACAGATGAAGCTAGCCATTTCAGACTGCTGTTATGTAATAGTGATACAAGTGTTTTTCTCCATTTACAGTCATCAAGCCAAAAGGTCTTTTTGCTTACCACACAAATAACCAAATTGGTATATGTGAATTTCTGTGCCAGTGTGGTGCCAATAATGTAGATTGTGTACCCCAGTGACTGGTGGATCATATCGAACAGCACATCTTTTTGGCTGATGGGCAAAGTACTGACTGTACTCAACCAGCCCATGCTTGCAAAGCTCAAAAGACAGTGTCCAACATTAGAAACGATTCCGGCATTGGACAGAATTTGCTAAACAATCCTGCCTCTGCTAAGAATTACACTGAAAACCAATTTAAGACTATCAGATGGGCTTGCAGCGTGGCTTGCCCATGTTTACCATGCACGCCAGAAGCAATAAATATTCACACTGGGGCCCTGTCCTTTGCAAACAGGAAGAACATGTCCACGCATTTGGCTTTTTCAACTAACAAAAGCTTGGGGGATAACCATTCCTGGCTACGTTTCCCATGGCAATGTATAGACCAATCGGAGTCAGTTTACCTGGTTTGATTTTAAACTAAAGTTTTGCAATGACTGTTCCCTGAATATTTCCCATGGCAACACCTCTACCAATCAGAATCCACTTGATAAACAATCAGCACTCTCTGATAATGTGTATAAATTGTTGTTTTTGCTATAATTGGTATTCTTCCGAATCTCTCCTGCTCAGTGCCAGATCTCTTTTCAGCAATACTCACATTCTGGACTAATAAATGACTATTTATATAAAGTTTTAAAAAATTAATGGGATGTGAGTGATGCTGGCCATTTCTAATTGCCCTTCCCTCTTGAAGCACTGCAGTTCACCTGGTGTAGGTGCATCCACAGTGCTGTTTGTAAGGGCGCTCCAAGTTTTTGACCCAGTGACAGTGAAGGAGTGATGAGGTTCCATGTCAGCATTTGGTGTGCTGTGATTTGGTGACATGCAGCTATAAGGGGGTGTATCATTGTGATATCTTGCAGACTAGAGAGAGAGAGAAACTGGTGCATGCACATAAATTTCCAGTTCCAACCAAACTGGATTATGATAACCCCCACAAGGGCCATGGAATAAATCACGAATAGATCTCCCCTTGGGGCTCATGGAGTATGGTTTTTCTAGTAGCGGGCGTTTTTCTTTATGGCAATGGTTTCATAGTTATCATCAGACTTTTAATTCCAGATTTGTATTGGTTTCAAATTTCACCATCTGGGAAATGGGATTCGAACCTGGGTGCCCAGATCTTGCCCAGGGTCTCTGGATTATTAGTCCAGTGACAATTCCACTGTGCCACCACCTTCCCCTACAAGGACACCCCACAGAGGACTTAAAACCCTTCCTCTCAAAATGGCAGGCACAAAGTGTGGAAAATGGCATCATCCTGAAGAGAGTCTGAGTGATTACCCTGCATGCCAGGTGCTACGTTTGGTGGCCCAGACTCCATATTGACATTGAGACTATGGTGAGACTGTGTCCATCCTGCAAGAGAATCAGGAACTTCTGCTGTTGGCCTTGCTGCCCTCGTGGCAATGACCAGGGAGACCTTGGGTATGAGCGCATGCATATTTTGCCAGACCACTTATGGGATCTATGTTTCTAATGTTAATTGACGCCCATTCCAGCGCCACCAGAGAGACTCCGATAATGGAATACCAGATGACCTTGTAACGGACAACGGTACCCCGTTCACAAGTGGAGAATTCCAGGCACTTATTAAGACTAATGGAGTGAAGCGCATCCGTACGGTACCATATCACCCATCCTCAAACAGCCTAGCCAAACGGGTACTCCAAAAATTTAAAAGCGACATGAAAAAGAAAACCGCAGGCTTACTCGAGACAAAACTAGCACAGTCCTTCTTTAATTATAGGACCATGCCAAACACAACAGGAGTTGCACTGACAGAACTATTAATGGGTTGGGGCTCCAGACCCAACTCAGCTTAATGTTCCCAAATGTTGAGGCCGTACTCATGTGTGCGGAACTCTTCAGCAGTCAAGGGCATTCAGCCTCTGATCTTCGGGTAAGCGTTCTTCAAGGCAGCCTTCAGGACGCGCGATAGCGCAGAATCACCAAGCAGAAACTTATAGCCAAGTTCCGCACACATGAGTACGGCCTCAAACGGGACCTGGGATTCATGTCGCATTACATTCACCCCCCACCATCTGGCCTGGGCTTGCGAAATCTGACCAACTGTCCTGGCTTGAGACAATTCACACCTCTTTAACCAGGGATTACCCCCTATCTCTGGATCTGTAAAGACTTAATTACCGTAAGTGCTCGCATTCAAATTACCGTCTTGCATCCTTGACTTGTCTATATATATGTTTCTGGAACATACCTCTTAATTCACCTGAGTGATTTGAAACAAACCTGTTGGACTTTAACCTGGTGTTGTAAGCCTTCTTACTGTGCTCACCCCAGTCCAACGTCAGCATCTCCACATCATGGTTAACTAGACCAGCATGGCTTGTAGTCCTGGGTTGGGGCTCTATTGCTGTACGACGTGGTAGCGGATTTACCTTTCTATTGTAAATAAACTACTTTAGCCTTCCTGCTCGTGTCTCCAGGATTATCACACTTATATACATGCAGACTCAAATGGCCTTAACGAAACAGTTACAAAAAAAATTAAAATTCCATACAACCCATTTATGTTCTTTATTTTTCATCTATTCATAAATCCAACTTAACTACTAGCTTCCTAATCCTAAGAAGACACCTCCTTTCTTGGCCCAAATGTTCAGAACTTGGGAAGGGCCTTGGCCCACTTAGTCCTGAATCTGAAGAGATGTTTGGCGGATTCTCTGTTCCTGAGACTAAGTGTTGACGTTGGAGCAGGATTTGTGAACTTCCACAATAGCAAAACTGGCACCGCACTTGGACTGATTCAGCGACCGTTGAGGGGCTAGCATCTGCGTCACGTGGAACACAATCGATTGCAATGAGAAACGGTGTCAGATTTGCTGGATTTGCGATTGACACTCAGGAGGCTGACAAGCTGCTGCCACGTATACAGACTTCACTCCCCACACAGACTCATACCAGCCAACAAGGTGGTACTGGTTGCGCTGGAGTGTGCCATACCTCTGATGGGTCAGAAGGGCTCGAGGGTACCTATGGAGGTGGCCTGGAGAGACGCCCATACGACCTGTGGCCCTAAGATCAAAGCGGGCAGTCAGCGGTGTGCGCAGTTGCATGGCTGTCTGGTAGGCCACAGCAATGACCTGCCCACCACGGCGCCCCAGCCCACCTCCTGTCCACTCCTCGCTACTGTCCCACCCTGGCCTTGGCAGAAGCCCTTGGGCCAGCTGCACAACTGTCAGCCCACTATGGTGATGTTGGACACTTTCTGTATCCTCTCTCTCTCCCTCAGCAGCCATGGTGTCTGTTTCATGATTTTTAAAAGCACAAGTGAACCTCGCCATCGGGAATTGTCTAACCTTTCCACGACCAAACATTTTGACCAAATATGTATGAGGACCACACATCATTTGTCCTGGTAGCTACTTCAACCACGTACAATGATAATCTTTCACCTTAATCTTCTGGTTCAATTTAAGACTTCTTTCTCTCATTCTCTCCCTATCATGGCTCGCTTTCTGGCTGGATTGTTTCTCTCCTACTTACTGTGCTAAATGTGGCTTCAGCAATGAAATCTTTGTTCTGGGCTGTCTGCTAAGGAACACTTCAGCAGGCATTTGGCCAGTAATAGTGTGAGGTGTGTTACATAAATAATCATTAAATTTGCCAGTTTGTGATTCAATGACAACTACAGTGGAACTCTAATGTGCTTTATCCTACTAAATTTCATGAATTTTCTTCTGAACAAAACTGAGGTAAATTGTTGGACATGATTTACTCTGGGAACACATAAGCATCAGACAAACTAAAGTTTGTAGTTCTCGGCATCGGAGACCCTCAGCCTGCTTCAAATTGATATAATTGCAGCGAATAGCTGTTGAGCTTCAAATTCTCACAATCCATGTGCAGCCTTACTGGTCGTTTCTATTGCTGCACAGGTACCAGCGGTGCCTTCTATTCTACTGGTTGACATACTTTATACCAGTGGCCTCCAATCTTTTGAAACAATCTTTTTAGAACCTAAATGCAGGACAAGATCTACTCTTGAATATTTGACTTTACTAAAACCCTGGAAAATGCACACTATGCATAATACTCACCTATAGTGTGACACCTGTGCTTGCACAGTATCTGTGAGTGCTGTGAAACCTGGATCGTAGTTGAGCTGAATAGTTTGAGTCTCATACAGAACATCAGACAGGTATCTGTGAGACGAGTGCGATACTTGAACTTGATTTTCATCTGGGATAAAGCCATCGCACAGAGGTATGTCGAATCAAAGTTTGCCTTCACCTTGAGTGTGTAGGATGTCAGAAGAGGATACTTCACTCTGTCGACAAGACCACAAAAGTTTTTGTCCCTTGACCTAGATTTCAGCTCCATGTAATTTTACATGGTGATGATTTGCATGTCAAGTCCACTGCTTTGTTCAAACACCTGCTGAAATGTTTCCGTCAGTGCTCCAATGTCCACTTGAAGAAAAAGAGTTGAGAAAAACATAATGATTTGTTCCAACTTATCTGCCTCCTGAAATTATCTGTTGAATTCTGTTTCCAATTTGGTCAGGTGGTCACAAAATCTGTTTGGATGAACCCTTTCTGTTTGACCTGTTGTTGGATCTTTTCCAGATTTGGGAAGTGCTCAGTAATTTTGTTCTTTAACAGGGAGGAGTGCTGGCCCAGTTTCAACTTGAACGCATTCACTGCACTGATCACATGTGACAAGTTTCTGTCCCTCCCCTGCAGTTTGTGATTCAACTCATTAAAATTTGCACTTCTGTCTGTAAGAAACAGCAAGACTAGCAACCACGCATTATCTGACAGCTTGCTGTGCGCCTCTTTTCTTGATTTAAGAAAGGTAACAATTTCAGGGAGCAGGTCTAAAAGTTTCTGGAGGACTTTTCGTCAACTTAACCACCTTATATCTGCACGAAGGATCAGCTTACTGTAGATGACATCAAGCTCATTGAATAACGATTTGAACAAGCGGCATTGCAGAGCTCTGACACAAATTAAGTTGACGCTCTTGACAACTGTCATTACATGAGAAAAGTTAACTTTTCTCGCTAGCGCTGTGGTAATTGACAAAAGAGGGGAACTTAGGACCATTTCTGCACCATCGGTTGTGATTGAATTCAGTTTTTTGATCGAAATGTTTTTATAAATCACATACCTTTTCAATTCTTTGTAGACATCCTTGCCTCTTGTCATGTCTTTGAGTGGCAATAAATGAGAAAGTCTTCCTTTATTGTTGAGTCTTTGAATGCCATGCGAACAAAAACTATCAGCTGGACCATGCCCATTATCTCTCACTGCCGTGAGAAACATTCAAAGCCTGGTAAGTCTTAGTGTATTGCTGAGACACGTCCTCCGACAATGATTCCACCCTACTGACTACTGTTAAAGCGTCAAACGGAATACACTTTAAAAAAATTAATTTATGGGATGTGGGCAACGCTGGCTGGGCCCTCCACATCAGACGGCATTTGAGAGTCAACCACATTGCTGTGGATCTGGAGTCTGGATCTGTAGGCCAGATCTGTAGGTCAAGCCAGGTAAGGTTTGCAGATTTCTTTTCCTAAGGGGCATACGTGAATGAGATTTTTTTTACAACAGTGGTTTCACAGTCACCCTTAGACTTTTGATTATAGATTTTGTTTTTTTACTGAATTCAGATTTTACCATCAGCTAAGGTTGGATTTGAACTCAGATCTTGTCCTGGGTCTCTGGTTTACAAGTCCAGTAACAATACTACTGTGCCACTGAACAAGGTGACGGTAACAACCGTCATAGCCTCCTTGATAAATTCGGCAATGGTGAATGGTTTCTTATGTTTCGCCAGCAGATAGCAAATGCGAAGGTGCCCCTTTGCTAGCCTTGCTTTCAGCCACAGGTTTCGAAAAGAGTGACTTTGAACTTTCATCATTCCCTTTAACTTCCCCCCCCCGCCCCAACTTTCTTTGACCGAATCGCGCTGTTTAAAGGGAAGTTTTCTTGAAATTTTGCATGCATTTTCTTGTGATGCTGTTTCAAAAGACCTCTTTTACTCAAAGTTATACTCTGATTACAAATGAGGCAAATGGTCTTATCTTTGAAATTCACTTTCTCATTCTTGGTGGAAATGGGAGGTTTCTGCCCTCTTGGATGCCCCTGGCTCCCCACTCATCATTTTGGCTTTAGAAGAAAGTAGAAAACGACAAGCCCAGCTTGTTCCAGGTTTAGGCGCGATTCGACAATAGACTATGAGCTGACGACTGGGTGGCGGCCACAGCAGTTCAGTGATAAGGTCATAGGTGGATAATTGGTTTGTTTAAACGTAAAGAATTTCTGAATGGCCTATGTGCCGACATTCAGCTCGTTTTTTTAAACTCTCCAGCAGCTTTCATTTGTGACCCATGACTACCTCAGTGCTGTTAGGTAATTTGGACATTCTGAATTCTCCCTCTGTGTACCCAAACAGGCAGCAGAATATGGCAACTAAGGGCTGTTCACAGTAACTTCATTGCAATTTTTTTTTTAAACTTAGAGCACCCAATTAATTTTTTCCAATTAAGAGGCAATTTAGCGTGGCCAATCCGCCTAGCCTGCACATTTTCTTTTTTTGGAGTTGTGGGGGCGAAACCCATGCAAACACAGGGAGAATGTGCAAACTCCACATGGACAGTGACCCAGAGCCGGGATCGAACCTGGGACCTCGGAGCCGTGAGCTTCAGTGCAATGTTAACATAAGCCTACTTGTGACAATAACGATTATTATTAATCCAGACGTTGCATTGACGTTGCAATGATTTTCTGATTGTCTCTACGTAATGTGGAACTGATAAGTAGACAAAATCAACGCCTCTCTGCATTCAGGCTGCCGTTATAGTCGGCAATGGAATCTTTGGATCCAAAGTAGCCATCAACGGCTGATGATCAGTTTCCATTGTGAAACTGTGACAAAATAAATAAGTATGAAACCCTCTTACTCCAAAAATCAAAGACAATGGGGTAGTCCCACCACCGACTGCAGGAATCGTCACAAGCAGGACGGAAAGATTAGGGAGCCATTTAAAGGACCTCTGACCTTCTTGCCTTGGAGCAGGTGCCAATGCTTCAACCCCACCCAATGCTTCACTTTGACCTCAGCATAATTTCACTCACTGGCGTTGAGGATGTGTGAGGCCAATGCAATTTGTTACTCCTCACCATTATCTAACACAAGAGACGACAGTACCTACTTCACATGGCGAGACATAAGATGTCAGCTTAAGCTTTTTGAACACATCATAATGTACAAGCATGTAGCAATTTACTTTTACACAACTGAAATGCCTTGTTACACTCCCTTGTCCAGTTCCACGGAACCCCCTTTTTCTATAGATACAATACAAACTTGGTATGAATTTACTGTATCAATTCACTAAGCTTATAAAATATCTGGGGCGAGATTCTCAGTTCATAGAATCCCTACAGTGCAGAAGGAGGCTGTTCGGCATATCGAGTCTGCACCGACGCATCGAAAGAAGACCACCCTCACTAGGCCCAATCCTCCACTCTATTCCTACAACTCTAACCTAAGGGGCAACTTGGCATGGTCACTCCGCCTAACCTGCACATCTTTGGACTGTGAGAGGAAACCAGAGCCCTCGGAGGAAACCCATGCAGACTGGGGGACAATGTACAAACTCCACACAGACAGTTACCCAAGGTCAGAGTCGATCCCAGATCCCTGGTGCTGGGAGGCAGCAGTGCTAACCAGTGTTTCACCGTTCCTACACTAAGTGTTGACTCCAGGGCAGGATTCATGGAATTCCACGACAGCAGAACGGGAGCCACACCGAGACCGATTCAGCGACAGTTAAGGAGCGAGCACCAGCGCCACGTGGAACACAATCGATTCCAATGAGAAACCATGCCAGATTCGCAGATTCACAACTGACACTCAGGAGGCTGAGAAGCTGCAGCCGCACATACACACTTCACTCCCCACGCACACTATCCCAGCCACCAAGGTGGCAGCAAGGAGAGTGGCCCCACGATTCACGGACGCCAAGCTTGAGACCCTCCTGGACGCAGTGGAGGAGAGACGAGCCACCCTGTACCCCGGCCTAGGAAGGAGGCTGCCAACCGCAGCCGTTTGCTGTGCATGGGTGCAGCTGGCAAAGGTGGTCAACAGCATCAGCAACTGACCGGCCAGCAGTGCCGTACAAAACTGCACAACGTCTTCAAGGTGACCAGTGTGAGTAGGCAGCACTGTGTCCCTAGCACCACACGCATGTTACACCAACCCCCCAACCCGGAGGGCATGCAAATCCTCACCCTGCACCACATGCTGGCACCTATACTGTTTGACATGGCCAGGTGCCCTGGCCACTGAAGCCACAGCTACCCACCCCCAGGGCTGCATGCATCAGACTCTCAAACAGCATTTTCTGTCCCCCTCCATTCCCCCAGGAGAAGGCCGTTCATAGCCATCGGAGTGGGAGCAGACTGGAGGGGGACCGCCAAACCTGCGACCTCTCACCATGGCAAAAGAGCGGGCCCTGGATGTGGTCGGCAGGCCCGAGGAAAGGGCAGTCGCTTGAAGATCGACTTTGAGTGGGTAATGTGAGAGCCCGCTGAGTTGCGGTTCCTCGTGACACGTGTGTAAACCCCCCCTCCAACACCACCCTCACCCCCAGACCACCCTCACACCACCCCAACATCCTTACTCCCACACCACGCTCATACCATCCTCACCCCCCATAGTCCCCACACACTCACCACTCACGACCCCCCAGCCTGCTGTCTAATCAAGCATCTTGTCTTGTGTCTTGCAGGACCTGCTGGTGATAGGGTGGGCCCTTCTGGTGTCCTCCACCCCCAGCCACAGCCACAGACAGTACCCCGGGCACTAAGCAGCAACGAGAATACCGACACGGAGGGAACCCATATACCCGAGACCCAGGACATCCCGGATCTCGAGTCCGCGCACAATCGGGCCGGAGCTGCCCTGCATGAGTGTTGGGCGGAGGGCCCAAGGACCCTCCCATAGTGTATTTGTGCTGAGGGGAGGGGATTGGAAATCTCTTCGGTGGCCTTGGATTTTAAAATTGAATTTAAAAATGGCGTCCTGATTGCTTGCTACACTGGGGGGTTTGGGCGAGTGGAGCCCCCAGTGTACAAAAAGGGGGCGATGTGCGGCCTCGGTCGCGCGTTCCCTGCTAATGCCCCCTATACAATGTGAGTCGAGTTGTGTAGGCATGAGTTTCTCAGCGCTGTGAGCATTGGGAAACACAGGCTAAACGCGTTCACTCTGAGACTTTGTTCCCATTTAGTTGAATCAAGCCCAGTGACTTCAGCCATTTCTTGATATCAAGAAGCAAATTGTACTGGCTGAAGTCTGGCATGTGTGCAGTGGGGACCTCAGGTGGAGACCAAGTTGGAACATCCAATCAGCACTTCTGGCTGAAGATGGTGTATCTGTTGTGTCATGATATGCAGATATGCAGATAATGATATACAGACAGGCAGCTAATGAACACAGAGAACAGAACATGACCAATGAGCAGGCAGGACACTCAGGGGTGGTTTCTCACTATGAGGCACTCACACTTCACCTCTTTCCACTGATGAACATCTACAGAGTGAATCAGGGTGTATGTACAGTATCACACCTCCAGCACGTGGCTAAGAGCTAGTCTGGTTCAGTCAGACAGTGTAACCGCATTTAGGTTAGCAGAGAGTTGATTTGATTTGATTTAGTCTGGTCACATGTATTAGTATACAGTGAAAAGTATTGCTTCTTGCATGCTGTATAAAAAATTCATACCATACATAAGGAAGGAAGGAGAGACTGCAGAATATAATGTTACAGTTATAGAAAGATGCAGAGAAAAGATCAACTTAATACGAGGTAGGTCCATTCAAAAGTCTGATGACAGAAGGGAAGAAGCTGTTCTTGAATCGGTTGGTGTGTGACCTCAAACTTTGGTATCTTTTCCTGACGGAAGGAGGTGGAAGAGAGTATGTCCAGGGCGCCTGGGGTCCTTAATTATGCTGGTTGCCTTTCTGAGGCAGCAGGAATTATAGATAATTATAATCAATGGATGGGAGGCTGGTTTGCGTGATGGATTGGGCTACATTCACAACCTTTTGTAGTTTCCTGCGGTCTTGGGTAGAGCAGGCTCATACCAAGCTGTGATACAACCAGAAAGAATGCTTTTTATGGTGCATCTGTAGAAGATGGTGAGGGTCGTAGCTGACATGCCAAATTTCCTTAGTCTTCTGAGAAAGTAGAGTCATTGGTGGGCTTTCTTCACTATAGTGTCGGCATGGGGGGACCAAGACAGGCTGTTGGAGATCTGTACACCAAAAAACTTGAAGCTCTCGACCCTTTCTACTTCATTCCCATTGATGTAGACAGGGGCATGTTCTCTACTACGCTTCCTGAAGTCCATGATAATCTCCTTTGTTTTGTTGACATTGAGGGAGAGATTATTGTCGTTGCAGCAGTTTACCAGATTCTTTATCTCATTCCTATACTCTGTCTCGTCATTGTTTGAGATCCGACCCACTATGGTGGTGTCATCAGCAAATTTGAAAATCGAGTTGGAGGGTAATTTGGCCACACAGTCATAGGTGTATAAGGAGTATAGTAGGGGGCTGAG
Organism: Scyliorhinus canicula; assembly: GCF_902713615.1. NCBI lineage: Eukaryota > Metazoa > Chordata > Chondrichthyes > Carcharhiniformes > Scyliorhinidae > Scyliorhinus > Scyliorhinus canicula. Next base: position 41,288,010 of record NC_052162.1, on the reverse strand, counting down.
GACACAGCCTTGTGGAGCACCGGTGTTGAGGATGATCGTGGAGGAGGTATTGTTGCCTATCTTTACTGATTGTGGTCTGTGGGTTAGAAAGTTCAGGATCCAGTCGCAGAGGGAGGAGCCGAGGCCAAGGCCACGGAGTTTGGAGATGAGTTTTGTAGGAATGATGGTGTTGAAGGCTGAGCTGTAGTCGATAAATAGGAGTCTGACATAGGTGTCTTTGTTATCTAGGTGTTCCAGGGTAGAGTGCAGGGCCATGGAGATGGCGTCTGCTGTGGACCTGTTCTTATAGAGACTCATAGAACTCATAGAGATCTGTGCTAACTGTGCTACTGGTTCGATAAATCGGATTGAACTAACTTCAAGGTCTGGAGTATCTTTTGGTCAAAGCTGCATCCAGTTGCAGCCTGTGTTATCCCAGAGTACATAACACATCATGAAACCAAGAATGCCTGGGTCTTATCACTGGAATTCTCAAGTTTCACGACTATGTTTACGGCCTGCCGTGTCGAGACGGATCATAGGCCTCTGGTCCACATTATCCACAAGGCCCTGAATGGCACGATGCCTCGGTTGCAGCGCATCCTCCTCAAACTCAGAAGGTACGATTTTGACTTAGTATACACGCCTAGCAAGGAGCTCATCATCGCTGATGCATTGTCCCGCTCCATCACAGTGCCTAGTGAACCGCTGGAAATCATCCGGCAGATTGAATCACAGGTGCAGCTGTGTGCTAGCACCCTCCTGGCGTCTGATGAGAAGGTGGTTCGTATCCCCGAGGAGACAGCCAAAGACTCTTGCAGCGTGTCATGCACAACCTTGCCAATGGCTGGCATAAAGGGCGGTGCCCTCAATTTTATAATGTAAAGGACGACCTGACGGTGATTGATGGTATCCTCCTCAGGCTGGACCGGATTGTCATTCCACTCAGTCTTCAGAGCTTGATGCTCCGCCAAATCCATGAGGGACACCTGGGCGTCGAGAAGTGCAGACGCAGAGCCAGGCAGGCTGTCTACTGGCCCGGTATTAGCCAGGACATCTCGAACATGGTCCTCAACTGTGCGACCTGTCGACACTTCCAGCCATACACTTGCGCAACCTGGATCACCTCCCAGTGCTGCAGAAGGTGCAGTAGCTGCAAAACCAGCAACAGCAGGGCTATGATACTCATGCCACCGATTTGCCCGTGTTATCTCCGGCAGACACTGTCAGGATCAAGATACCGGATGGTGGCTGGTCTGCTCCAGCTGTCATTGTTCGACAGGCTGCGCCCCACTCGTATGTTGTACATATGGCTCATGATTCTGTTGTGTGACGAATGTGTGGCGCAAGGTTGCCTGCCCGCAGCCGCTTTCTTCCCCGTTTCCGTCCATTGGTTTGCCACCTTCTGATACCTTCAACTACGAGGCCACCAGTCAGGCTTCCATCCTGCCTGTCAAGGCGTCAACTCCCCCACCACCACCTCTCCGGCGGTCAACAAGGATCAGACGCAAGCCCCAGAGACTGGACTTATGAACATTTGTTTTGTTTGCTATGTTCTGTTTTCTCACATTAGACAGCTCTCTTCACATGTAAATACGTTCACATATGCCACCGCTTGTAAGTATGTTAATATATGCCACCACATGTAAGTACATTTCCATGTGCCAACAAAACATTTTTTTAAAAGGGAGATGTCATAATATGCAGACATGCAGATAATGATATACAGACAGGCAGCTAATGAACACAGAGAACAGGACATGACCAATGAGCAGGCAGGACACTCAGGGGTGGTATCTCACTATAAAAGGCACAAGGCACTCACACTTCACCTCTTTCCACTGATGAACATCTACAGAGTGAGTCAGGGTGTATGTACAGTATCACACCTCCAGCACTTGGCTAAGAGCTAGTCAGATTCTGTCAGACAGAGTAACCACATTTAGGTTAACAGAGAATCGAACTCATAGAGAACTGTACTAACTGTGCTACTGGTTCAATAAATAGGATTGAACTAACTTCAAGGTCTGGAGTATCTTTTGGTTAAAGCTGCATCCAGTTGCAGCCTGTGTTATCCCAGAGTGCATAACACATCATGTTGTACTGATGAGCTGGGTGCTCTCCTATCACTGAGGGTGGTCGTCACAAAATTGAAACAAACATCAGTATATTCAGCAATGGAACAATAAAATGTAATTACTATATTCAATCATGAATTTTACTCTTTTGTGGGAGCAGTTCAATCAATTCAATTAGACAACACTTATGTCTAAACTATTTCCTCCCTAAGTCTGAATTTGAAAGATTACGAGATTGCTTGTAATAGCTTCCCAAAGCCTTGGAGCACAGAGCATTTGTAAATTGTAAATGCATTTTCAAGCCCTTTTTTTGAACTGTTTGTAAAATATGACAGGATTGCAACCGTTAAAAATCTTTGGTTCCAATCACAGGCCTATTTTTATATTCTACAGGCTGATGCACATCAAACGCACACAAATATTCCATGTCTCTGATCTGTTTCCGTGCTAATTTCCTGCACTTCCAGTCTCATCTCTTAAATTTTGCAACTCGCTGAGACAGGATAAATGAAAATCACATCTCTCTGTGTCCTAAAGCCGAAATGTCAATTGAAGGAACACAGATTTGCAATAATCCCAGGTCATGATGTTCTCCCTTCTATAATATACACCACCTACACACTCCCACTGTCATCTACATTCACAATGTTCATGCTGTTCTAGATCAGGTTGATAATTTCTCCCTGTGTCTCTGAGGAGTGGGCATTTGCAGAGATGAAAAGAAATGCCAAGTGGGTGATATGTCAAATAAAAGCAGAAAATGCGTAGCAGCTCTATCAGTGTTAAGAAAGAAGGAAAACAGAAGTTAACATTCTGCTCGGCCTCCTCAAGATAGGAAAAATTCAGACCCATTGGGCAGAATTTAGTTGTCTTTCATCGGTGTCACCAGCCAGGTCCTGAGGGAACAACCCGTCACCCAGAATCCACCCTGCTGGCATGTGGGGTACTCAAATCACTGTGGCACATGGGAATGGGGGAAGAACGTAAGTATCATAGGCGTTCCCTGGGAACTGAGCATACACCTGGAGGTTACATCTCCTGTGGCTTCCCACCAATTGAATGTTAATGGAGTGGAACTCTTGCCTGCGAGTAAATTATACAGGCTGGTCAGGGAGGCCTCATTGCCACATACGGGCAGTCGACAGCCCCCTGGACTGCGGCAAACCTCTTGATTGGCTCCATGATTCCATTCTGAACTACAACACTTTCTGACCTTTTTAAAGAGGGAATTTGTGTGTTCTCTGCCTGTGAGGTGAGCAGCTGCCTGTGACATGTCATGCTTGTCCCCCTTGGAGCCCTGGAAGGAGATGCTGATGGAGAAGTTCCATGCTCCAGTGACTTTTAAAACCATTGGCATTGTGTTCACCCCAAGCCCAAAAAGCTGCAGATCGTTCTGCAGCAGATCGCACAGGTCAATGACCTCATCCCGAAACATCTTAAGCCATCATTGGCATGGCCTCGCCTACACCTGCAAGTAGTTGAGGCGGGGGTGGTAGACTGCAGTGCAGCGTTACCCTGCAGTTGACTGACCACTGCTTGGCTCCCTTCTGTCTGCCCAGTCATGGCCTTCAGGTTGCTCTACAGCTGGACCCAGTTCCATCCTTCTTCTGTCCCCCATTCCTCATCTGCCCAAGACTCCAGGAGTACCAGCTGGAGCAGACACACCTTGCCTGCAGAAGTTCAACAGAGGTCAGAAGCTGGGGAAAAGGTGTGTCTTCCAATGGTGGCCTTTCCTTCCCCAAAAGCCTTTTGTGCCTGTGGATTAATGGCCTCTTCCACAGTCGCCAAGCTCCTGAACCCTGAGTTTGCCTGGCCTTTCCCAAGCTTACCCTCAACCGCCCCTCAGTGACCCTGATCTTGCCCGCTATGCTTCTCAACCTTCATCCCCTATTCCAACAAAATCTCTAAGTGCGAGCAAGCAGTTCCAACTGGTTGACCTTTAACATTGATCTTGCCTGATCACTGCCAATTTTAACAGTTGGGGACAGTGATTCCCATACGCTTCCAACTTAATTACAAAGATAGCATTGACTCATTAAAAGCTGTGGTTTTGTGAGTTTTATTACCCCCCAGGCATTAAAACTGACTTTCCTGCTGCACTCAAATTGATTTTGTTGTCTTGCTTCCACCCCATTGCCAGGAAAATTTGGCGCTTTCCGTTTGACATCCGGGATTTTACGTGACGCTCCCAGTGTGATTCGACACCCTGCGTATCCCGGGTTTGGAGGCAAGACCATTTTCATAAATTAAGCAGGAGGGTGATGATTTCCTCGATAGCTGAGTAATTTCTATTCCTGCAACCTTTTTATCTTGCTATGATTGGTTTCCTTACCTTTTGGTGGCTGCATTAATGGGAGTTGCAAGATTATGTGCAGATTAGTACAGGAGGTGCAAGGTTCTGTGATAGCCTGTCTTGTAAAGCACCTCTTTCAGCATGTACAGGTTACACAATAGCACAGAAGCAAGGAAAGAGACTCTCTCACACACACAGGCACACACATACACATACTCATCACTCTCACACCCACAAACCTAGTCACACAGACACTCTCACACACACAAATCCCGTCTCACACACACACACAGACTCCCTCATGCACACAAACCGGGTCACACAGACTCCCTCGCACACACAAATCCGGTAACACACACACACAGATTCTCACACACAAATAGAGTCTGTCACCCACACAAGCATAGTCTCACAGACTGACTCATGCACACAAACCCAGTCACACAGACTCCCTCACACACACAAATCCAGTCTCACACAGGCAGGGCGGGATTCTCCGACCCCCCGCCGGCCGCCGAATTCTTCTGCACCGGAGATTCGGTGGGGACGGGAATCGCAGCCCCCACCCCACCCCCCGGCAATTCTCCGACCCGCGATGGGCCGAAGTCCCGCTGGTTTTTTGCCAGTCCCGCCGGCGAAAATTAGACTAGGTCCCTTACCGCCGGATACTGGTGGCATGGGCGGGCTCCAGGGTTCTGGGGGGGGGCGCGGGCCGATCTGGCCCCCGGGGGTGCCCCCATGGCTGCCTGGTCCGCGATCAGGGCCCAACGGTCCGTGGACGGTCCTGTGCCTTGGGGCACTCATTTCCTACGCGCCGGCCGTGTCAGCCTCGGCGATTGCCGACATGTAGGGGAACCATCCCACCCTGCGCATGCACGGGGATGACGTCTGGCGAAATGCCTTCCATGCCGGCCAGCGGGGCGCAAACCACTCCGACGCCGGCCTAGCCCCTGAAGGTGCGGAGGATTCCGCACCTTTGGGGCGGGCCGAGGCCGGAGTGGTTCATGCCACTCCATCCCGCCAGGACCCTCCGCCCTGCCGGGTACGGGGGAAACCCGCTCACAGACTCTCACAGGCTCTCTGTCACACACAAACCCAGTCACACAGACTCTCTCACCAACCTCCCCACAGCCTCCCGTACCAGCCTCCATAACAGGCGCTGGAATGTGGCGACTAGGGGCTTTTCACAGTAACTTCATTTGAAGCCTCCTTGTGACAATAAGCAATTTTCATTTTTTTTTCTTTTTTTTTCTCATACACAAAGACTTGTAAAACACACATAAACCCGGTCACACATGTAGTGGTATCATGGTCATGTTGTAATTCACCGACTGACCACGAGTATATAAGTGAATGTTAGAGCAGGTGACCTCAGACTGACTATGCAGCTGGGAGAGAAGTTGCTTGTGCATGCTCATACTATTATTCATTTGTTGTATGTATACATGTGACCCACAGTTAATGTTAATAAATCCTTTTAGCTTTTGCTACAAGTGTTCTTGAAATATTAATCAGGCCATCTGACAAGAACATTAAATGGTATCAGGTTTAGATGGTATTAATCTAGATGAGCAGCACAGTAGCACAGTGGTTGGCAAAGTTGCTTCACAGCTCCAGGGTCCAGGTTTGGTTCCAGGATTGGGTCGCTGTATGTGCGGAGTCTGCACGTTCTCCCCATGTCTGCATGGGTTTCCTCTGGTTGCTTCGGTTTCCTCCCACAGTCCAAAGATGTGTGGGATAGGTAGATTGGCCATGCAAGATTGCCTTTAGTGTCCAAAAAGCTGGTGGGGTTACTGGGTAACAAGGATAGGGTGGAGGTGTGGGCTTGATAGTGTGCTGTTTCCAAGGGCCGGTGCAGGCTCGATGGGCTGAATGGCCTCCTTCTGCACTGTATATTCTATGATTCTAAACACTGAGAAAAATCTATCACATCATTGAGAATAGGGGGCGAGGAGCGGCCTCCGACGCTGTCGTGAAACACTCCAGGTTTCACGCCTGCGTCGACCGTTGCGGAGAATCACGCCCCATGTATATGACATCTACAGCCCTTCCCTCATCAATTCTATTAGGTTTGTAAGACATGATGTTCCCTGCACAAAACCATGCTGCCTATCACTGATAAGTCTATTTTCTTCCAAATGTGACTTGATCCTAACCCTCAGTATCTTCTCCAACAGTTTGCCTACCACTGACGTCAAGCTCACAGGTCTATAATTCCCTGGATTAGCCCTGCTACCCTTCTTAAACAAAGGGACAACATTAGCAATTCTCCAGTCCTCTGGGACCTCACCCGTGCTCAAGGATGCTGCAAAGAATCTGTTAAGGCCCCCGCTATTTCGTCCCTCGCTTCCCTCAGTAACCTGGGATAGATCTGGATACTACATGGATGCGGCGGGGGATCAATCCCGGAACCGGTGAATCGGCTACCGGTGCATTAACATCTTGATGAGTTTCACGATCCGCCCCATGCTAGCCCCTTGGGAGCGGTTGGATTTTTCTGCAGCTGGGGACTCGATCACGCCGTTGTGAAACTACAGTGTTTTCACGACAGCGTCAACACTTAGTTGCCAGAATGGAGAATTCAGCCCTGGATGTTCCACCTCTACTTGCTGCTAATTGACTGGAGCTGATTGTTACTGGCTTCAAAACTGTCTTTCACAAGCAGTCCTCAGGCTGTTAATAGCACTATTCACCAGGGAGACTCCTGAAGCAAAGCATTTTTTTATTACATTTTCCCTGTGAGTCACTGACTGCCAGGAAATCATCTGCTGACAGAAACAAAACTTTAATTATCTCAAATGGAGCCGGGAGGTTTTCTTATTTTTAATGTTCAGAATTAATTTTACAGCTTCCATTGCAGTTGTATTATGACGTTAAATACCTTCTAATTCTATGTTAGGATCACTTTTGCCGGGTCAAGCTAACGCAATACCGTAATTCTGAAAAATGGGTGCCTGGCATGATGCACCATTTATGGACACCCAAGTTTTCACTGGGTGATCTTTGGGGCAAACTGAAGCCACATTGCTCCCAAGCATGTATTTGAATATGGGAAACATTGATTAAAATTTTATGGATCCATTGTTGAGCACCAAAGGGGCATTGCATAAGCGACTCCTGCCTGAACATCTGGACATAATGAGAGGAATTGGTCCTCATGGCTTTTAATATTGAATAGGTGGTCTTCCCATGCTTTTCATAGGCAGCTTTCCTAACTGGGGGACTGAATGTAACAGTCCAGAAATTTGATTATGTCACACGTGTTTTACCGGCATTAAAATGGATGCCTAAGGGTCCTATATGCTTCATTCCCCACTGCATGGGCAGAATTTAAATGCATCCCCTGAGAGGCAGGGGGTCCCATATAATCAAATTAGAAGGCATGTGATGGAGAGTGCATCGTCTTTCTGACTTGCCAACTCCCCTCCCAAACCAGATTAAATCAGGGGTGTGGAAAGTTGCAATGGGCCATTGAGACCCTCAAATGAAGTGCTTCACTCTGCCACAGCTGGTATTCTTGGGAAGGCATTCCTTATCCGGTTTCCTGTGCCCCACAGAGGGTCCCCCCCCCCCCCCCCCCCCATCCATCAGCAAGGGCCTTCTCTGCTGGGAGAGCCCTTCCTCTCGGCCTCTACAGCATCCACAGCCTTCCCGATCATTGTCAGGCCTGCCTGGCTGGCCCTAGTGAACTCATCTCACTCACCTTTTTCTAGAGCCTCCATCGCTGGCTACTGCCTTGGGCCTCCTGCAGCTGTGACCTTGCTCCCAGAGTACGACGGGGACGGAAGAGCTTCCAGCAATCCGATTGCTCAGCAGGTCTTGGAAGTAGGTTCCTTGCATTTAGAGGCACTGAAACCGTGGCGGCAGGCAGCAGACTGTCTGATAGACATTTAAATCTATGGGGGCTCTGGGAAATGGCTGTGACAGTGCTGCCACCAGATTTCCAGACCCATGTAGGCCGCTCACCAATTTGAATTCGGAACCTCCAAAAGTGGCTTAAGTGGCTCATCAGAATATTTTAAAAAGTGCCCTATGCTTGGAACTTTTTGTGAAATTGGACTATGTCAGGCCCTTGCACATTGTAGTATTAAGGTGTTTAGAGTTGAAAGGGTTAATGCGTGGACTGGAGAAACAGTATTACCCACACGGTGAGGTAAGAGACACATGACCATGAGTCGAGAGGGAGAATGCTTATGGCGTAGACAGGGTAACACTTAGGGCGGGGTCTTCCGGAACTTCCCGTGGCAGGTATCCAGACGGCGGGATGAGTGAGCCACGCACAACGCCATGGATATCAGCGGGACCAGAAGCTCCAGGTGGTGGCCAATGGGGAGGGGCCTCTGGCGTTGGAAAACATACCACTGGGGAGGGACCTGGAAAATCCAGGCCCTGGTCTTGTATATCGGTATATGGTTATGTTTATCCAATAAACCAATTTCAGTTCAGTCATACCTTTGTCTCAGCAACTATTCCTTAGCCAGTCACAACCACAAGATTTTAACAACTGTGAAGGGCCCCCGAAATCTCCGAAAATCAATGTTAAAAATGTTTGCAAGTTTGACCTGGAAAAGAGGGCAAAACTAAAGACTTTGTTAAGGCAGTTGAAAATCTCCAAAGTACCTCAATAGATTGGAGGCAGAGAAAAAAAAAATCAGCTGTTCAACTTAGTAAGGGCTGAACAACAGCATGTGCTGGTCTGGGAAATTTCCCGATCCAGCAGCAGAGTCAAATAACCTGGCCACAATCAAGGAAGGGTAATCAAATCTTCAGAAATGGCTAAAATCTTCAATTCAATTGCACAATAAGCAGGCAGCACGGGGAAAGTCCATTTGAATAACAATAATAATAATCTTTATTAGCGTCACAAGTAGCCTTACATTAACACTTCAATTAAGTTACTGTGGAAAGCCCCTAGTCACCACACTTTGGCGCCTGTTCGGGTACACAGAGGGAGAATTCAGAATATCCAATTCACCTAGCGCCTGTTCGGGTACACAGAGGGAGAATTCAGAATGTCCAATTCATCTAACAAGCATGTCTTTTGGAACTTATGGGAGGAAACTGGAGCACCCGGAGGAAACCCACGCAAACACGGGGAGAATGTGCAGACTCTGCATAGACAATGACCCAAGCCGGGAATTTAACCTGAGACCCGGGCACTGTGAAGCAACAGTGTTAACCACTGTGCTACCGTGCCGCCCTGGGTAGCACAGGTTTCGATACACTCCGCTGTCCAGGTCTGAGGTCGGTGTCATTACACAAGGCGAATGCGAGGCAGCAATCAAAAACAAATACAAAATATTGGCTGCTTACGCACAATTCCCCAGCCAGAGGAGAGCAGTGAACAGAGCTCAACAGTAACTTCCAATTGTTAGTTAAAAAAAACTCTGCAAAGGTTTGGAACGATTACCAAAGCAGTTCAGCGACTGGAGAAAGTATCAGTGAAAAGTTGCAACACTGCAACAGAAGTTTATAAAGTCAAGTCAAACCTTCTCAAAACTTAAAGCAGCTTTGCATTCCAAATTCACCTTGCCCGAGTGATTTGGGCAGTTGGAGAACCAAATCAAACGCAGAGCTGGACATTATGGAGGGAAAGGTTTGTAATCCGAATTGCTTTCAGATTGGACAATAGATCGGAGGCAAGTAAGTCAACATATTACCTCTACTCTATTGAAGCAATTGCGGATGATGTGATAGCGAGACAAGGCATCAATGAAACATCAAACAAATTCAAAGAAGCCTGTAAAGCTTTTGATCATTCAAACAGTGGTCTCAATACCGAGCTCTTTGTCGGTGTCACTTGTTTGCGTCCCATTTGATCTGCCGCAATCCAAAGTAGACTTAACTTTGGGGAAGACAAGATAGTTGGTGAGAAAAACAGAGGTCTTTAAATAAAATAGAGCCATACTCAGAGGAGAATGAAATCCCTGGCTCAGCAAACCCCATTGACAGTGCAACTTACTGAACAAAGGAATGTCAAAGACACTCCAGGGAAAAACACACCTCCTGGAACAAAATCTCAAAACGCCTTTAAACCATGCCAGCAGTGTGGCACCAGAAAAATGCAATCTGCAAGCACTACAGAACGCTTTCACTGTGAAAGATTTGGACATTTTGGAAAGATGTGTAGAACTAAAACCTCTCGCTACACAGAAGATACTGAGTGAATCTTCACACACAAGGCCAGTAATGCAATTGAGGAACAAAATTGTTTCCTGAGTGAGATCAAAGACCCCAGATACACATTCCGGAATTCCAGATGCCTTGCTATTTCTTCCTTGATGATAGATTCCAGCATCTTCCCTACTACTGAAGTTAAGCTCACTGGCCTATAATTACCCGCTTTCTGCCTACCTCCTTTTTTAAACAGTGGTGTCATGTTTGCTAATTTCCAATCCGCCGGGACCACCCCAGAGTCTAGTGAATTTTGGTAAATTATCACTAGTGCATTTGCAATTTCCCTAGCCATCTCTTTTAGCACTCTGGGATGCATTCCATCAGGTCCAGGAGACTTGTCTACCTTTAGCCCCATTAGCTTGCCCATCACTACCTCCTTAGTGATAACAATCATCTCAAGGTCCTCACCTGTCATAGCCTCATTTCTATCAGTCACTGGCATGTTATTTGTGTCTTCCACTGTGAAGACCGACCCAAAAAACCTGTTCAGTTCCTCAGCCATTTCCTCATCTCCCATTCTTAAATCTCCCTTCTCATCCTCCATAGGACCAATATTTACCTTAGCCACTCTATTTTTGTTTTATATATTTGTAGAAACTTTTACTATCTGTTTTTATATTCTGAGCAAGTTTACTCTCATAATCTATCTTACTCGTCTTCATAGCTTTTTTAGTAGCGTTCTGTTGCACCCCTAAAGATTTCCCAGTCCTCTCGTCTCCCACTAATCTTTGCCACTTTGTATGCTTTTTCCTTCAATTTGACTCTGTCCCTTATTTCCTTAGATTTTCCCTCTTTCTACCGTCCTTCCTTTTTGTTGGTATAAACCTTTGCTGAGTACTGTGAAAAATCGCTTGGAAGGTTCTCCACTGTTCCTCAACTGTTTCACCATAAAGTCTTTGCTCCCAGTCTACCTTAGCTAGTTCTTCTCACATCCAATTGTAATCTCATTTGTTTGAGCACAAAACACTAGTGTTTGATTTTACCTTCTCACCCTCCATCTGTATTTTAAATTCCACCATACTGTGATCGCTCCTTCCGAGAGGATCCCTAACTATGAGATCATTAATCAATCCTGTCTCATCACACAGGACCAGGTCTAGGATCGCTTGTTCCCTCGTAGGTTCCATTACATACTGTTCTTGGAAACTATCGTGGACACATTCTAAAAACTCCTCCTCAAGGCTGCCTTGACCGACCTGGTTAAACCAATCGACATGTAGACAAAAATCCCCCATGATAACTGCTGTACCATTTCTACATGCATCAGTTATTTCTTTGTTTATTGCCTGCCCCACCATAATGTTACTATTTGGTGGCCTATAGACTACTCCTATCAGTGACTTTTTCGCCTTACTATTCCTGATTTCCACCCAAATGGATTCAACCTTATCCTCCATAGCACCGATGTCATCCCTTACTATTGCCCGGATGTCATCCTTAAATAACAGAGCTACACCACCTCCCTTACCATCCACCCTGTCCTTCCGAATAGTTTGATACCCTCGGATATTTAACTCCCAGTCGTGACCATCCTTTAACCATGTTTCAGTAATGGCCACTAAATCATAGTCATTCACGATGATTTGCGCCATCAACTCATTTACCTTATTCCGAATACTACGAGCATTCAGGTAAAGTGCACTTATGTTGGCTTTTATACCTCTGTTTTGAATCTTAACACCACGATCAGTAGCTCTCCTAAGTTATATTTCCTCTTAACTTTTCTCCTAATTTTCCTTGCCGTTGAACCCATATCTTCATGTAACAACCTGCTGCGTCGCTTATCATTTATGTTTTTACTTCCCATTTTATTCCTTTTAGTATTACTGGGCCTATTCACTGAGCTCCCCTCAGCCACTGTACCTTGTACTGTCGCCCTTTTTGATTTTTGACTATGGCTTCTCTGCCTTAAACTTTCCCCCTTACTGCCTTTTGTTTCTCTCCCTGTTTTACTACCTTCCGACTTCCTGCATTGTTTCCCATCCTCCTGCCATGGGGATGAAACATAGACACCAATCACGGAGCTATGCCTTCGGTTCAACCACAATTTGGCATGGAAACAGAGCATAGATAGTGCTGCCTATGGCTGTCAAATGCACTATGTCATTAATATTTATGATATGGGATCTTTCCAGGTGAAATTGAAATGAGGAGAAGCAGTTTGTGAAAGGACCAACAAATGCAAATGTAATACCACAGGAGTTTTGGCCATACTTTGTTACCCGAGGAATTATGGCTGAGCATGCTAGAGGAATCCTATCTTGGTCACATTTGCTGCACAAGACAAGGTTGCTACAGAGTTAATACCATCCATTGCTCAATGACTTGGACACAACTAGACCATGGGCTGGATTCTCCCGTTTTTGGGACTATGTCCCCACGTCAGCAGCACAATGGTGGAGTTTTACTCCTGAAAATCCTGGATTAAAGGGACATGAATTCCCAGCCCTGCAGAGGGATAGCAGGGATCCGGAGTAAATCTCACAGCTTTTGCTGCAGATACGGCCGCCCGCACTTCCGGGTCGGAGGCCGCTCCATGATAGACTCAGACCGCGGAGGTAGACCCACAAAGGAGACCCCCCCTGATCGGCTGCGCGCCCGACCCTCAAACCCCGCACAATCATTCTCTGGCTGTCTATAAGGACCCCCCCCCCCGGCCTCCGACCTGCCTCCTCCCCGACCAGGGCAGCCGCAGACTGAGTCCGGAGCTGCCACGCCAGTATCCCGACCAAGTTAGTTCCACACCGTCAGGACTTCAGCCGGTCGGGGATGGAGGATTGCTGAGCGGGCCTGTGGCAATGGCCCCAGGCCCCGCGGCGTGCTCCCCGGTGACGCCGCTTTTCGGTGCCTGGAGAATCGGCGAACCAGCACCGGTCCCGATTTCCGCGTCAAACTGGATTCTCCACCCTGGCGCTGGCCGCGATTTCAGCATCGGGGTGCGGAGAATCCAGCCCCAAATCTTCCCACAGAAGTGAAGGTCAACTCATCACTTCAAGACAAGGTATATACACATTTCATTGAATTCCTATCACAATACATATATTGTATCACTTTCGGAAAGGGCTTCCCTAGTATGGAGATATTGTAGGCTGGGGTCATTACTGCGATAACAGGGCAAGAAGGAGTAGACCAGGCTGGGATTATTGCAGATATGGGACTGCACTCTCAGTAAAGGAAACATATCCCACAGTGGTGTAAGTGCGGAAGGAGCTTGCAGCTGTAGATTCCAGGTGTAGCCAATGCAAGTACTGTTGATCTGTGAAGTTCTGAATACTGAAGCATTGACCATTGAAACATACATGTTTTATTGCTAATATTTCTACGATATACAAGGGAAGATTTGTTTGTAGTTGCTGCTTTGCAATAAACTATTCCAGTTTTTATTATTCATACTAATATCATAAAATATCAGGAGGCCATTTGGCCCATCGACTCTGAACCAACCCTCTGAAAGAGCACCCACTTGGGGTCAGGCCCTCACCCTATCCCCGTAACCCAGTAACCCCACCTAATCTTTTGGACACGAAGGGGCAATTTAGCATGGCCAATCCACCTAACCGGCACACCTTTGGACTGTGCAGGAAACCGGAGAACCAGAAAGAAACCTACTCAGACACGGAGAGAAAGTGCAAACTCCACACAGATAGTCACCGAGGTCGGAATTGAACTCGGGACCCTGGCGCTGCGAGCCAACAGTGCTAACCACTGTGCCACTGTGTCGCCAATCATGCATGCAAAATTCTATTATTGAGTCAACTTCTCTCTCCACAAGTGTTGCCCGATCTGCTTGTGGTGAATGTGTAACCACTATAATTCACACTGTACATTTCTGTGTCCCTGTGGGCTCCACCTGTGAGCCGTTGCGCGGCTCTGCCCACAGGGGGAGATGAGGAGCATGTACATGGCTCCGCCCTCGGCTCCACCCCCTTCAGGAAGTATAAGAGTGCTGCGGTCCTGCGAGTCTGCCCTCAGTTCAGCATAGTCGCAGGCAGGTTCAGTTGTAAGCCAATGAAAGCCACAGTTTACTCCAACTCGTGTCTCTGAATGAATTGATGGTCGCATCACTGCTGGGTATTGCCTGCAGTTTCTGTTCATATTTTCAGTTTTCCAGCTTCCACTGTAATTTGCATTTGTGTCTACCTCTTATTAGTTAGATTACTTTCATGTGGTTTTGGATTGATTTTAATCTGACCTTTGAAGGTTGCCATCGAATCATCATCTGTATCTTCACTGCTGTGCTCATAGCTGCAGCAAAACCTGGAAAAGTCATTGGGAGTAAAAGTCTGGAGTGATATAAAATGGCACTCTGATTGGCTATTAACCTTTCACACTAACACACAATTTCAAAATCTACCTCACTTTGTGGGGTTGAGTTTAAATCCAAGACACCGAATTAACTAACTGAGAAACCTGGGGCTGGATTCTCCCCCGGCAGGATGCTCTGTTTTTCTGGCGGTTTCCCGACAGTGTAGGGCACCCCCACAATGGGAAACCACATTGACCAGCTGGCGTAATGGAGCATCCCGCCGGCGAGGTGAACCAGAAATGTGGCGCGGCGGAGCAGAGAATCCATCCCCAAACTTGCAAGCTGAGCCAAGCTTGCACTCCACTCACTGAAAGAGCTTTATTAGAATGAGGAGTAATAAAATAATGTGCAAGAAACATGCTGAACCTAAAAAAATAGAGAAAACCGGGGCAGGAGAAATCACATTGTTTCTGGCAATATTAGCATTCAGTTACTATAGTGAATTGCTTTACTGTGAGCGTCGAGTGCAGGGTTATGGAATAAAGCCAAATGTGGTGAAAGAGAGTGAGATTAAAAAAAGATGCTTCAGGGTAGTTATTGACAATGTAATTTCAAATATGAAGGACTCTGAATACTGTAAATGCAGAACTCTGCAGCGGCTGCTTCACTGCAACAGAGAAGCAACTTCACATTTTCTGTGATCATTGGGGCATATTACATTTTCAAAAGGAAGAGATCAAATGCGGAAAGGACCTTTTCCCTGCAAAGCCACTTTGTGAGCTCTCAACTTGTCCAACATAAACAGGAATGCGCTTGTGCAAAGGACTGGGAGCTTATCAATGTAGTGCAAGACTGTGGCCTGTGTAAGGGAGCCCATGAATGGCATCTCTCTACATATGTTCTCAGAAAATACCAAACAAATTTTTTGGAAGCAATCATGAGATGTAATGATATCATCAATATCACTTTATTTGGGCAGCACGGTAGCATGGTGGTTAGCATAAATGCTTCACAGCTGCAGGGTCCCAGGTTCAGTTCCCGGCTGGGCCACTGTCTGTGCGGAGTCTGCACGTCCTCCCCGTGTGTGCGTGGGTTTCCTCCGGGTGCTCCGGTTTCCTCCCACAGTCCAAAGATGTGTGGGTTAGGTGGATTGGCCATGCTAAATTGCCCGTAGTGTCCTAAAAAGTAAGGTTAAGGGGGGGTGGGGTTGTTGGGTTACGGGTATAGGGTGGATACGTGGGTTTGAGTAGGGTGATCATTGCTCGGCACAACATCGAGGGCCGAAGGGCCTGTTCTGTGCTGTACTGTTCTATGTTCTATTTGTGAGTACAAGATGCAAACATTCATAGAATTCTTAGAGTGCAGAAGGAGGCCAATCAGTCCATTGAGTCTGCACTGGCCCCTGGAAAGAACGCCCGCCCAGGTTCACATCCCCATCCTACCCTCGTAACCCTACCTAACCTTTTGGACACTAAGCATTTTAGCATGGCCAATCCACCTAACCTGCACATCTTTGCAATGTGGGAGGAAACCAGAGCACCTGGAGGAAACCCACATAGACACAGGGAGAAAGTGCAAACTCCACACAGACAGTCACTGAGGCCGGAGTTCGACCCGTGTCCCTGGAGCTGTGAGGCAGCAGTGCTAACCATGATGCTGCCCATAGTATTTATTTCTTGTACACTGATACCAGCAGCCTTACAGTTCGGCATGAATATAGCCACTCATCATGCACCAGCATATACAGGGAGCGTTGGCAAGTTGTATGACTGTAGGACATCACAGATGACCAAGTACTTGAACTTCTCAGCCGAGATCATTGGATAGCAATTGAGTGAAATCCATAGAATCATGAAACAATAACAATACAGATGGAAGTCATTACCTAACACGCCTGCAGAACGACAAAGTCAATTTTCATTTCTCTATTGTTGCTTTAGCCCCAGTTAATTCAATATCACCACAATCAAACTTGTGTCCTCTGGAACATTAGACATCACATGCCGCACATTGTTACTAAACGATTGGGACAGTTAAGGATGATTTTATTTGTTCTTGGGATGTGAGCATCACTGGCAAGGTGAGCATTTATTGCCCATTCTTATATTTCCCATCAGAAAGTAGTGGTGAGCTGCCTTATTGAACGGAGTCATTTTGACCCAGCGACAGTGAAGGAACTATGATACAGTTAGAAGTCAAGATAGTGTGTGTCTTGAAAGGGAACTTGCCGGTGGCGATGTTCCTATGTGCTTGCTGCCCTTGTCCTTTTAGGTGGTAGAAACCCTGGGCTTGGAGCTGGTGTTGAAGGAGCCTTGGTAGATTGCTTCCATGCATCTTGTAGACGTGGTGGACTGGCTACTGATAAAGTGGGGTGCATTGCCCTGGATGGTGTCGAGCTTCTTGAGTGTTTTTGGAGTTGCATTCATCTCGTCAAGTGGAGAGTATTCCATCACAATCCTGATCTGTGACTTGTACTTAATGGAGAGGCTTTGGGGAATCAGGGGGTGAGTTATTCGACATAGAATTCTCAGTCTGTGACCTGCTCTTGTGACCATAGTATTTAGCTAGCCCAGTTAAGTTTCTGGTTAAGGTCAGCCCTAGGATGTTGCCGGTGGAGAATTTGATGTCAAGGGGAAATGGTAGGATTCTCTCTTGTTGGAGATGGTCATTGCCTGGCATTTGTATGTTACTTGTAACTTATCAGCTGAAACTTGGCTTTTGTGCAGGTCTTGCTTCATATGGGCATGGACTTCTCGGTGTCAGAGAAGTTGCAAATGGTACTAAACACTATGAAAATCATCAATGAGCATCCCCCTTCTGGACTTATGATGGTGGGAAGGTCCTTCATGAAGTAGCAAAAGATGGTTGGGCCATGGGTACAACTTTGAGGAACTCCTACAGTGATGTCCTGGGGATGAAATGATTGGCTTCCAACAACTATAGCCATCTCTCTCTGAGCCAGGCCAAACAAATGGAGCATTTTCCACCCAATTTCCATTGATCTCAATTTTGCTAGGTCTCTGTGATACCCATTTGGTCAAATGCTGCCTAGATGTCAAGGGCAGTCCCTCTCATCTCACCTCTTAAGGTCAACCCTTTAGTCCATGTTCGGACCAGGCTACAATGCTGTCACGAGTTGGCCATGGGAGAATCCAAACTGAGCATCCGCTGAGCAGTTCAACTGCTGAGTACATGCCACTGGATAACACTGTCAGTATGAAATGAAATGAAAATTGCGTATTGTCACAAGTAGGCTTCAAATGAAGTTATTGTGAAAAGCCCCTAGATGCCACATTCCGGTGCCTGTTCGGGGAGGCTGGTACGGGAATTGAACCGTGCTGCCAGCCTGCCTTGGTCTGCTTTAAAAGCCAGCTCTTCAGCCCTGTGCTAAACTAGCCCCTGACACCTTCCATCATTTAGCTCATGCATTGAGAGTTGATTTCCAACAATCCTGAGTTTATTAAATTATTGTTTACGATGTATATACGAGTGGCTGGTTTAGCTCACTCAGCTAAATCGCTGGCTTTTAAAACAGACCAAGCAGGCCAGCGGCACAGTTCGATTCCCGTACCAGCCTCCCCGGACAGGTGCCGGAATGTGGCGACTAGGGGCTTTTCACAGTAACTTCATTGAAGCCTACTCGTGACAATAAGCGATTTTCATTTCATAAACATATAATAAACTAGTAAGGCAAAAGATAGAATCAAACCTTACACCATAACATTTCAGTGAAATAGCAAAGTTGCTGGCATAAGGTATATTCCTTCAGTAATAAGTAATGGGGTAGGTTTCTATTTTATTAACATTGAACATCAATCCTTGCAAATGCAACTAATTTACTTAAAGCATGAATTTATCGTTTGAATGTGATCCTGTCATGGACTGACACTGGGATGGCAAGTCAGCATTCAGGACATCAGGCATCCTTGACTTTCGGGAATATAACTGAGGGAATGCTGTACTGAATACTAAACTACCACAGAAGAATAGAGTGAGAGAAATGCACCCTTCCTTGTCTAAAGCGCTTCAACGCCAGTATCTGGAGCAGCTCACTATTCCAATGGTGTCAGGGAATGTGACAGCCACATATTGAAATTCACATCATCGGGGTCATCTTAAGTTCAAAGCCTGGTGACTTTGGGGTGACAAGTCAAATTTTCAAAATTTGAAACAGGAACCCAAACAGCTTCGAACCCATCCACATCTGGCTGTCATATTTCCAGCCTATCTATTGATCCGTGGTCCTCAATCCATGATTTCTTCCTGCTTCCTCTCCACTCTCAACCGTGATCTGATGGATCCAACTCCTTTTATTTGCACTGCTTCCGGAAGCCAGGAAAGCCCAGCCAATACGTTTAACAATCCCTGTTAGAATGGGGATTCAACAAGAATCAGAGCTACATAAGGATATATTAGGTCAGATGGCCAAAGATTTGGTCAAAGTGATTGGGTGGGGGGATTTTCCTCTCCCAATTCTGAAGGGTGGGAATGGTAGAGGGTGCGAGAATCGAATGGGAGACCCAAAATGCCTTTTATCCAGTGGGAATTCCCTGTTCGATTGTCCCCGGCCATCACCAATGATGTATCCAAAATCCTCTCTTTAAAGGTCAGGGTCCTCTTTTGCACCTAATTGAATATGCAGATCAGGTATTTATGTCCGATCATCCCTCCATTTTAGACTGTCCATTCATGTTGGCATGAGGGCATGTTGACGTGAATTATGATAGGTTCCCCCACAATGTGCACCTGGTGAACAGAACCTGTCGGAGGTGTACAAGTAAGTACAACCCCCCACAGGAGGAGAGGATCATACCTGGGCAGCCCTGGCACTGTCCCCATGGCACTTGCTGTTAGCACTACCCAAGCAGTACCGGGGGTACATGGGGGACGTGCCGGGGTTCTATGATCGGGGTGAGCCGTAGGAAATCCAGGCATTGCCCACATGGCACTGCCAATGGAAGTGCCAGTGTGTTCCGTGAAGGGGGTGCCAGGAGGGTTCTTTGGTGGGGGCTTGGAGGGTTCCATGGTTTGGGGGGAGGTTCTGTGGTAGGAATGTATTCCAATTCTTGGAGAGGGGACGGGATGCTGTTGTTCTTTGTCTGGGGTGCATTTTCGTGTGGGGGGGGGGTAGAATTCCATTTCTGGGATGGGTTCTGTTTCCATTGGGTGTTCAGTTTTGTTTTTTTACATCAGGGCTTCCTTTTTAAAGGGCGCCCTAATTTCTCAGCAATCGCAGGATTCTCCGACCCCGCCGGGCTGGAGAACGCTGGGGGGGGGGGGGGGGGGGGGGGGGGGGGGAGAGGGGGGGGCGGCATGAATTCCGTCCCGCTGCCCCGACACCGGCTGCCAGTTTTTCGGCGGGGGCAGGGAATCGCGTCGCGCCAGTCGGGGGCCGTTGGCAGTGTCCCTCCCCAGTGTAGCCGGTGGGCTACACTCTGCTTTTCCCACCCATGTTACAGACTTTGCCAAAAAATGGCAAAATTCTGCCCATAGGTTTTACAAGAGGCAGAGAGGGAATTTCAGTTTGGATCTTGAGAGCCAAAACAAGGCCTCTAATGGAGGAATAATTAATGTCAGCCAAAAATCTTTTAGTTATTTTCACAGGATCTGGGCGTTATTGACAAGGACATCATTTTATGCTCATCCCTAATTGCCCTTGGACTGAGTGGCTCACTCGGATATCAGAGGACATGAAGAGTCAACCACATTTCTGTGGGCATGGATTGACATATCGACCAGAGCCAGTAAGGTGAGCACATTTCCTTCCCAATAGACATTAATAAATCAGATTTTCTTTGCAACAATTAATGATAGTTCCATGGCACCATTATTTGCACGAGATTTTCAATCCGGATTCTAACTAATTCATTGAATTTAATGTCTAGAATTCTGTCTAGTTGGAGATGGCTCTAGTTTGAGAATTTTAACTTTTTTGTAACCTATCTGACTCAAACCTACCCACATTGGGGTTTGAAATCACCACTGATTATTCTGACTTTATAAGTTAATTTTGTACAAGGATTTTAGTCCTCCACAGCACCCTTTCTGTTTAGGCTAGACTGATTTTTCCTGAGATATCACTAGCTTTATTGGTGAATGTTAATAATGTCAGGAAGTTGCTGCGGATGTTTTTACGCAAGTTTTTTGAATTGAATACCATTGGTGGTGGCCCAGATGGCAGGCAGGAAAAAGGCGGTAACCCTGTCAACGGCATTTCCAGGAGTCCCAATACAGTTTTATAACCAGCAGGCAATTAACTGCCAACCTAAGCAAAGCCTGGCAGCTCTTCAGTCCCAGCAGCCCCACTGGGAGCTATGGCCACTATTGGAACTGCACTCAGAACATGGAGATGCCCTGAAACACCAGTGAGTGGGTTGGGTTTGCTGGGGCAAGTTTGGCTGGCCGCAGTGAAGTGGGGGGAGCACAGCCATTACGGAGGGTGGACAGCGGGAGGTACTTCAGCAGGGTTGGACGTCTATGGAGTTAACGTGTCTGATCAGAAGTGCCCACCCCGAGCCCACCGGGAGCAGGTAGTTTTTACTAGAATGCCAGAGGCTGCGGTAAGAGGCTCTAAGGGACCCTTAATTGGCCACTTAAAAGCCTCAATTGACCTCAAGAAACCTTGACCTTCTCTGCTCCCGACTGGATTGCAAAGAGTCGGGAAGGCAAAGAGCATTTCGAACATGACCTTTTCTCTTGAATCCATTGCACTCCCCCCCCCCCCCCCCCCCCCCCCCCCCCCCCCACACCATCTTCCCCTCATCACTACCCGCTCCCATGGGCTGGATTAAATTCCGCCGAAGATGCAAAGTGGTTGGACAATATTCTATTATTTCTACTATCTTAAAATGCTTTATACAACAGAAGTACAATTTAAAAGTATCATCGAACAATTTAAATCTTAAAGTATAGAATATTGATAACCAATTGAGGATAAGTCTTGGGTGCCAGACATGCTCCATGGACACCTCACTTTCAGCTACCATAACGGTTACAATTGCTCTGAATGTTAATGAAAAGGGGCCATCCAGGCCGCCACTGTAATAATAGCCAATAGCTTTATGCATAAAACAAATCACAGAACCATAAGTCACTACAGCGAGCTACTTCCCGATTGGAAAAGTACCAGCAACATGGCAGGGCACTAACAAACTGCCAAAATTCACCCAGGCCCAAGGAGTCTTAGATCGAACCCGCCAGGGTCCCTTATTGCATGCCAGCACATACGTCAACAGGGAAGGCTTTGAGTTTCTCAATGTTAGTCTTGCTTGTGTCCATCAACATTACAACGTTGAAGTGAATATTTCCTTCCTGACAGCTGCCACAATGCCTTCATTTGGAGACAATCCACTTTTACCAGCATTCATCCACCCAGACAGCCTCCAAGTATTTAACTTTTGAAGAAGCATGAAATTACCTACATTGCAAAAAGAGAATTCACAATTGGAAATGGAACTACTGCTGCGAGACCGCCTCCAGTATTAAGATTAAGCTGCAGTACACAAAGCAATGAGGTCAGCTCATTTCAATTACAGCAGACATGGCCATCCACTGTTTTTTTCACTCAAGGTTTCAATCTAGCAGAAAATTTAAGCTACATATCATATTTGGAGAGAATAATGGAGACCTGGAAATAATGCCATCTAACTGCGATGTATCTAGGATGCCATAAATCATGGTAGCAAAGCTAGAATATTTTGTTACAGTTGTCTAAACCACAGAACCTTTCTACATCCTTTTCTTCATCAGTTTTCAACTCCTGAATCATGCTGAGAGACAGTTCCAAAGAACTTACATTTTTGTGGCAGCATTCAGGTCATCACTTGCTTCATAACAAGTGTAGTCACTATTTATTTGTAGTCAAATGCAGCAAAAATGTGTGCAGTAAGGTTTGTTAAACAAATTAGAAGACCAAATAACGTACTCTAGTAGGGTTGGTTGAAGAATAAATCTTGATCAGGAAACTGGGAGAACTTCCCTAAATAAGGGGCGGGATTCTGTGAACCTGAGGCTAAGTGTTGACACCGTCAGAAACACCGTTGCACGGCCTCAGGATCAGCAATTCTGGCCCCTACAGGGGGACAGCATGGCACTGGAGCGGTTCACGCGTCAACTGGGCGCCGCGGGGTCCGCACAGTGGCACTGGCGCCAATGCACGCATGCGCCATGGCTTCCTTCAATGCGCCGGCCCCGACGCAACATGGCGCAGGGCTACAGGGGCCGGTGGGGAAGAAAGGAGGCTCCCAGCCAGAGAGGCCGGCCCCCCGATTGGTGGGTCCCGATTGCGGGTCAGGCTACATCGGAGCCCCCCCGGGGCTCGGACTCCCTCTCCTCCCCCCCCTCCCCCCCACAGGCTCCCCCCCCCCCCCGACCCTTCCACGGCGAGTTCCCGTCGGCTGAGAGCAATTGCCGGCGGGACTAGGCTTTTTTACGACGGCCGCTTGGCCCATCCTGGCCAAGAAACGCCGGGGAGGGCCGCGTAGAGAGGCCCCCGACGAGCGCTGCGCCAACAATGCCAGCACAAATGGCATCGATTCTCCACTCTGCGGAGAATGGCGTGCTGGCGTCGGGGCAGCTTGGCGGGGATTCTCCGGCCCGGCCCCGGGCTGAGAGAATGCCGCCCAGGATACTTTGCATAATTCTGGACAAGTGGACATCTTGATTTACCATCTTATCCTGAAAGACAGTGACCACAATGAGGCATTCCCTCAGTATTGCTCTCGAGGAAAGGAAAGGACATGCATTTATATGGTGCCTTTCATAACCTCAGGGCACCTCAAAACACCTTATAGCCAATTTGACGCGCAGTCACTGTTGTAATACAGGAAGGACAGCAGCTAAGCAGCACACAGCAATGCCCTTCAAACTGCAATGATCAGATAATCTGTTGGTGGAAGAACACTGCGAGAATTCTCCTGATCTTCTTCACATAATGCAGTGGAATCCTTTCGGTCCATCTGAAAGGGCAGACTGCTGACAGAACAGGGAAGCCTTAGTACTGCAGTGAAGTGTGAGCTCAATCCGTGTGCTCAAGCCTCTGGAGAGGGACTAAACCTACAATCTTCTGACTCAGAGGCCAAAAATCTATCACTGTGTCACAGCTGACAGCCAGAGATGGTGCACTAAAGTGTCCGGAAAGACTTGCTAGCTCAGTCAAGAGTGCGAGTACTGAACCAAGACTGACACTTGATAATTGCTGTCCAGTTGGTCACTCTTCAGATATGAAAATAGGCAGTGAACCCAGGACTTTCCCATGTCACCTGCTTGTTGTTATAGCATTAACTCTGTGGTTGGTATCAGAACAAAATGGGCAAAATTCCTGTTGACTTCGCGTTTGCATGCCGACACATTTTCGATAAGTGGCGCAAATGCTCAACTGAGCTGGTGGGCAGCAAATCAATCAGAGGTCCCTGGTCTTTGGAGATCCCTACTGGGAGGCTCAACATTGAGTGAGACAGGCTTATTGCTTGGAGTCACACATGAAGAAACTGCACTGTGAAAAGGTTACAACTTGGATCAACGCCTTCAGGAGAGGATTAGAGAAATTTGGCAACAAAAATACAAATGTGCTTCTTTTTTAAAAATCTATCTGACAGTTGGAATCTCCTCCATGAATCTTCACTCTTCTGAATCCATATTCATCAGATAAGTCATCCTTGTAATGTATAAATGGGGCATCAGTATAGCTACTTAAACGCTGTAGCTTCAAACATATTTCACAATTTGGAACAGCACCTTGATGTGATGTAATCTGTTTTTTTACAGCTGAAGAGTGTCTCTATATTACTTCAACAGTGAGCACAGTATACATATCATTACAGGGTCAACCAAGCATGAGGTAGATTAAACACCAAGCCGTCAAATTTGATGAGGTCTGAAAATGGGTCTGGGGAGTCCACTGCATGATTAACTCACACCCATTGCCTCCAGTACAGACAGCACAAACATTTTGTGCTGTCTGTTCATTAAAATGGTTGAGTCAGCATTGAGTGCACTGTTGAGTGGCTACACACTTGACCATGGGGTGCAAATTCCTGCACATCTTTGGACTGTGGGAGGAAACCGGAGCACCCGGAGGAAACCCAAGCAGACACGGAGAGGAAATGCAAACTCCACACAGTCACCCGAAGTCGGAATTGAGCCCAGGTCCTTGGAGCTGTGAGGCAGCAGTGCTAACCACCGTGCCACTGTGCCATATTTAAAAAAAAAATGTATTTATTCAAAGTTTTCAATAAGTTTACAAAACCCTCCAAAAAGGAAAATAGTACAAAGAAAGAAGGGCAACATGCCAACAGAACAACTTAACTCTCTAAACCAGGGGTGGGCAAACTTTTCCGTGCAAGGGCCACATTCAGAAATTCACAATTTTAAAGGGCCGCATAGTATATTAAGTAAAATAATCACTTCACCCGGTTATGATTCTGGGCGCCTCATATCAGTACAGCACAGAACAGGCCCTTCGGCCCTTGACGTTGTGCCGAGCAATGATCTCCCTACTCAAGTCAACGTATCCACCCTATACCAGTAAGTAACCCAACAGCCCCCCCCCATTAACCTTAAAAAAAAATTTTAAAATAAAATTTTTTTTTTTTTTTTTAATGACTTGGTGGGCCGCATAAAGAACTTTGGCGGGCCGCATGCGGCCTGCGGGCCGTAGTTTGCCCACCCCTGCTCTAAACGATAAACAGTTTAGCAAATTAACACCTAATTCAAAACAGGATAGAGCATGCGGCCCTTACAAAAAGGAAAATAAATCCCCCCCTGGGTTGCTGCTGCTGTTTTTTTTTTAAATTTTCCATATTAAACAGTAATAATCTTAACACAGCAAATTAGTGAACATTAACATAGTGCATAAAGATAATATACATCAGCAATCCACTAGACGTTACCCCATGCGCCTCAGTCCTCCCACCCCCTCCCATCGCGGCATTCACCACCCCCCCCCCATGGGTCGCTGCTGCTGCTGAAGTGTTAATTTTCCCCGCGAAGTCAGCGGACGGTATTGTGCCCCCGCTCAACAGCGGCAGCTCTGTACCCTTGGCAAAGTTATTTACACACATATGTAGGCATCCGTTCGTGCTGCTGTCCCTTACTTCTTCCAGACGGAGTTCGCTGACGCTGTCGTCTCGTTCGCACTTCCGCTTCTGCGGCCCTCCCGTCTTCCCCATTTTCTCTGTTCCTGTGGATGCCAAGCTTGCTAACATTTCCCTACCTCCCCCCTCCCCTTCCCTGGCTCTCCTCTATTGTTCCCTGTCTCTCCCCTCTGCCCCCCCCCCTGCTTCTGCCCCCCCCCCCCCCCACCCCCAGCCCTGTGGTTCGCCTTTCCTTCCTCTTAAATTTAGCTGTCCCTCCCCCCCTCTCCCTCTCATGCTTTGGCTACTTTCCCATTTCTTGGCTACCTGCCTGCTCGTCTGCTTGTTTGTTGGCCACGAACAGGTCCCGGAACAAGTGGGTGAACGGCTCCCATGTTCTGTGGAAGCCGTCATCTGACCCTCGGATGGCGAATTTGATTTTCTCCATTTGGAGAGATTCGGAGAGGTCGGACAGCCAGTCTGCAGCTTTAGGTGGTGATGCTGACCGCCATCCGAACAGGATTCTATGTCGGGCGATCAGGGAGGCAAAAGCAAGGGCGTCTGCCCTCCTCCCCGGGAATAGATCTGGCTGGTCTGAAACCCCGAAGACCGCCACAATCGGGCATGGCTCCACCCTTACCCCCACCAGTTTGGACATGGCCTCGAAGAAGGCTGTCCAGTACTCCACAAGTCTGGGGCAAGACCAGAACATGTGGGCGTGGTTGGCCGGGCCTCTTTGGCACCATTCACATCTGTCCTCCACCTCTGGGAAGAACCTACTCATACGGGTTCTTGTTAAGTGGGCTCTATGTACCACTTTTAGTTGCGTCAGGCTGAGCCTTGCGCACGTGGAGGTGGAGTTGACCCTATGCAGTGCTTCGCTCCAGAGTCCCCACCCTATCTCAATCCCCAGGTCCTCCTCCCACGTCCTTCTTGTTGCGTCCAGTACGGTGTCGGCCCCTTCTACCAGTCGGTCGTACATGTCGCTATAGTTTCCTTTATCTAATATGCTTGCGTCTAGTAACTCTTCCAGTAATGTCTGACATGGTGGTTGTGGGTATGTCCTTGTCTCCTTTTGTAGGAAGTTTTTTAATTGCAGGTACCTAAGCTCGTTCCCCCTGGCTAGCTGGAATTTCTCTGTCAATTCGCCCAGTGTTGCAATCCTGCCGTCCGTGTATAGGTCCCTGACTGTCAGTGTCCCTCTGTCCTGTCCCCACCTTTTGAAGGTGGCATCAGTCAGTGCTGGCGTGAACCTATGGTTGTTGCAGATGGGAGCTTTACCTGACATTTTGGTCAGGCCAAATTGCTGCCGTAGTTGGTTCCAGGATTGGAGGGTGGCTATTACCACCGGGCTGCTGGAGTGTTGTTTGGGTGGGGATGGGAGTGCCACCGTGGCGAGGGCCCGGAGTGAGGTCCCCCTGCAGGAGGTCTCCTCCACGCGCACCCACTCGGCTTCTGGCTCTTTGATCCATCCCCTTACATGCTCAACATCGCAGTATGCGTCAGTTTGACACCAAAGCGCGATTCTCCAGCGCCTCTAAAATGGTGTAAATGAGTCACGTGCCGTGTGGTGTTTAAACGCCATTTGCATACCATGAGCTGGCCTGACCCGGTATTCTCTGGGGCCTCCCCAATTCTCGGCCTCCGATAGGACGAGTTCCTGACGGCGCAGTTCACTTGTGGTTTCAAAAATCATGAACCTGGCGTGGTGACTGCTGAGAGAGAACGGAGGGGTGTGACTGCGGGCTGCCAGCTGGGACAGTGGCTGTGCTGGTTGGGGTGGGGGCCCTGCCAGGTCCAGGGGAGGAGGGGGGGGAACAGGAGGAGCGGCCAGGATGATGCCCCCTCCAAGGACTGGTGCAGTGCTCAAGCACTGACCAAAACTATGATGGCCATATTGTTGTGCACACACTGATTACCCACCCCGGCCCCTGGTTCGACACAGTGACCCCGCACCCTGCCCCCCCCTCCCCCCCCCCCCCCCCCCCCTCCCCGCTCACACCCCCACCCCCCAAACTGCCGCCCAACCGGCTGCCATCCAGCGGCGGTCCTCCCAGGGCCACACCCACGGTAGCCCCCAGAGAGGGTAGTACCAGTCAACAGTACTCTTGGCATCAGGGATGGGCGAGAGGGCTGGTGGTCCCCATGGTACCGGCCACCGACGGGGTAGGAGTGAAGATGTCGTGGGGGGACATGCGGGGGTGGAGTCTGCACTGCCAACCGGGACCACCATGTAGCCCATCTAACCTGGTTGTGCACGGGAGTAAGCACCATGCCAACATGTTGGTGTGGTAGTCGGTATTAGGGGTATTACGGTACCCAGGTTGATGCCGTATCATTGGTGTGGGAGATACCTGAGACAGCAATATCATTGGTGAAGCCTGCCTGCTGGTTCCGCCCAGTAAGGCGGAGTATAAGGGCCTGTGTCTCCTTTGCAGCTGCATTCTGTACCTGTGCTGCTGGGGGAAACATCTAGTCCAATAAAGCCTTCAATTGTCATCCAATCTCGCTTCTGGAGTCATTGATCGAGCATCAGTTGGTATTTCATCTCATGCAGACAATCGCTTTTGGAGTTGGATCCACAATGGTGGCCGCCCTGGTGGTTGCCGCAGCTCTGCGGCCGTATGAGCAAGAGCCGCTCGAAGAGGAGTATGAGATTGCAGCAGCAGAACGGACAGCAGCGGAGTGGGCAGCAGCGGAGCGGACAGCAGCTGAGCGGGCAGCAGTGGAGCAGCCAGCAACAGAGCGGGCTGCAGAAGGGCAGGTGGCAGCCGCACAGGTTGAAGGGACACCCCATCAGGCGAGGAACGGGAGGTGCCAAGGAGGCGCCTGACATTCAAGGGCCTGCGGGACTGGGGCATGCCGTCGAAGACTCTGGCTGAGCAGAGAGACAGTGTGACACATCTGCCATATGATGGCACACCCGGCACCACGAGGG
This sequence comes from Scyliorhinus canicula, assembly GCF_902713615.1. NCBI lineage: Eukaryota > Metazoa > Chordata > Chondrichthyes > Carcharhiniformes > Scyliorhinidae > Scyliorhinus > Scyliorhinus canicula. The sequence continues at coordinate 41,259,227 of NC_052162.1, read as the reverse complement.
CATGGGGGAGGACATCCGCTCCCGGTGGCCTTCAAGGTGACAGTCGTCCTGAACTTCTACGCCACGGGGTCTTTCCAGGCGCCAAGTGGGGACCTGTCCGGGATTTCACAGACCTCGGTGCACAGGTGCATCCGCGCCGTCACAGAGGCCCTATATGCCCAGGTGGATCAATACATCCATTTCGATATGGACCCAGCCCAGCATGATGCCCGGGCAGCGGGGTTTGCTGCCATCGCCAGGATGCCCCTGGTCCACAGGGCGAAAGACTGGATGCATATCCTCCTACGGGCACCTGCAGATAACAGGCCGCTATACACAAACCAAAAGGGTTTGTGAACGTCATTGAGTTGATTGAACTCAATGAATGTCCAGCTCGTCTGCGACCATCAGCTGCGCATCGTACACCTCTGTTCCCGATACCCGGGCAGTGTAGACGATTCCCTAAACCTGGAAACTCAGCGATCTGTGATATGTTCGAGGGGTACCTCCCCCCTTGGCTGAGGGGTTACCCGCTGCGGTCGTGGGTCATGACACCTATCCGGAAGCTACAGACTGAAGTGGAGACCCGCTACAACAAAGCCCATGCAGCGACCAGGGATCTGATCGAGTGGTGCTTCGGAGTCCTGAAGATGCAGTTCAGGTGGTTGATTGATTGCTTGATTGTTATTTTTTGCCACATGTACCGAAGTATAGTGAAAAGTATTTTTCTGCGGCTAAGGGAACATACACAGTTCGTACATAGTAGACAAAAGAATAATCGACAGAATACATTGACAGTGGTGCATCAACAAATAGTGATTGGTTACAGTGCGGAACAAGGCCAAACAAGAGCAGCATAGGGCATCGTGAATAGCATTCTTACAGGGAACAGGTCAGTCCAAGGGAGAGCTGTTGAGGAGTCTAGTAGCGGTGGGGAAGAAGCTGTTCCTATGTCTGGATATGTGGGTCTTCAGTCTTCTGCATCTTCTGCCTGATGGAAGGGTCTGGAAGAGGGCAAAGCCTGGGTGTGAGGGGTCTCTGATAAGACTGTCTGCCTTTCTGAGGCAGCAGGAGGTGTATACAGAATCAATGGGAGGATGGCCTGGACCATTCTGGACGGGTCCTCCAGTATGAGGCTGAGAGGGTCGCCTGCATTGTGGCAGCCTGCTGCATCCTCCATAACATCATGCAGCAGAGGGGCGAGGTGCTGAAGGAGGAGGATGAAGAGGAAGGGCAGGCCTTGTCTGACGAGGAGGGTGTGGGGTAGGGGGAGGGGGAGGGGAAAGATGAGCAGGACAAGGGGCCCTGGCAGCCATGGGAAGCTGCACGACATGTGGCAGGGTCGCCTCCAGGTTCACCGGCATGGAAGGAGGGGATGGAGGGGGTTGCTGGCCAGAGGCAGGGACACCACATCCTAAATCCACACGGCCTTCTCCTTGGGGGGGGGGGGGGCTTCATGGGCGGCCGGGGCAGCGATCGGGTGGCTCAGATCTGCGGCATCTCGGGAGGGCCTACATTGTCGATGGTCTGAGTCCGCCATAGTGCATGGCGCTCCACTGCAGGCCGCCGCCGTGCGCCTGCAAGGATTCCCGACCAGAAGTGCAGGGGCCCGTATCCGCAGCCAAAGCTACGAGAAGTACTCCTGGGTCCCTGCTAGCCCCCTGCAGGTAAGTGAATCGCTCTTGGCTTTTTTAAGGAAAGTCAAGAGTGAAACGCCAGCATTTTTACGCCGCCATGGGGACATAACCCCATTTTTGGACAATCCAGCCTGAGATCCTTAGAGTTCTTGACAGGCTGGATGTGGAGAGGATCTTTCCACTTGTGGGAGGATCTAGAACTGGGAGGTAACTGTTTAAAAATAAAGGGATGCCCATTTAAGACAGAGGTGAGGAGAATTCGTTCTCTCAGAAGGTCATCTGCCTTTAGAACTATCTTCCTCAAAAGGTCATGGAAGCAGAGTCTTTGAATATTTTTAAGATAGAGGTGAAATTGTTCTTGATAAGAAAGCGGGTGAAAGGCTGTTGGCGGTAGGTGGGAATGTGGAATTGAGGTTACTATCAGATCAGCCATGATCTTATTCAATGATAGAGCAGGCTTGAGGGCCGAGTAGCCTATTCCTGCTCTTAATTCATATCTTTGTATTCACGAGAAAAAAAGTGTGTCACACAATCCCGTTTTAGTTTCAGTTTTGCTTTCAGCAGAGCACATACGCAGATATACTCAGAGCTCTGAAGCTCTTGAAACTTTATATCCATCTATATCTTTTCACATGTGCTTAGTCTCAATAAATGAACCCACAACATGTTTATCCATTCCCTTATGTGTGATTAGTGCCTTTATAACATATATCACATATATACTTGTGGAGAGCACGGTAGCACAGTAGTTAGCACAGTTGCTTCACAGCCCCAGGGTCCCAGGTTCGATTTCCGGCTGGGTCACTGTCTGTGCGGTGTCGGCACGCTCTCCCCGTGTCTGCGTGGATTTCCTCCGGGTGCTCCCGTTTCCTCCCGCAGCCCAAAGAAGTGCAAGTCAGGTGGATTGGCCATGATAAATTGCCCTTAGTGTCCAAAAAGGTTACTGGGTTACGGGGATGGGGTGGAGGCGTGGACTTAAGTGGGGTACTCCTTCCAAAAGCCGGTGCAGACCAGATGGGCTGAGTGGCCTCCTTCTGCCCTGTAAATTCTATGATCACAACATGACAGCAACTGGGTGCTAAAACTGAAAATAAAACAAAACTCAAATATAATGCTTATTTACAAATATGAATCGGTTTCCATTCCCTTTTTTGTTTTCCTTTCCTTTTCTTTGCTTGTTTTTTTTTGTCTTTCTAGAAGTGCTGGCTTCCAATGACTGTCGCCCAAGGACTTTTAACAGCAAGAGTTTATTCTCTCCTCTGATCAGCTCTTAGATGCTGTAACTCTGCCTGTACTCTGGGGAGGACACCCTGGCGCAATAGCCCCTTAAGCAGCCGTGTCATCACGTCATAATGCGACAACTCATAGTCTGCATTGTTTTCCCTTGATTCCAAATTTATTTTACTTTTGGACAGCAGCTCTTCTTTATTCTGCCATTCAGCACTCCTCGGCACACATATTTTGTTTCTTTGTTTGTCCCATTACCACTCCTTTTGGCCTTGTACCATTAACCTTTTTGTCATTTAATCTCTCCTTATCACAGACTTTCCCTTTTTTTTTATAACTACTCTGCTGCTTTCACTTGCTCAAGACATCTGACATTGCTAATGCTTTACAGTTCTGATGAAAGATAGTGGGCGGAATTTTCTCATTTTTCTTGCAGTGTCACAGCAGGCAGGAAAAACGGTGTGGAAGAGGCCTGGCCCTAGAGTGATTTCCTTTACTATCGGGACTTAATTGAAAATAAAGTTGAAGAGGCAGGTCCCACGACGTCACACCGATATGGGTAGGGGTCCCTGAATGAGCCCACCCCGCCAGCAACTTAATTTTTAAAAGATTGGAGTGCATTTTATAAAGGGCGCCCAAATAAAAATAATTTACAAATAGAACCCCTCCACCCCTACCTAGAACACTTGGCCCCCACAGAACACCAACCCACAGAGGGGAATAATTAAAAATAGAACCCCTGCCCCATGAAGCAGTCCCATCCCCCCATGGAACACCTACCTCTGCAACACCCCCCATGGAATCCCCCAGGCACTGTCCCCCTGGCACTATTCTCCTGGTACTTCCCCCTGGCACTGTCCCTTGCATTATCCCCCAGCACTTCCTGGAAGTGTTGCTGGGACATGTTACTCTCCCTCCAGGGATGCATTCACCGTGTGCCTCTGGCAGGTTCTGCTTGCCAGGTGCACCTCGTGGGGACCTGTCGTAATTCCTATTGATGTAAAATGGATAATCTAATGGAGGGGGAACAATCAGACGTAAAGGCCTGATAATTATATTTAAATGTATTCCAATGGGGATCCCAACGTTCAATGTCAGATTTCCCGTTTTGTCATTGGTGCAGGGCGGAGACAATCAGAACAGGAAACCCCTGCCGTTGTGTACTCAGTTTTGGCACTCCCGCGGGATTTCCCTCTCCCACTGCTGATCCTGCCCCCCCCGAAACATTGAGTATTTCAGCATTTTCTGTTTTTACTTCAGCTCTTGTTTGTTCTGGGTGTGTCATTGGCCACGTCAAATGAGAGTTGCTCTTGATGCAAAATTGCCTGCTCATTGTCATTTTTGTCCTGATACCAGAACTTCTGAGGTGAAAAAAATGATTGCAGGGCAAACAACATACCCATATATTTTCATTGCTGATACACTCCCTGGACCTGTCCAAATCTGCACCTGGCACTATGCTAAAGAACTAAACATGGAAAATTGGCCAAATAGAACAAACTTACATTCTGGCCTGTTTAAATCTGTCACTTATTACTCTGATTTAAACTACACAAATAGTGAAGTATCTAAATTCCCGTTCATGTGTGAAATGACTGCTTTTAGCTGTCTTTTGTTGTGAGACATAGATAGCATGGTGAAGTGTGATGAGGGAGTGCAATGAATAAGAAATTTGTACTAGACATGCCATTTTTATTTAATGATTGCAAATGGATATATATTGATGAAGTTGTTTGCTATAACCTGTATACAGTGATGAGCAGTGGAAATCATAGCATCGTGAAAACAGGTAAAATGTCATAATGCACGTCCCTCATTTTTAAAAATGTGACAGAAGCCGAAAAACCCAAAGTGTTGCTTCAGAAATATTTTCATGTATTTCATAGAATCTCTACAGTGCACAAGGAGGCCATTTGGCCAATCAAGTCTGCACTGACCCCCTGAAAGTGCACCCTATCTAGGCTCACTCCCCTGCCCGTAACCCCACCTAACCTTTGGACACTTAGGGCAATTTAGCATGGCTAATCAACCTTAGCTGCACAATTTTAGGCTGTGGGAGGAAACCAGGGCACCCGGAGGAAACCCACGCAGACGCAGGGAGAAAGTGAAAACTCCACACAGACAGTCACCTGAGGTCAGTATTGAACCCGGGTCCCTGGCACTGTGAGGCAGCAGTGCTAACCACTGTGCCACCGTGCAGCCCTGAACAAATCTGTTTTGCTATTTGTTTCAATGTTAATTCATTGCTTCCTTATTGAAAAAAAAATGCTTATTTCTAAATGCTTACATTTTCTTTCTTCTAGTGGCTAATAATGATTCTTCCCCTCTCCTTTCTGTTCTGTTCTCAATTAATAAAGCAACAGGTGGGGCAAGCCTCAGATTCCTGACTGTATCTATGACTCTTTAATTATTTTACTAATGTTGGTATGGAACATAGAATTTTGGACATAGAATTGTGAGATTGGAATTTATTGTACCAGTGAGGTAGAACACAGCACACTATACTGTGACTACAGCAGCAGAGTGGTGATCACTCAGTATATTTATTAAATTGTTTTATAGTCAGACAGTATTTCCAAGGCAGTGACAGATTTATATAGCTCTTCTAATGTAGAAAAATCATTCCAAGGAGCTTCATAGAGTGGTAATCAAAAACTAAAGGTGTGAGCCAATGAGGAGATAATACAGGGTGCCTGGGAGAGGGGGGGGGGGGGAGGGGGGGGGGGGGGGCGTGGTGGTTCTAAAGCTGATCAAAGAAGCCAATGAGGTTTTTAATGCAGGAAGTTATGTCCTGATATCCAGTCCAAGAATGAACGTTGAACAAGCAGATTGACAATACACATCCAGTGGTGGGCTCAAGTGGTGGAGTTGGCTGTCATCGATGTACATTTGGCAGCTGTCTGTAGATGATGACACCAAGCGACACCACCGGGATTTGGGAATTTGTCATGAAAAATGGCTGTCAATTGTTATCCCTCGGCTATTTTTTCAAATTGTTTTCCCACCACTGATATTGAACTAGCTGGCCTGCGATTTTTAGTTGTTTCGTTCTCCCCATTATTGAACTGAGGTGTCACATTTCCAGCCCTTTGGCAACGCCCTGTCACTAAGGAGGGTTGCAAAATTATTTATTTTTAAATTTAGAGTGCCCCATTCATTTTTTCCAATTAAGGGGCAATTGTAGCGTGGCCAAGCCACCTACCCGACACACCTTTGGGTTGTGGGGGCAAAACCCACACAAACACGGGGAGAACATGCAAACTCCACACGGTCAGTGACCCAGAGCCGGGGTCGAACCTGGGACCTCGCCACCGTGAGGCAGAAGAGCTAACCACTGTGCCACTGTGCTGCCCTGAGGGTTGGAAACTCATTGCCAGTACTCCTGCAATTCCTATCCTTACTTCCTTCAGCAACTTAGGATGCAGCCCATCCAGATGGATTAACTCATCTACTTTAAGTAATGCTAGCCTTCCTAGTACAAAGAACAAAGAACAGTAAAGCACAGGAACAGGCCCTTCAGCCCTCCAAGCCTGCGCCGATCATGATGCCTGTCTAAACTAAAACCTTCTGCCCTGGTACTGCCTCCTTATCTATTTTTAATCTCATCAGATCCCAGCAAACTCTTTGTTAACCATAGCTTTGGAAAAGTTCACTTCCTTAGTAAATATAATCCAAAGTACTCATTTAGGACATCAGCCGCGTCTTCTGTTTCTACCAATAAATGTCCATTTCCGTTCCTAATTGACTCCACCGTTCTTCTGACAACCCTATTACTGCTAATAAAAACAGACGATGCTGCAAAAACCCAGCATCTGTGCAGAGAGAAACAGAGCTAGCGTTTCATGTCCAACGTGATTCTTCAATGGAACAACAAATGCTCCCAGACCCACTGAGTTCTTCCAGCACTTTCCATTTTTATTTCAGATCTCCGGCATGCATATTATCTTCCTTTTACTGTTAATATGTTTATAGAAGACTTATAGATTCCCTTTACTCTTAGCCATCAATCTATTCTCTTTGTCCCTCTTATTTCATTTTTAATTTGACCTCTGCACTTTTTGTATTCGGTCTGATTTTCCCTTGCATTGATTATAAAACTGACATCTATCATACACACTCTTTTTCTGCTTTATCCTATACTGTACTCTCACACTTTTATCATCCAGAAAACTCCAGCTTTGGTTGTCCACCTTTAACCCCTTGTGGGAATGTACCGAGACTGTACCTGAGAATCCATCTTTTAAACACCACTCATTGTTCTGTTGATAATGTTGTTATTGAAAGGGAAAAATTAAATATGAATGGGGTCAAAAAGCAGATGATAGGTCTCAGGTTCATGATGGGTTTGAGGAAGACATTAGACGAGAGGCCATTGAAGACGTAAGATTGAGGTTGAATATCAGTAGGAAATTTAATATGGAGGGAATGCAATCAAACAAGCGGAGAGAGCAGAGGGTAGGTTGAGTTGGAAATTGAAGTCAGTGAAATGAAAAGGCAATCAGTGCCGAGACTGAAGACGGAAAGGAAGGGGATATCTCAGGGTTAAACACAGGGCAAGAAAGGAGGATTGATGTGGTGGCCAATGAGGAATTTCAAAGGAGAGAAGAATTTTTTATGACTGAGGTAAGTACTTAGTTGGCCATTGAGTGCTGTAAAATACACTGAGGTCGTGAAAGGCTCCCCATAAATACAAGGGAATGGATTGTCCGTTTCTGAGGTGAAGTGCCGGCACAAATGTAGAATCCGTGCTGTTGCACGACAGGAGATTTGGCGCAAAACCTTCACCGATTCCAGTGAGGGGCTAGCACCGGCACAAAGTAAAACACCCACGGAACGTGCGGAAAACAGCTGGTGAATCGCCGGGTCCCGGGCCCTACATGCACAGGGCTGAGAAGCTGTGGTCACACACGCCTACAGTGCCGGAAAACATGGCGCCGGCTATGCTGAACTGCGTACCCGGCCATCCTGACCCCACAGCCTACTTCCTGGCCACCCCCCACCACTCCCCCCCAGCCCTAATAGAAGTCCCCTGGCATGGGTATTGGCTGAGTGTACCGGCGCTGGACACTGTCCGCAGACGGCACGTCAGACTCCCGACAATTGGGACCACATGTGGCCCGCGTGCCGTTCCGACAAAGTTGAGACTGCGCGTGGCGCATGTCCCAATGATGCCAATTTGGAATGGGCCGGGAAGCGCCAGCTGGCGTCCGACTGGTGCCTGCCCCGATTTTGTGGTCGGGAGCCATTTTCCACCCGATCGGCGTTCTCGATTTCGGAGTCAGGCTACAGAGAATCCCGTCCATATTTTTTCAATCTTTAATTTGTCCCTAAATGGCAATCGCAATCTTTGTAGCCATAATATGGTTGGTGTGGGTCTTGGACCAATGTCACACTTGTGCACTGGGATACTATTTTGAATTTCAGGTTTATTATTGGGGAGTAAAGGAAACTTTATCTACGTATAACCCTATTAAACACGAGTGGACATTCTTGATGCTGAGATTAAGGCCCAGATTAGGTTAGAAAATATTCCATTCAAAATACTAATATCAGCTCACGTTAAATATGTTCTATTAAATTAACAATTGAAATTCATGCAAATAGCAATATCAATAAAGTGGAAAGAGAAAAAAAGTTAACCCTGAAGTATGAATGCACTGTCCTTTTTATACTTACATCGAGTCCCTAATAGGTGAGATGATTAAAAATGGATGTTTGATGTTGAACACTGAAACCTTTTGCTTCTAAATTGCGAAATTCACAATTCTGGGGCGGGATTCTCCGACCCCCCGGGGTTCAGAGAATCGCCTGGGGCTGGTGTCAATCCCGCCCCCTCCGTGTCCCAAATCCTCTGCCCTCCCCGAGATTCGGTGGGGGTGGGAATTGCGCCACACCGGTCGGCGGGCCCACCGTGCCGGTTGGCGGGCTCCCCGCGGCGATTCCCTGGCCCGCAATGGGCCGAAGTCCCGCCCCTGACAGGCCTTCCCCACCGGCGTGGATTAAACCACCTACCTGATCGGCGGGATTGGCGGCGCTGGCGGGCTCCAGGGTCCTGGGGGGGGGGGGGGGGGGGGGGGGGGCGGGCGCGGGTCGATCTGACCCCGGGGTGTGCCCCCACGGTGGCCTGGCCCGTGATCGGGGCCCACCGATAGGCGGGTGGGCCTGTGCTGTGGGGGCACTCTTTTTCTTCCACCTTCGCCATGGTCTTCACCATGGCGGAGGTGGAAGAGACCCCCTCCCCTGCGCATGCGCCGGTATGATGTCAGCAGCCGCTGATGCTCCGGCGCATGCGTGGACTTGCGCCGGCCAGCGAAGTCATTTCGGCCCCGGCTGGTGTGGCGCCAAAGGCCGTTCACGCCAGCCGGCGGAATGGGAATCACTCCGGCGCGGGCCTAGCCCCTCAATGTGAGGGCTTGGCTCCTAAAGGTGCGGAGAATTCCGCATCTTTGGGGCGGCCCGACGCTGGAGTGGTTCACGCCACTCCGATACGCCGGGACCCCCCTACCCGGCGGGTGGGGAGAATCCCAGACCTGATTTATTCATTCATTCTGCCGGTGATCCAAAAAGCTAAATTCCTCCCTCCCCCAATTATAAAAAGCTTAAAGTTAACCATCCATCAAAATAACAAACAATCGTTAAAACCATACACTTTACAATAAATGGTTGGGCCAACCATAGAAGATTGATGGGCCTTTTATTGTTAATTCATTGATTTGATTAAGGTTGAGGTTGGAAGTTGCTTCATACATTAATAAATGAAAGAAGCTCAATTCATTTAGCCTGCAAACCCCCCTTCTTTTTTTACAGTCATGGCCTATCTATTTTTGATCAGAATACCAAATTTGCCTTCAATAATGTGACTGTAAAGATGATTTGATTAAAACAAACACAGCAACACACCTTGCAAAGCAGAAACAATATGCACAATGAAGTTTCCAAGATCAATTGTAAAAAAGAAATTGCAGGAACATTCCATCCATTATGTCCTTGGTATTTCTATATATTTATTAAGCCAAATGTTAGAAGATCTGAACCTTTGAAATAATGGGTTTCTTTTTGCTAAATTATGGAGAATAGATTGGATTTCAGGAGTGACTGGACTAAAGTATGATTAATGTTATTCATTCAGTATTAATGCAATGTTGAGGGCTGTGGAGCCAAACAAAGAAACAGCAGGTTTTTTTTCATGGCTTTCCAAAAGACACACATAGTGTGCACTGTGCTGATAGTCCTCCTTCCCAAATGTCACCAACTTACCTGAAGGAAACAACACATGCCTGTTTTATAATTCCTCTGTGCGAAATAACTGCCCGATCATGTTGCTAGGTAACTGAATGCCTCGCACGCCTGTCGTGAGCTATTCTCATTGTTGCAAAGGAGTTTAAAGTCAATAGTTTTCGAATTTGAATCAGATGAGATGACCATTTTTAGTTTTTTTACCATTGGTGGTACTTGCGTGAAGGGTGAAAAACTAATTCTCGTAACACAGGAAGCCTCAAATGCAAGTCAAGATGTGATGGCAAAGTGGTACCATGGTAATATTCTTTCATTCCTGTACATTATAAATAGAACGCATGAGAGCTTAAATATTCCACAGCTGGCATAGAAGCTCCTTCAATGTGAGTTTGAGTTTGGGGTTGTGTCAGTTCTCTAACACACACTTACTGCTAGTGAAGCTCCTCATACTTTGCTCGGCAACAAAGCCTCTAAGATCTGACCTTTCTATTTTCTCTGGTGATCAATGGGTAAATGATGACTTAATGCCAATAAAGTCAATCAGTAATATTGTGCTGGAAACAATTGCATTATGTACCATCTAACACTAGTGCATTCACACACCAGCACAATTATTCATGACCAGCTTTGTGACGCTCGAATGCATTGATCATTCAGGCCCATTCGGCCCATTTTTTTGTTGGACACTAAGGGCAATTTAGTATAGCCATTCCATCTAACCTGAACATCTTTGGATTGTGGGAGGAAACCGGAGCACCTGGAGGAAACCCACGCAGACACGGGGAGAACGTGCAGACTCCACACAGACAATGACCCAAGTGAAGTGATTTGGCAAATTGTGACACTACTAAGTCATATTTGAACCAGAGCTTAAGCATGCACTAGAAATAAATTGGTAAATCACAGAAAAATTGGCTTCAGTCTGAGAACACCAATGTTCCCATTAATTTGCCAGTTAATTGTTTTACTTTAATTTATTTAGTGCCTTTCTTAAATATAGGTCAAATGTATCTAGGAGGAAGCGAAACTTGCATTTATGCGGCACCTTTCACAACTAGGAGTTATTTCAAAAGACCTCTCAAAGCCTGTCCTCCACCTGCAAAGGAGTGTAATGGAATACTCTCCACTTGTCTGGATAGTGCAGCTCCAACAACACTCAACAAGCTCGACACCATTGAGGACAAAACAGCTTGCTTGATTGCTACTACTTCCACAAAAAAAGTGCAATCCCTCCACCACTGATACTCAGTGGCAGTCGTGCATATCGGCTACAAGATGCGCTGCAGGAACTCACCAAGGTTCCTGAGGCAGCACCTTCCAAACCCACAACCACTACTACCTAGAAGAACAAGAGCAGCAGATACCTGAGAATGCCACCACCTGGAGGTTCCCCTCTAAGTCACTCGCCTCCTGATTTGGAAATATATCGCCGTGCCTTCACCGTCGTTGGGTCAAAATCCTGGAATTCCTTCCCTAACAGCACTGTGGGTGTACCTACACTTCAGGGACTGCAGCAATTCAAAAAGGGCAGCTCACTGCAACCTTCTGAAATGGGCAATAAATGCTGGCCTAACAGCGATACCCATATACCGTAAATGAATTTAAGAAAAGACAGGATCTGGGGCGGGATTCTCCGACCCCCCCCCTGCTGTCCCCGCCGGCTGCCGAATTCTCTGCTGCCGGGGAATTGGCGGGGGCGGGAATCGCGCCGCGCCGGTCGGGGGCCGTTGGCAGCAGCCCCCCTGCCGATTCTCTGGCCTGTGAGGGGCCGAGTGGCCACCCGTTTTAGGCCGGTCCTGCCAGTGTAAAATACACCAGGTACTTACCGGCGGTATCTGGCTCCGCGGGTGGCCTCCGGGGTCCTCAGGGCGGGGGGGGGATCTGGCCCCGGGAGGTACCCCCCATGATGGCCTGGCCCGCGATCGGGGCCCACAGATCCGCGGGCGGGCCTGTGCCATGGGGGCACTCTATGCCTCCGCGTCGGCTGCTGTGGACCTCCGCAATGGCTGACGTGGAGATGAACCCCCCTGCGCATGCGCCGGGATGTCACCAGCAAATGCTGGTGCTCCCGCGCATGTGCGAACACGCGCCAGCCGGCGGAGGCCCTTCGGTTCCAGTTGACATGGCGCCAAGCCCCTTCCGCGGCGGCCTGGGCGGCGCAAACCACTCCAGCGCCAGCCTAGCCCCTGAAGGTGAGGAGGATTCTGCACCTTTGGGGTGGCCCGACTCCAGAATGGTTTACGTCACTCCTTCGCGCCACTCCTTCGCGCTGGAGTTGCCCGCATCGCCGATTCCCGCAGAATCCGCCCCTGGTGCCCAGCCCAACTGTAATAACATGCATTAAAGCTATTGTGTGGATTAATGGCTACACTGATCTGATCATTATTTGCTGTACATCTTGCAAACTCATGAATGGACCACTTATGGTTCTGAAAAGTGCCCACTCAACTTAGATTGCCCTGGAAGGGTAAGGTGTCTCAAACATTTGAGCAACAGGTAAAGCCAGCTATTTCACGCCGCTACTATGCAGTAGCAACATGAGCGGTACTCTCCTCTAACAGGATGCTGCTGTCAAGCCAAAAGGACATTCTGCCTCCCACACAAATGTGTAATATTGTGTATGTATTTCAGTGCCACTGTGATGTTAGGTATATGGGCCAGACATCCCGATGACTAGTGGATTTTATCAAACTACATGCCACTTTGACTGTTTGCAACAGTTAAAGTACTAACCATGTTCAAACAGCCTGTTCTTGCAAAACTCAGAATATAGTGTCCAACATTACATGTGTTTCTGCAATTGGACAATACTTATTAAACAATCCTGATTGTACCAGAGTTACGCGAACAACCAATTTAAAATGATCAATCAGGCTCACCATGTGGCTCACTTACGTCTTGCAATCAGAAAGAACATTCCACGCATTGCAGCTTTTCCAACTAAAAAGGCTTGAGAAACAGCCATTCCCTGGTTCATTCCCCATGGCAATGCCAATTAGAGTCATCTGCCTGGATTGAATTTAAATAAAAGCTTCTGAGCCAACTGATGCATTTTCCATGACACACCTCTACCAATGCCTCAACCACTTGCCAATCAATCAGCACCTTCTCCTCATGCAATATAAAGATTTGTTATTCTTGCAGACCTGTCTTGTTGAGTGTAAGTCTCCTTTTTATTCAGATCCCGTCCTATCAAGTGACTACGTCAAAGTTTTCATTAGCTTGTGATATTTTGAATACTCTCATGTTAAATTTATTTTCTGCCCTATTTTCTGGCATCTTCCAAACTCCTGTTAAGTGTTTTGGAAGTGCTCATTCAGGCCACTGTATCAAATTAGATAAAGCAATTGTTCTGCTCATTCTGGCAGATCACTGTATCTGCTTTTTCTATATAATAGATCAGTGTCAGCTGTGGGTCAACTGGTAGCACTTTGTGAAGTGCCGTGAGATGTCCAATCAGCATAAAAGGCACTGTATAAATGTCAGACTGGAATTTTAAGGCACCACTGGGAGCTAGCTGTTAGGTGGGGGTGGGGCTAAAATTAGGGGCATTGGTGTCAGCTCTGTGCCTGTCAACCTCCCCCTCCACTGATATTTTACCAGTTGTGGTGGGAAATGGTGGGTGACATGCCCATGTTTGGGTATTTTACCAGTGGCCTGAGGTATCCATGCCATGTTGTGAGCCCATTGGGTGAAAAAGAGTGACATTTTTGAAGCCAATGGTACTTCCTCCACCGCCACCACCCCCATTCCCCCTCCCCCCCCCCACCCCACCACTCCCAACCCGGTGTTCCCCCTGTCCTGGCTGATCATTGCCTCATATCACCCGCCCCAGTCCTGTGCCGGAGTTTGGCAGCCTGGACATGGCAAAACTCCAGACTTTCATTGGGTACACGCAGGATTAGCCATTGTCAGTGGGGTACTCCAGGGCCATAGAACCTGACCAAGCTCTCAAGAAGGACATCAGAATTCACAAGGCAGTGTTACCACTTGGTGGAAATCCTACCCACCACTGGTAAAATGCCAGCTGAGACAAAAAGAGGTCATCCTTTGGCAACTTAAGAGACTCAATAATTATCTCTGGGAAGAAAGGTCATTCTCCTCCTACCTTGCTGTTGGTTAAGTGACAGGGTCATAGGAAGGTGTTCGGCACTCTAACCCGCACCTTCTTTCACCATTTTATGGACCCCTGCCTCCTTAATAGTCCTCAATAGAGGGCTGGCAAAATCCAGCCCATAGAATTGTGGAGTTCCAGCAAATGATGAGTATTGCTGAGGCATTGCTCAGTTGGAGTGACATTGATGCAAAACCTCATTTTTCCTCTCTCAAGACGGCACTAATGCTCCCACAAAAGCCACTTCAAAAGTGCCTTTGCAGTTGCCCATCTTCCAACCACCTTTTGCCTATGCTAAGGTGGTGCAATCCAAAGATGGCAGAGCTAGGCCATCTGCAGTCTCCCCCACTGAAAGTCAGCAACTTTCACCAACCGTGCTGCAAACTTGGGGTTCGCAACATGACGACAGGCAGAACTCAGAGAATAGACACTAAGGGAATGCACAAGGGTGAGTCGTTCAGTTTTGGATGCATTATTGGAAGTGTTGCTGGATACAATGGTTATGGAATTTTTTTATTGTGACTTTCATTTTAGGATTTTCACCAAGGAGAAGCTGTGATGTTCTCTGGCAAAGGGATGGAAATGTGTGGAATTGTGAATGCAACAGTGATTTGGGGGCGGATTTAGGAGAAATGGAATCCAGCTGTCCACTCGTGGGCAGTGTGGAATGAAGGGGTCCAGGATGCTTCCTATCTTATTCTTCCTCTTCTTCTGTTTCTTTTCCTTCCTCCTCTGCTTCTACCTTCTCACAAGGCTCTCGTCAAACGCTTGGTGGCAAAAGGCCTTCCAAGAGTTAGGTTATAGAGGACACAACAGAGGGATTTGGAGACACACTCTGGTGAGTACAAGAGGGCTCACATGAAACGATCCAGGTAAAAATCATTGTTTCAAGTTTCTTAACAGGAGTGTTATAAAAACATTTAACATCAAAAGCTGAGATAAAAGCCTTTTATAATGGAAGAAAGAGATCAAGAAATGCATTGGGAGGGAATTCCAGAGATTAAAAGCTTGGCAGGTGTAGACATGGTCGCCAATGGCAGAGCAATTAAAATCAGGAAGCATCTGGAATTATATTTGTGCAGATGTCCCAGAGGTCTATGGGGATGGTGAAGGTTACAGAGATTGGGAGGGGCAAAGCAACGGAAGGATCAGAAAACAAGGTTGAGAATTTTAAAATTGAGGCGCACGTAATCGGGAGCCAAGGTGGATCAGCAAGCACCAGTTTGATCTGGGTTAGGGCACAGGCAGCAGCTGTTTTGAATGACTTCAAGCTTCTGAGGAGTAGAAGTTAGAAATGGGAGGATGGCCAGGTGAGTGTTGGACTAGTCAAGGTTAGAGATAATAAAGATATGTATGATGTTTTCAGCAGGAGATGAATTGAAGCAGGGATCGAGTCAGGCGTTGTCACAGAGGTAGAGTTAGGAGTCTTGGCATTGATATGGATATAATGCCCAGGTTATAAACAGTCTGTTTCAGCCTCAGAACGAACAAAGTGGAGCAGCTAGTGAATGGAGATTTTGGCAGAAATTCATTCAAATTGTCAAGTTTCTTTCTACTTAAAGGTCATATCATAGTTCATTGTACTGGCTCACTAGCTGCTGAGGAACAGGAAGACTGTGTTCATCATTTTAGTAAGGGTTCTTGTGGTGGCTCAAGACATACGCTGGAGGCTTCCAGTAACCTTTTTACTTTAATTTAGAGTACCAAATTCATTTTTTTTTTCAATTAAGGGGCAATTTAGAACATAGAACAGTACAGCACAGAACAGGCCCTTCGGCCCTCAATGTTGTGCCGAGCCATGATCACCCGACTCAAACCCACGTATCCACCCTATACCCGTAACCCAACAACCCCCCCTTAACCTTACTTTTATTAGGACACTACGGGCAATTTAGCGTGACCAATCCACATGCCCTGCACATCTTTGGATTGTGGGACTGAAACCCGTGCAGACATGGGGAAAATGTGCAAACTCCACACGGACAGTGACCCGGGGCCAGAATCGAACCCGGGCCATCAGTGCCGTGAGGCAGCAGTGCAACCACTAGCCACCGTGCCGCCCCTGGAGGCTTCCAGTAAAAAGCAAAGGGGCTTATTGATGAAAGACAAAGGCAGTTAGTAACAGGCACAGAATACCATACAACAGGTCTTTACACTTCAGGTCCCTGGTCTACACTGCCCGGGGTCCTGCTCCCATAGCCCTGTGCAAACTGCTCATTGGCCGGGGTCGAGCCAGTCACATGGTCCGTGTAGCCCGCCTCCTTAAAGGGGTGATGCTACCAGATTCCTCGCCCATTAAGTCCCTTATTACAACTATCCCAAAAACTATGGGCGCGTTTCTCCCAGCTCCACGCCGGGCCGGAGAATCGGCACAACCGCGCCACACCGCCCCGACGCTGGTGTGCGATTCTCCGAGGTGCGGAGAATCGGCACCATTTGCGCCGGCGCGTTTGGCGCGGCGTCGGTCATGGGCCACTGTACGAGGCCAGGCCGCCGATTCTCCGGTCCAAATGGGCCGAGCGGCACACGCGGAAAAATCAGAGTCCCGCCAGTGCCGTCCTCACCTGGTCGCTGTCGGCAGGAACTCTGTGTGAAGGGTCAGGAGGCAGCCTGTTTGGGGGGGGGGGGGCTCCGTCCCCGGGGGGGCCTCCAATGGGGTCTGGCCCGTGATCGGGGCCAACCGATCGACGGGCCGGCCTCTCCCCCCCCCCCCTCCCCCCCCCGGCCTACTTTGTTGTGCTTCCGTCCCAGAACCCCCGTGTCATGTTGTGTCGGGGGCGGCACGTTCTGTAACGCCACCGTGCATGCACGGGTTGGCGCGTCGCCACTGCGTATGCGCGGGTTGGCGCCGCCCCCAGTGTGCACCAGGAAGTGAGGCTGGAGCGGTGTGAACTGCTCCAGCGTCGTGATGGCCCCCTGTGGGGGCCAGAATCGCTAGTGCCCGTGACGGCGTTCACGACGGCGCGGACACTCTGTCCCGCGATCGGAGAATCACGCCCTCTGTATATATGGTATAAATGTGAGCAGAGACAACAGAATAAAAGAGTCCATTAAAAAGTCAACTGGTCCAGAGATCTCCGCATTCTCTCGGACCGCTGTAGCCCAGCCACAGGCTCGGCACTCATTTGGATGATCGAGTAGTCAACAATCAGTGCCACCTCAGGAGGTACCACTTCAACATCAGGCGAACTGGCCACACCCAGCTCAACAGACGCAGCAGAAACGGGAGTCCCTGGCTCCTCTTGGTTGGGCAGAGTTACAGGAGTATTCACAATGCTCGCTGGACTTGTCGACTCCAAGAATACCATGAAAAGGCAATCTGATAAACCCCTTCACCAGAGGTTGGATTTTTTGTTGTTGTTGTACACTCCAACCTCTTATTCAATCACGGGGGTCACACTAACTGATCTGCTCATGGGCATGACAGTTGAGTACCCAATTGGATTTTGTGTTTCCAGATTTGACGGTGAGGGTCAGGCACACCAGGCCTCTCAGGAGAGTCAGCACTGGGAGCAGAGGAGGAACAGATCATTCTGGGTGGCAGACCCAGCATTTGCCACTGGTGGCACTGGTGGTTGTACTAGTTCTTCAATGGCTTTATCTATGCCTGCCCCAAAAGACATAACTGCTTCATCTTTGTCCTGGCTGAGCGCGACATCGCTCTAGAAAGGGGGCGGCCCACCCTGGGACTCGACAACCACCATGATCCTGACAGAATCATGCCACCCTGATGAGTGATGCCAGTCAAACTATCATTCGTTTAGCCTTTGAAAGAATAGGGGGCGTGATTCTCCGACCCCCCCCCCCCGGCCGGGTCGGAGAATCTCCGGGGGCCGTCACGAATCCTGCCCCCGCCGTCTCCCAAAGTCTCGGGCACCAGAGATTCGGCGGGGGCGGGAATCGCGCCGCTCCTGTTGGCGCCACCCCCCCCCCCCCCCGGCGATTCTCCGGCCCACGACGGGCCAAAGTCCCGCCGCTGTCATGCCGGTCCCGCCGGCGGGAATCAAACCACCTACCTTACCGGCGGGACCAGGCGGCGCGCGTGGGCTCCGGGATCCTGGGGGGGGGGGGGGGGGGGGGCGCGGGACGATCTGGCCCCGGCGGGAGCCCCCACGGTGGCTTGGCCCGTGATCGGGGCCCATCGATCGGCGGGCGGGCCTGTGCCGTGGGGGCACTCTTTTCCTTCTGCGTTCACCATAGCCTTCACGATGGCTGACGTGGAAGTGACCCCCTCCCCAGCACATGCGCGGGGATGACGTCAGCAGCTGCTGAATTTCCGGCGCATGCGCGGACATCTGCCGGCCGGCGAAGTCCCTTCGGCCCCGGCTGGCGTGGCGCCAAAGGCCTTTCCCGCCGATCGGCGGAGCGCCAACCACTCCGCGCTGGCCTAGCCCCTCAAGGTTAGGGCTTGGCCCCTAAAGGTGCGGATTTGGGGCGGCCCGACGCCGGAGTGGTTCACGCCACTCCATCCCGCCGGGACCCCACGCCCTGCCGGGTAGGGGAGAATCCCGGCCCGGGTCTCTTTGGGTCCAGTTGCGGATGTGCCCCACGGATGCTGGCAGAGTGTCTAGGAAGTTTAAAGCTAGAATGATCTTCTGGGGTTCAGGTGGTGGCATAATGCTCTTGGGTAGCGGCAGGCGACTGAATGCATCACATTATAAATTTGCATCTCAGGCCATACTAAACAGCATAGTTGTAGGCGCTAACAACAAAGCCCAACGCTGAATTGTCGCCGAGGCTGTGGCACAGTAATGGTTTGCGGTCAGTCATTATGTCGAACTGTTGATCGTACACATACTGGTGGAATCTCTTCACACCGAGTATAACAACTAAGCCCTCGTTACCAATCAGGGCAGAGCTTCGTTCTACTTCATAAAGGGTCCTTGAGGCAAAGCGATAGGGTGTTCCAACTCATCTCCCATTTTGTGGGATAAAACTGCTCCTATAATTTAAGGGGACACCTCACATACCTGACAGCATGATTGGTTTCCCCGGGTCAAAATGGATCAAGAGATTTGAAGACTGTAATGCTTGCTTCATGACTTGGAAGGCTTACCCTTGGGATATGTTACCAAGGTAAACCATCACCTTGGGAATTTCCTGGAGGGCGTTTTCCATCGTGAGCTAGAAGATAGCCCAGGCTGAAGTGATGCTGAACAGCAATCTGGAATACTGGAGGAGACCTATGTGGGTATTGATTGTAGGAAACCTCTGAGACTCCTCATCCAACTCCAGTTGCAAATAGTGACTGAGGCCTAATTTTAAATAGGTCAGGTCCCCTGACAGCTTAGCGTAGTGGTCCTCAATAAGGGAACTGGGTAACTGTTGACTTGGGCAGCCTGATTAATGGTCAGCTCATCGTTCCCACAAATCCTCAGCAGATGATCAGGTATAAGGACAGGGACTATTGGCACCACCCACTCTGAAAACTGGACCGGCTTGATCATACCCAGCTCTTCCAATCTCTTTCGCCCTGCTTCAACCTTCTGATGCAATGCATATGGCACTGGTCTGGCTCTGAAGAATCTATGTGTTGAATCTGATTTGACATATAGCTTGGTTTCTATACCCTTAAACTGGCCTAATTCCTTGTGGAAGGCGTCTCCACATCTCCTTGAGATCTTGGATGGCTGTTAGATATTTTGAAGATTTCCAACCAGTTGAGTCTAAACTTCTGTGACGAGTCTCTTCCCAACAAACTGGATCTATGCCCTCCCACAACAACCAAAGGCAGATTGATCTCCTACACTCTGTATGACAATCACTATGCCAATGCTTCCCTTGAATAGTTTAGACAGCAGCTACGTAGACCTTCCTCTATTCTGCCTCAATAATGCACGTCAGCCAGAACCCAAAAGAGCACTCTGCAACCTCCACTGAAATTATATGCCAAATTTACAGCCATCTTGTATACTCCTTGAATAAAATTGTCAGATCAATGGTGAAGTCAGAAAATTATTTATTCAGTGGGATAGTCCTGAAGGAACTGAATTGAGTCAATCCAAACACATTTCACTTTTGTATCAGTGTGTAATTCATTGACACTCTTCATAAAATGCTAACCATGGAGAGGTTCTACTCTTCTTTCCGATAGGGTTCCCATTTGTCTCTTTTACTTTGTTCATCCTCATTGCCTTCTGCCTCTCTCATTCTGGTGAAAGGCCATTGACCTTTTCTTTCTCCACAGATGCCACCAGATCTGCCGCGTATTTCCAGTATTTTCTGTTTATATTTCAGATTTCACGTATTCATTATATTTTGCTTTAGTGGACATTTTCATTCCATCAGGTTATCCATCCTGTCGGCTGCGCATTCAGTACAATTTGTAAATGTATTAAGCCAGTTTCAAGGAGATTTGTGTTCTTTATTATTTGTATTCCAAATAATGGGTTTTCACTTCTCTAAGCTTTGAAGAATGGCTTGAACTTTGAAGTCACCTTCAGTAAGTATGATGAATGTTGTTTATTCAATATAAAAACAAAGTTGAAATTCTACAGGTGAACAAAGTTTGAATAGCTATTTCTTTACAAATACTAACATGGACATGTTGCTTGCTTTACGTAAGACAATCTCATATTGTACCCAGTCAAATCTCAGAGAAGTGTAAAAATAACAGAATAATAGTAGGTGATATTAACTTGCCCAGTATTAATTGTGAAAAACAAAGTGTGAAAGTTTAGAGGGAAGATCGACATCAGAGCAGTGGGAGTGATTAAAAAATGAAATAGAGAGAGTGCAATGCCAAACATTTGTCCGTAATGATAAAAGGTGGGACCAACAAGTCCAGAGAACCCTGGGTGCCAAGGGTACACAGCATTGGATAAGAAAAAAAGGGAGGCTTATGGCAGATTCAGGGATGTCCTAGAGGTGTATAGAAAGTGCAGAGGGTTACTTAAAAATAAATCAGAAGAGCAAAGTCGGGGGTTGGGGGAGGGGGGGGGAACAAAAACTAGCGGGCAAAATAAAGGAAAACTCCAAGGTGTTTTATAAGTGTATTAAGGGCAGGATGGCAACCAGGGAAAGACTAGTGCCCATTAGGGACCAAATTGTGTGTGGAGCCAAAAAAGACGTAGGTGAGGTATTAAATGAGCATTTTGCATCTGTGTTTGCTATGGAGAAGGACGATGTAGATAGAGAAAGCAGGGAGGGGGATTGTGATATAATTGAACAGGTTAGCAATAGAGGGAGGAGTTATTAGTGGTTTTAGTTGGTCTAAAAGTGGATAAATACCCAGGCCTAGATGAGATTTGTTTTGTATGTATGCATAGATGGATCCTAGGCTGCTGTGTGAGGTAAGGGAGGAGATTGCAGGGGCATTAGTGATAATTTTCAAATCCTCTCTGGACACAGGACAGGTGACAGAGGACTGGAAAACTGCTTAATGTGGTACCATTATTCAAGAAGGGAAGTGAGTCTAATATCAATGGTAGGGAAATTATTGGAAAGAATTCTGAGGGACAGAATTGATCTCCGCTTGCAGAAGCAAAGATTAATTAAGGATAGTCAGCATGGCTTTGTCAGGGGGAGGCCATGTCTAATAAATTTAATTGAATAATTCCAGAATCATGTCTGATCTATTATCCACTACCCTGACACTGCTCTTGGAATGTCCACAAAACATAAACATTATTGCAGTGTCAATGTAAGCCTACTTGTGACACTAATAAAGATTATCATGATTATATGAAATGCAACCATTCGTAATGAGGCTGGTGCTGGGTATTCTATTTGTTTGTTTGCCGACTGATCCCTCCCCACATTGAGACTCATCGCGCATTACCCGCTTGACAGCCACAGTGCGCTCATTATTCACACAGACTTACCCTGTCAGGGCAGAGGAAGTCGTTGAACTGCTTCCGACATAGAGCCCAGTTGAACTGGTGGACCTCATGGTTGCTAACCTCTGCCCAGGCTTCCTTGACCAGGTGGAATGGTTGCTTCTTACCTCCTGCTGTTCCCGTGCAGTCTGGAGAAGAACCAGCAGGGAGGCATCACAGAATCATCTCCGGTTATCTTCCCTGCAGCATTCCATTGGTCACAGCCTCCTGGTCTGCTCCATGGACTGAGTGCTGCAGACATCGGAGATGAAGGCTTTTGCCAGGATGAAGAGGGATCTACGATTTGGAGCTTGATGCTCTAAGTCTTGGAGAAGAATGCTCTATGTCTTGGAAATGAAGGCTTTTTGTCTGTGCTAGGCGGTGGCTCGCGGTGGCTGGCATATCAATGCAGAAAGCTTTGAAGCACTATAGACCGATATGACTGCGATTTAAAATGGTGTAGATGGTTTAGTGATTCGACTACTAGCTAATCGATGGGATGGACAAAAGAGTGATTGGAGAGGACAGCTGTATGGAGAGAGTCAAAGTATTCAAAGTTCAATCAGTAGTGTAATTTAGGATTGCTCAATTATCTGAGAATCTCCATTATTCACTGAGGCTGCTCTCTTGCAGCAAATAATCAATACATTGCTTCATAATATTCTTAAAATACAGCAAACACTAGTAATTGTGCTAATTGAAATTTAACAGGTCTTAAATTCACAGGACAATACAAGACAATTTCATCAGCTTTGTACAACTTTCACCTTTAGAAGTAATAATAATCCTCAGTGTCAGAGAAACCATGAATGTATGAATAAATTAGAATGTGTGAATACACACCAATCACACTGTCAGCCTTTTTTCGTGTCTTTGTATTCGAATGTCTCCACACCTTTGCTGACACTGTCAGCAATTGCATTGGAAGCCATCAGGTATCTTGCCCCACTAGTTAATATTTATGCATATGTGAACCATGTTCAGGACCGGGTGAGGAGAACTGCTGAATTCTTTGTCCCCTTTCCCTACTGCCTGTAATCAGTGAATTGCTGAGAGGCAGATGTGTGTGCGTTTAAAACCCTTTAATGTGTGGTCAGTTTGAATAACCAGTAAGGTGATTATTTATTTAAGCGCTTACCCAAGATCGAATGCAATGGCGCCCACTCATACAAGCACACGCACAAAAGAAAAGTACTGCTGAAGAGATTAGGACACTTTTACGTAGATTCTACAGTGCGGAAGGAGGCCATTCAGCCCATCGAGTCTGCACCGGCTCTTGGAAAGAGCACCCAAATTAAGCCCACACCTCAACCCTATCCCGTAACCCAGCAACCCCACCTAACATAAGGGCAATTTAGCATGGCTGATCCACCTAACCTGCACACCTTTGGACTGTGGGAGGAAACTGGAGCATCCGGAGGAAACCCACACAGGCCTGGGGAAAACGTGCAGACTCCGCACAGATAGTGACCTAAAGTCGGGAATGGGACCTGCGACCCTGCCGCTGTGAAGCAACTGTGCTAACCACTGTGCTACCGTTATAAACAAAGTAATAATTTACACTTGAAGTGATTAACTTGTTCTGGAAAAAAAAATGCATTGCAAGATATCTTCATTGTTGACTTTTAGTTTGGGTGAATACAACAACTGAGGCCTAAAGCCATAGTCTGAACATAAGAACTAGGAGCAGGAGTAGGCCATCTGGGCCCTCGAGCCTGGCCCGCCATTCAATGAGATTATGGCTGATCTTTTGTGGACTCAGCTCCACTTTCCGGCCCGAAGACAATAACCCTTAATCCCTATATTCTTCAAAAAACTATCTATCTTTACCTTAAAAACATTTAATGAAGGAGCCTCAACTGCTTCACTGGGCAAGGAATTCCATAGATTCACAACCCTTTGGGTGAAGAAGTTCCTCCTAAACTCTGTCCTAAATCTACTTCCCCTTATTTTGAGGCTATGTCCCCGAGTTCTGCTAGAATTCCTGAAGAGGTGACGTTTTGCAGGTAACAGGGCTAGTATCTTTTGGTCTCCGTGCCAGGGGGTCAGTTTACTGTATTGTTGGTCCCAAAAAGAAATAGTTGTGGAGACCTTATGATGTTATGGAAGGAGGGGGCGTGATTTTCAGGGCCCGATAGCCGTGGGCACAAATTCCAGAATGGCCTCTAAGCCTTGCAAGAGGGCCATAATGGGATTTACTCTCTGGAGATCTCAGAGTGAGATCTTCCGATCAGCTTCCCCGTTTCCCCTACCACTGACATAATCAGGTTCACACCTAACTAGGGTGTGAAACTGATTAACATCAATTTGAATGGGTTCACACCTAACCAGGGCGTGAAACTGATTAACATCAATTTGAATGGATTTACAAATGCCACGCCGTGTCTTCCGGGGTCATCCAATGTTTCTCCCCTCCTCATGACATCATAACGGAGGTATTCAGTACTTCTTTCCAGAAATCGAGATGACGAAACCGAGGGTGTGGAGGCCATTGTAGCCCTGCGGTGGTAAGGGACATGGCAGACTGACAGTACCAGATTGGCAGTGCCAGGTTAGTGGGGGCACGGCTAGTGGGAGGGCTTCCAGGTAACCAGCTGACCCCTGCTGCCGATGATGGTGTCATCAAAGGGGGGAGGCCTTTGCTTCCACGTTGAGATCGAGGAACTCTTTAAAAATATAGAGCCAGGCTTGCCATCGTCTTTAGACCCCACCTCTCAAGAATGACGGCACTAAACTACTTTTTTTTTGCACAAAGCATTAGATCTCCTCTGGGGAGAAATGTGCCAGTTGCAGTCAGAACCTGACATTTTGCCATTTTTGGAGAAAAGTCCACCCACAGTTTTTGGTTCTGAAGGCAGAGATGTTCGTGCCCTCTCTGCCCAGTCTCTCTTTCTGCAGACAGCATTTAAAGTTTTAAAAGAGACAAAGATAGATGTCCTGACAAGTGACTCTTCACAGTTGCTTTTTCAAATATAATGGTGATTGTAGGTTGATTCCCCACATACTGGTCTATTGTTTTAAGACATTCATCCTGAAGGATTAAGACAATCAGCTTCTTTGTTTCAAAAGAGACCCATTCAAGTCATAAATGTCTTCTGATGGTTTCAGGAGATGTGTAGTGGATACATTTTTCATTTGGAATGTACTCTTTTGTCTCGTTTAGACAGTGAGGCAGCTTTTGAATATGCAAGTGTTACGGACACTCACAGACACAGAGAGGCAAAACAGAACTCCTTTCAGCTCTCTCCATCTATCCAGAACAAAAGGTGTTTTTAATTGTTTGAAAATGGCAAGTTTCCTCAAACCTTCAGTTTGTAAAGTCTAATTTTCTCATTGACTCGCAGCAAACTATCTTTATCATTAAATCAGAAGGTTAATTTATTCACTCATTCACGACTTTCCATACATACATAGAACATAGAACATAGAACAGTACAGCACAGAACAGGCCCTTCGGCCCTCAATGTTGTGCCGAGCCATGATCACCCTACTCAAACCCACGTATCCACCCTATACCCGTAACCCAACAACCCCCCCTTAACATTACTTTTTAGGACACTACGGGCAATTTAGCATGGCCAATCCACCTAACCCGCACATCTTTGGACTGTGGGAGGAAACCAGAGCACCCGGAGGAAACCCACGCACACAGGGGGAGGACGTGCAGACTCCGCACAGACAGTGACCCAGCCGGGAATCGAACCTGGGACCCTGGAGCTGTGAAGCATTTATGCTAACCACCATGCTACCCTGCTGCCCCTAATCAGGGATACATACATCAGGGATAGAGAAAAGTGGAGTTTTACAGCTATGAAGGGGCAACACTGTAGCACTGTGGTTAGCACAGTTGCTTCACAGCTCCAGGGGCGGGATTCTCCGACCCCCCCACCGGGTCGGTGAATCCCTGGGGGGGGGGGGGGCTGTGCAAAATCCACCCCGCTACCCAAGCTCCGCAAGCTCCGGCTGCCATACTCTCCTGCGCTGTTTTTCAGGCGGGGCGGGATTCCCGCCACGCCGGTAGGGGGCCATTGGCAGTGACCCCCCCCCCCCCCAGAGATTCTCTGGGCGCCGATGGGCTTAGCGGCCGTCCATTTTGGGCCAGTCCTGCCGGCATCAATCACTCAACTCACATACCGGCGGGACCTGGCAGGTAAGTCAGCGGGGGCGGTCTCGGGGGGCGTGGGAGAATCGGACCCTGGGGGGGGGGGGTGTGGGTGTGGTGGGGGGGGGGGGCACGGTGGCCTGGCCCGCGACCGGGGCCCACCGATCTGTGGACGGATTCCTTCCTTCCTCGCCGGCCCCTGTAGGGCTCTGCCATGGCCGGCGCGGAGAAGAGAACCACCCCGTGCATGCGCCAAAATACGCCGGCCGTTCCGCGCATGCACGCGATCATGCCAGCCCTTCCACGCATGCGCAAACTCGAGCTACCCCTTCAGTGCCGGCTGGAGCGGCACCAACCCCTCCACCATCCACCTAGCACTTTTGGGGGCTGTTGACATCGGAATGGTTGCCGCCGGTTTTCCCGCTACGTGGGGACTAAGTCCCCAGAAGGGAGAATCCCGGCCCAGGGTCCCAAGTTCGATTCCCAGCTTGGTTCACTGTCTGTGCGGAGTCTACGCATTCTCCCGGTGTCTATGTGGGTTTCCTCCCACAGTCCAAAGATGTGCAGGTTGGTGGATTGGCTATGCTAAAATTACCCTTAGTGTCCAAAAATGTTAAGTGGGGTTACTGGGTTATGAGGATAGGGTGGAGGTGTGGGCTTAAGCAGGGTGCTCTTTCCAAGGGCCAGTGATGACTTGATGGGCTGAAAGGCTTCCTTCTGCACAGTAAATTCTATGATTCTTTGATTCTATGAATAATATAACAGTAAAAGAACTACAGAAATTGATACCAGTTCATCTAATTTCTATAGAAAGCAAGTCAAAGTCCAGAGAGAGCCGTTTACAAAGAAGTTCCAGTTCAGTGGATTCCTGGCAGACAACAGCAGTGTAGAATCCTTTTAAAGGGGAGGGGGGGGGGGGGGGGATATACAGAAAGATGGGATTGCTGTACACAGACCTTGATTCTTGGTAGGTGATGGTCAGAGGCTTCCAAATAAACAGGCTTCAAGGGGCCGAACTTTGATGCAAGTTGCTTGGTCAATCTGGATTCCTGCAGTTGGTCTTTCAGGTTGCAATTAAATCAGCAGACTGCTTGTTTCTGATTTCTCAACTGAGTATGGAGATTTCAAAATGGCCTCTCGAGTCATGTGACCTCCTTCCTCCACAGCTTTCAGAAAGGAATGTTTATCTGATGTCTGGACCCCGGATTTTGTTTTATGGTTAGCATGTCCCAGTCGTTAGCCTCTGAAAGAGTCATTATCATATTAATGAGACTCTTCTGGGTCACCATTGTCTTGGTGGATCCTCAAACTCCCCTATAGTGGTAAGCTTGTAAAGATGCAAATGACGTCCATCTCCCTTCAATAGTTCCTTTTTGAAATGGATCTTGGCAATCCCAGTGTGAGATGGTGGTTGTTATCACCTCTGCAGGTATAACGAGTTTCAATATCTCTATTATAGTTTTTTTTTGGATTATAATGGGTCCTTACAATGGGGTGTAAAATTTCACAACGATGGTGGTGAAACTCCTTTGTCCTTGTAATTGTTGTTGGAAATGTCCAGTAACCGTGACCAATCTTGTGAGTCATGTGACCCAAAGCCGCCAACTTTTGCTCCATTTTTAAAAAACATCTATTTATTGGAATTTTCAATTCTTTCAAAAAAGTTGCGTCACACCTTCAAAATCAGAAAGGGCAGAAAGTCAGCTATAGGTATCAATGTACAGCAGGCACAGCATAAAAAAACAGTCATTACATAATTGGCAACAAATAAGACCAGATAAATTCCGAAGAAGTTCCTTCCATGGATAAATGACCTGTCTGCGCCCAAACAGGATACAAGGAACAGTATAGACCTACATCTCACCCATAGCGACAGAACGAAAGGAGAGAAGAAAACAATATCTCGAGAACCCCAGAGCTAAGGGGAAATCGACTAACTCTTAGAGAGTAATTTAAACTCTTCTCCAGATTCAGATCAGAACAGCCAGCCATCAAAAACCTTCAAGATGGCAAAATGACGAAAACAAAGACAAAGAGGGCTGGAGCAACCAAACCTTAACTCTCAGCCTAGCGTCTCCCACAGAAGAGCAAGAATCCAAACTTTGACAATCCCGTCTCCCAGCCCAGATCAAAGGACAAAACAGACCATCACACCACCAGCATCAGTATCTTCCTCAGGGAAAAACAGGATATCATGGGGCAAAACGCCAGTAGAGATTTAAACTGGTCCCAATCGTAAAACACGGGGAGACCCACTTCAGGCTGTCAGAGTGATCCCCAAACTGGAGAGCACCCTGGGAAGGAGGGCTAACCCACCCTGCCCCACCCTCCCCCTCATAAACTGCGGCACTACCACCCCCAACCAGGACTGCTCAAAGAAGAAAGAATTAGGCCACTCAAAACCAAATCCCTCCCACCACTCTGACACTGATTATCCAGCCTCCCCCGCCCAACCACCCAGGATATAGGATAAGAAACTGTGCACAAATCGCAAAATCAACATTCAGCTTAACATGATAAAACCTTATTCAAACAGGATAACCAATGGTGCAGGACATAACATTGGAAATATTTACTTTCTTTCATACAGATAAATTAACAACATTACCAGACAGCAACATGATTATCAGGAAGTAAAGTCCAGGGTAACAACTGAGAGACGAGACAGTCAGGATAAAGACCACTCCACTGGCGCACAAAGAAAGTGGACGTCCAGGATAAAGGAAAGCACTCTTCAGGATCGGTACACAAACCTCATTACTTCCAACATGCCGACTCGACTACCTAGGCTCCAGCAAGAGGGGAAGGCCCGGCTGGCTCAGGCGATCCCTCTCGACTGACAACAGGAACAAGACCACACGGAGAAAGAAGGTACAGTGCTCTCTCTGCCACAAGAGCCTTCTTGTAGTCGCCACCACTTCCATAAAGATGCCTCACAACTCTTAAACTTGGGCTTCAACATCCTGCACCACAGAGCCAAGATTATCAGACGGATCAACCTCATCGCTAGCAGCCATCGCACATCAGTGCGCACCGTATCGTCAGGACGGGAAACCTCTCAAAGGCAGGTGTGTCACCAAATACAAGGCCACACCTCAGCTCCCTCCAGCCAAAACGAATCAATGAGGATTAAAGCATATTGTCTCGACTTCAAAATGCTGAACCGTTGACCAACAATTATCCGTACAGAGTTTAAGTCATGTCAACCGAAAAAAGACATCATAGAGATGTTCACAAGGATAAAAACAAAGATTGAAAGATGAGCAGAACCGGAGTTCATGGAAACGCAGCTGCTCCCTCACTCACAATGCGTGGCTTCCCTTTCGGTCCATTTTTAAATAGGCAAAAATAATAACGTTTGATTTGCACAGTTTATGATTTATTTAATGTTTCATGAAATCATGTTAAAAGAGGCAAAGCTTCCATGATTGAATGTTTCTAAACAGGCAGGAAGTAATTTTGGCATCAACTGGTCCTGATGGTTTACCTGGACTTCCGTTTGTTTATGCCCATGTTTAAGTTCTGGTGCATGAGATTGACAGGAAATTTGGGTGTACATAGACTTTGGCAAAATGGACATATTTAGAGATGTAACCTCTTGATTAAGCTTCACAGGAAATTCCATCCCTAATCCCAGTTCTTCAGGGCTTCATGGTTTACTGTAATACTGTAATATACTGTAATAGTGTCTTGATCACGCAAGGGAGCGAGCAGTAGCCTTTTTAGTTGCTGCTTGAAAGGTCACGTGCAGCTGCAAACAACACTTAATCCAACATTGATGAAGAAATAGTTTTGTTTGCAATATTTAACAATTTTCTAGGTTATGAAAAACTGGAGTTATATCCTATTAATAATCAAACCACAACCCTGTATTCTTCAGAGATTTTGGAGATCAAGATAGGCTTGTTCTTTTAGAATTAACAGAGAGCGTAAGAGAAAGGGACAATTAATCATTCTGACAATAGTTCCCCTGTTGATTGACCCACTTGCATCTGCAAACTCCAGTGGTGACTTCTTACTGTTAGCAGTTGGAATGACATTCTTGTTATATATGTGCATATATGGCTAGTATACAGAAAAAGGTGCCACATATAATGTGAAAGACATACCTGACAGAAGCTAGGGAATACATTCAGTCTTATATGCATCTAATACCAAAATTTTAATTGGGCCACAATATCCATTTGCAATTGTGACAAATTCTTATCTGGGCATTCACTTGAACAGAAACTGGTCATTGATCTGAATTGCTAACTTTATTTCTCTCTCCACAGGTGCGGTCTGACCTGTTGAGTATTTCCAGCATTTACTCTTTCTAACTCAAGTCTGTAATTTTGCAGAGAGAACTTTAAACAAAAAAAATCATTTATAATATATGGGTGTCACGGGCGAGGCCAGCATTTATTGCTCATTCTTAGCCGCCCTAAGGGGTGGTGATCTGCCTTCTTGAACCACTGCAGTCCCAGAAGTGTAGATACATCGACAGTGCTGTTTGAGAGGAAATTTCAGGATTTTGACCCAGTGACAGTGAAGAAGCGGGGACAGATAGTGAGTGACCTGGAGGGGAACATCTAGGCGGTGGTGTTCACAGGTATCTGCTGCTCTTGTCCTTCTAGATGGTAGTGGTCCTGGGTTTGTTGCCTAAGGAGCCTTGGCGAGTTCATGCAGTGCATTTGTAGATGGTACACATGGTTGCCACTGATTATCGGTGGTGGAGGAATTGAATGTTTATGGTAGGGGGAGCAATCAAGCGGGCTGCTTTGTCCTGGATGGTGTCTGATGTGTTGGGTGCTCTGGATCCGTGAGACTGCGTTTCCCTCAGCTGTAACACATACAGGCTACCAACACTTGAAATAGTACAACACTATTTTATTAAGCTAGAAACTGTTGAACATACTTTCACTGTGGGTTAACACGATGTTAGATTAAACTAAAGACCTTTGCCTATCCTAACCAGTCTATGCACTCAGCACATGGTGAAGATCTGTGCTGTAAGCTGTAAACTCTGTCCTTCTGAGAGGCTGCATCCCGAATGAGCGGGAAAACTGTTGCCCTCTGTCTTTATAGTGAGTGTGCTCTAACTGGTGATTGGTTGTGGTTTTGTGTGTGTTGATTGGTCCTACTGTATGTCCATCAGTGTGTGTGTCTGCACCATGATGTACTGGTGTATATTATGACAATGTTGAGCTTCTTGAGTGTTATTGGAGATGCACTCATCCAGGCAAGTAGAGAGTATTCCATTACACACCTGACTTGTACCTTCTAGATGGCAGACTGGCTTTGAGGGGTCAGGAGTTAAGTTAATCACCACAGGATTCCTAGCTTTTGACCTGCTCTAGTAGCCACAGTTTTTATATGGCTAGTTTTGTTCCATTTCTGGTCAATGGTAACACTCAGGATGTTGTTAGTGGTGCAACTTGGAGATCAGTTAATGACAAGTTAATCTAATTTGACGATGAAGGGGGCAGCACAGTGGAGCACTGGTTAGCGCTGCTGCCTCACGGCGCCGAGGTTCCAGGTTCAATGCCGGCGTTGGGTCACTGTCCGTGTGGAGTTTGCACATTCTCCCCGTGTTTGTGTGGGTTTCGCCCCCCCCCCCCCCCCCCATAATCCAAAAGATGTGCAGGGTAGGTGGATTGGCCACACTAAATACCCCTTTAATTGGAAAAAATGAATTGGGTACACTAAATTTAAAAAATAAAAATTGATGTTGCAGGTATTTCTCAATGAAAGAAAAATACAGAAGGTTACTATCGCATACAGAAAAACTTTGCTCATCTATATTCCTGAGAGAGGGACATCTTTCATTAAAACAAGTCTAATGAAGTTAGACTAAGTATTTTGTTTTAAGTAGATTGATGTCAACTCGATGAACGTAATTAGGAATAACGGCAGTACTTCAAGTTGAACTGTGACAGCAGGTTAAGGAGTGCCAGGTTTAAACTAATAGAGGGAGATTTAGAATTGTTTACAGAAATCTCTTCTTCACGCAAACTAACAGGGGCTAAAATGTGTAGTGTACTTCCAGGTTGGTGCTGGAACAGAGGGATATACAGAGTGTGATGTCCCCAAGCTCAATGGTGGGAACTTTGCTCTTTCTAGTTTACATAATTGATTTAAATTCCAGAATCTCGATGCAGAGTTACCAAAACTGTTGGATACGAAACCGGGCATGTGTATAATTTGGATATGTCACAAACAAGCTGATGAATTTAATGGCAAAGAGATAGGCACAATTTGAACCTGGGTCATGTTTGAATTCACCCAACTAGCTTTAAGCTTTGAAGGTAGCAGGATAAATTGATAAAGCAGTTGACAAAAATGCCAACTGTTGCGATCGCAATTGATGTTTTAACTGGATGGAAAAATCCTAGAACGGAACCCTGGCTCAAAAGAGTGCAACATTTACCTCTTTTGTTATAAAATGTGGAGGAACAGAGTCGAAGGATCGCTAATTAGTTTTAACAACAAGAAAAAAAACATTTATTAAGCATGAAAAAATTGGATTATGATACAATACTCCTTTAGCTTAACAATTACACAGATTTTAAGATTAGCACGGATTAAAAAGTACACTCTAGACTACAATGGATTCATTAAAAAGTCCCTTTTAAATGCAGAATATGAATGTGGTAAGACACACTCCTCTCTGAATCTGAGTGAATGCCCGTGGATTTCTCCTCAAAATCCCCCCAGATAGTTCTTATACCGTGAGCCGCCCTGTCTTACTGAACTCCGGCTTCCACACTAGTGATTTCAAATTCTGCTATCAAAAATCACACTTTCAAATTTTCTTTTAAATTATGCTTTCCTCTGCTTCTTCCATCATGGTTTTGCATTCAGGTTTCGCACCTCTCCCTTCAGGGTTCCTTTGTCTTAAAGGCTTTTACACAAACTCTGACGTCCAGCCACCGATTTCCACAATTATTTCAAATAATGTCTCCCAAACTGGGTTAATTTAGTAATTTCACACAAACAAGGGGCGGGATTCACCCCTACCCAGTGGGGCGGGGGGTCCCGGCGGGACGGAGTGGCGTGAACCACTCCGGCGTCAGGCCGCCCCAAAGGTGTGGAATCCTCCGCATTTTCAGCGGCTAGGCCCGCCCCGGAGTGGTTGGCGCCCCGCCGGCCGGCGTGTAAGGGGCTTGGTGCCACACCAACCGGTGGCGAAGGGCCTCCGCCAGCCGGCGCGAGTCGGCGAAGGGCCTCCGCCGGCCGGCGCGAGTTGGCGCAGGGCAGGAGCGCCAGCGTGTGCTGGCGTCATCCCCGCGCATGCGCAGAGGGAATGGTGGAGGACCACGACCTCCGCTGTGGAAGGATAGAGTGCCCCCACAGCACAGGTCTGCCCGCGGATTGGTGGCCCCCGATCGCGGGCCAGGCCACCGTGGGGCACCCCCCGGAGACAGATCCCCCCGCACCCCCCCAAGAACCGTGGAGCCGGCCCGCGCTGCAAGGTCCCGCCGGTAAGGGACCTACTCCAATTTACGCGACGGGACCGGCAACAGACGGGCGGGTCTTTGGCCCATCGTGGGTCGGAGATTTCGGGCAGTCCCGGCGCCCATTGAGTCACGCTGGACCCTGCCATTCTCCGAGGCGTCTCACGCCGGGCCGGTTTCTGGGGGGACGGGAGAATTAGGAGGACAGCAGGGGCGGGATTCACGCCGACCCCCAGCGATTCTCCCACCCGGCGGGGGGTCAGAGAATCCCGCCCCTGAGCACTGCCTCTAGCCTCTCATAATCTAATGCCCTTTCAACTCTCTGTGACTTTAGAACAGTAATTTGTTCTGGTGCCCAATTTCCTCTGTTCGTTAACTCCACACTCCACAAAAAAAGGAGCAGTCACTTTAGTGGGAGTTTTTGATAGACCCCCCAATAGCAGCAGAGAGATAGAGGAACAGATTGGGTGGCAGATCTTGGAAAGATGCACAAGTAACAGAGTTGTTGTCATGGGTGACTTCAACTTCCCTAATATTTTTAAAATAAATTTAGAATACACAATTATTTTTGTTTTCCAATTAAGGGGCAATTTAGCGTGGCCAATCCACCTAACCCGCACATCTTTGGGTTGTGGGGGTTGTCATAATATATATCTATGTATATAATGGAGTGCAGACAGGCAGTGATTGACACACAGAATGACCAGTAAGCACCCACAGAACAGAGCAGCCAATCACCAGACAGGACACGACCACTATAAAGCCAGAGGGCACCAGTTTTCCCGCTCTCTCTGGACCCAGACTCTGAGACAGTCAGAGCTCGTGAGCAGCAGCTAGTACAAACACCATGTGGTAGTCAGTTAGTCTGGCCAGGCTAGCCTCAGGTCTCCAGTCAAGTCAGCATAGTGTCAACCCACAGTTGAGCATGTATAATAGTTTAGATATTAAATAAAATTGTGTTGTATCTCAAGTGTTGGAAGTCTGTCCCTTGCTACACTGCATCAAGTGCAGTCCACATCAACCCAGCCAGCCCAACACTTCAGGGGTGAAATCCACGCAGACATGGAGGGAATGTGCAAACTCCACACTGACAGTGACCCAGGCGGGGATTCGACCCTGGGTCCTCAGCGCCACAGTCCCAGTGCTATCCAGGGCGCCACACTTCCTGAATATTGACTGGTACCTCCTTACTGCAAATGGTTTGGATGATGCAGATTTTGTCAGGTGTGTACAGGAAGGTTTCCTGACTCAATATGTAGATAGGCCGACTAGGGGGGAGGCCATATTGGACTTGGTGCTCGGCAACGAACCAGGCCAGGTGTCAGATATCTCGGTGGGAGAGCATTTCGGTAACAGTGACCACAGCTCCTTGACCTTTACCATAGTCATGGAGAGGGATAGGAACAGACAGAATGGGAAGGTATTTAATTGGGGGAGGGGAAATTATACTGCTATGAGACAGGAGCTGAGGAGCATAAAGTGGGAACAATTGTTCTTGGGGAAATGCACAACAGTAATGTGGGGGTTGTTTAAGGAGCACTTGCTGCGAGTGCTGGATAGTTTTGTCCCACTGAGACGAGGAAGGAATGGTCAGGTGAAGGAGCCTTGGACAGCAAGAGAAGTTGAGCTCCTAGTCAAGAGGAAGAAGGAAGCTTATGCGAGCTTACTGGGCAGCACAAGTGGATGCACTGTGGCTTCACAGCGCCAAGGTCCCAGGTTTGATTCCCTGCTGGGTCACTGTCTGTGCAGAGTCTGCACGTTCTCCCCGTGTCTGCGTGCGTTTCCTCCGGGTGCTCCGGTTTCCTCCCACAGTCCAAAGACGTGCAGGTTAGGTGGATTGGCCATGGTAAATTGCCCTTAGTGACCAAAAAGGTAAGATGGGGTTATTGGGTTACGGGGATAGGGTGGAAGTGAGGGCTTAAGTGGGTCGGTGGTTACTCGATGGGCCGAATGGCCTCCTTCTGCACTGTGTGTTCCATGTTCTATGTAAGGTTGAGGAAGTAAGGATCCTGCACGGTTCTAGAGGGTTACAAGGTAGCCAGGAAGGAACTCAAAAGTGGACTTAGGAAAGCTAGAAAGGGGCATGATAAAGCCCTGGCAGGAAGGATTAGGGAAAACCCCAAGGCGTTCTACACTTACGTGAGAAATAAGAGGATGATCAGAGTGAGAGTAGGGCCGATCAGGGATAGTGGACCTTGTGCCTAGAGTGTGAGGACAAGGGGGAGGCCCGAAATGAATATTTTGCTTCAGTATCCACTGGAGAGAGGGACCTTGTTGCTCATGAGAATAGTGTGAACCAGGTTAATAGACTCGAACAGGTTGACATTAAGAAAGAGGATGTGCTGGAAATTTTAAAAAGCATCAGGTTAGATTGGTCCCCTGGACCTGATGGGATATATGCAAGGTTACTACGGGAAGCGAGGGAGGAGATTGCTGCACCGTTGGCGATGATCTTTGCGTCCTCACTCTGCACTGTAGTAGTACCGGATGATTGGAGGGAGGCGAATAATTTTCCTCAGTTCAAGAAAGGGAATAGGGAAATCCCTGGGATTTGCAGACCATCAGTCTGTGGTGAGCAAAATATTAGAAAGGATTCTGAGAGATAGGGGGCGGGATTCTCTCAGCCCGGGGCTGGGCTGGAGATTCCCTGCAACCGGGCTACCGCAGAGCGGAGAATCGGCACCATTGACGCCAGCATGTTTGGCGCACCGCCAGTCGCGGGCACTCTACGTGGCCGGTCCGCCAATTCTTGGCCCGGGATGGGCCAAGCGGCACCTGCTCATAGCCGGCGGGCATGTAAGGGTCGGGTGGCAGCCTATGGGGGGGCTCCGACCCGGTGGAGGCCTCCGATGCGGCCTGACCCGCGAGGGGGGCCCACCGATCGGCGGGCTGGCCTCTATCCTCCGGCCTCTTTTCCTATGCGCCGGCCCCTTTAGCCCTGCACCATGTTGCATCGGGGTGGCGCGTTGAAGGAGGCCACCGCGCATGCGTGCGTTGGCGCCACTGCGCATGTGCGCGATGGTGCCGGCGGCACTGTGCATGCGTGGATCCCGCGGTGCCCAGTTCACGCCAGGATCGGCAGCTGGAGCGGCGTGAACCACCTCAGTGCCATGCTGGCCCCCTGTAGGATCCAGAATTACTCCTAGCAGTGGCCCGTTCACGCCGTCATAAACGCAACGGCGTTTACGACAGCATGCACACTCTGCCGTGGGATTGGGGAATCCCGACCAGGATTTATGATTATTTAGAAAAACATAGTTTGATTACAGATAGTCAGCATGGCTTTGTGAGGGGCAGATCATGCCTCATAAGCCTCATTGAATTCTTTGAGGATGTGATGAGACACATTGATGAAAATCGGGCAGTGGATGTGGTGGATATGGAAATTCAGTAAGGCATTTGATAAGGTTCCCCATGGTAGGCTCATTCGGAAAGTTAGGAGGCATGAGATACAGGGAAATATGGCTGTCTGGATACAGAATTGGCTGGCCGAAAGAAGACAGTGAGTGGTAGTGGAGGGAAAGTATTCCACCTGGAGGTCAGTGACCAGTGGTGTCCCGCAGGGATCTGTTCTGGGACCTCTGATCTTTGTGGTTTTTATAAATTACTTGGATGAGGAAGTGGAAGGGTGGGTTAGTAAGTTTGCTGATGACACAAAGGTTGGGAGAGTTGTAGATAGTGTTGAGGATTGTTGCAGGTTACAACAGGTCATTGACAGGTTGCAGAGCTTGGCTGAGGTGTGGCAGATGAACTTCAACCTCGTTAAATGTGAAATGATTCTTTTTGGAAGGTCGAATTTGAATGCTGAATACAGGGTTAAAGGCAGGATTCTTGGAAGTGCGGAGGAACAGAGGGATCTTGGGGTCCATGTATATAGATCCCTCAAAGTTGCCAAATGAGAAACTGCTGGAAAATCTCAGCAGTCTGGCAGCATCTGTAGGGAGAGAAAAGAGCTAATGTTTCGAGTCTGATGACTCTTTGTCAAAGCTAACAGGCAAAGTGGGAAATATTTATACTGTAGAGTGAGAATGAAAGATGAGTCACAGCCACAGAAACCCAGGAAAAACTGGTGCTAATGGCCACAGCAACCAAGGGGAAAGAGTGTTAATGGCAGACCCCAGAGAGAACAAAAGATGTGAAAAGTCAAACAGCAGGGAAACTAACATCAGAGGATGAACTGTAGATGTGGGTGGGGGGACCATCCACAGTAATTTGCTTTTATCTCAAAGTTGCCACCCAGGTTGATAGGGTTCTTAAGAAGGCGTACGGTGTGTTGGCTTTCATTAACAGGGGATTGAGTTAAAGAGCCGCGAGGTTTAGCTGCAGCTTTATAAAACCCTAGTTAGACCACACTTGGAATATTGTGTCCAGTTTTGGTCGCCTCATTATGAGAAGGATGTGGATGCTTTGGAGAGGGTACAGAGGAGATTTACCAGGGTGCTGCCTGGAATAGAGGGCATGTCTTATGAAGAAAGGTTGAGGGAGCTAAGGCTTTTCTCACTGGAGCGAAGAAGGAAGAGAGGTGACTTGATAGAGGTGTACAAGGTGATGAGAGGCATGGATAGAGTGGATAGCCAGAGACCTTTCCCCAGGGCGGAAATGGCTGCCACAAGGGGACATTGTTTTAAGGTGATTAGAGGAAGGTATCGGGGAGATGCCAGAGGTAGGTTCTTTACACAGAGAATGGTGGGTGCGTGAAATGCAATACCAGTAGAGGTGGTGGAGTCTGAGTCATTAGGGACATTTAAGCGACTCTCGGACAGGCACATGGACACAGTAAATTGAAGGGGTGTAGGTTAGGTTGACCATAGATTAGGATAAATGGTCAGCATAACATCCTGGGCCGAAGAGCCTGTACTGTGCTGTACTGTTCTATGTTCTTGGAAACTTCTCTTAATTTCTCTTAACTAGCTGGATTTCTAGCATTTATTTTCTTAACCATTACACCATAGAATGGCGTTTCTTCTGCAAGGCTGAGAGAGGTGTTCCCTCGTCAGCCTTCTAAAGCCAATTACGTCTGGCAGAGCTGTGGGAGTTGCCTTCTCTCTCACTAACTTGCTCCAACTGCAATCAAATTAGCTGAAGTAAAACTCAAAAGTTTCTCTACCTTACAAGGCGCCAGTTGCTAACCACTGCTGGTTTATTTACCCATCACACCGTAGACCTCTCTAAGCACCATAGTATCACCATAGAAACCAACCCCCACACAAGCAAACACCTTTGTCCAGTTTGAATCTAACTATAGGTTTTACCCTTCCAGGCACAGAAACATTAAATTAAATCCACTTCAATCTTTATCTTAATTCCAATGTTTACCAATACAATAAATCCCTTAAAATGACTTTTGTTTTCCCAATACAACCCTCTCAAAAATCAGTAAACAAAATCTTAAAAATCGAAAAATCATTCATTTATTTTCCAACCATAAAGCAATCTAAATTGAGTCAGTTTACAGACCTCTTTAGTGACTGGTTTGATTTTGAACAGGTCATATGAAGCTATGCTTAGTCCTGTAGTTTATCAATGTTATAATTGCAGAATGTAGTGATCAAAGATCCTTGATTTCCATACACCCCTCTCACCATTTTGTGTTCTTGCTTCCATTTAAAAAGAAGGCTGATTAATATCACCATACAGAAGGAAATTGAGTTGTTTGTTTGTTGGGCAGTTTTGGTCATTGAGCTTTAAATCTGTACATTGGTTCCTGAGGTTGACATTGCTAAAATTGTCTCCCTCATCTTGTCAGTTTATTTCTAGTATTAGATTATTGTGAACCATGAATCCATTGCTGGGTTACGGTAGTAGATTTTACAGCGTAAACATAGGAAGCAAGGTACAGATGTCACACTTTTATCACAGGAGCTGAAAAAGCATCAAATATAAAAACATGTTTAGTCTAAATGGAGACCTGATGACATAAGACCGAAGACAAACTAGATCTACAGACTATGGATACTTTTATGAAACTGCCATCAATGACACTCTATTCCCGTCAATATAAACCATCCTATTAACAGAAAGCTTTAAAAGCAGATAGAAAAAAATAACTTGACATGGCCATACTTCAGCATTTAATCGTCTAGACATTACAATTATTTTCCTTGGGTTTAGAGGAATATTTTGGTCGCAAAATCAGTCAGTATTTTGCCATTTAAATTACGCAACGATAATAAAATTAAATGACCTCATCATAAAAAAATGACCATAAATCGGCCTGTGCCATAAGATTTTCACTTACTGGTTGGGATTATCTGGCCTTCCTATTGGTTGGATGCTGTGGTCCTGCCGACAGCGACCCATGCAACAAGTTCCCTGGTGGCATAGCCAAAGACCCACGCAAATAACCATTGGCGGCCAATGACGGTCCACTTCTGCTGATGGAAAACCCGCCATAGGGAGGCTGGAAAATCCTGGGAAACGTGTCTTATTGTAGAATCATTGAATAGTGCAGCACAACGGGAGGCCATTTGGTCCATTGAGCCCGCATAACCTTTTCAAAGAATGATCACATTAATCCCATTCCCTCACTCTTTCTTCCTATCGCTGCCATTTTTCTCCTTCATTTTTGAATTTGTATGGACCAGTGCCTTCCAAATCTTGACTACAGGTTGCATAAGAAAGTTTCTCTTCAGGATATCCCTGGCTCTTCTGCCAATCACCGTACATCTGTGCCCTCTGGTTATTAATCCTTCAATACATGGAAAGAGTTTCTCCTTATTTACTGCAACTGAAATTTTACACCTCTGTTAAATCTCCTCTGTTGGGAAATCAAGATAGTTTAAGTGATTTATATGTGTTTGTGGATATTAAGATAAGGTATACATTTACGTTTAAGCTTAATTTATGTTCTGTATTTGTGTGCTAAGAAAGGGGTAACACTGTAGTTAGTTTTATGTTAAACTAAGGTGCCTGCATGTCTAGATGATTTAGTTTCACTCTAAACTTTGCCTGCATTGTAATTAAGGGTATATGATGTGAAAGCAGTCATAGGCTTTTAAAAAATCTAATTTGTTGCTTTGCAGCCAGAGGCCCACACTGAAATCAGATGCATTTGAGTTCAGTTGGAACCAGGGAACTCAAGCAGCAAGCTGATTTCACAAAAAACTGCTAGTACTGGCAGGACAATATGGGAGGGCTGAAAACATGTTCCAGAAGATAAAGAACAGTGAGAAATCAGGGAATGGAGTTCCAGGAAATTAAAGGAATAAAGAATAGACATCTCAAAGAGTTCCATGCAGTGATGTCAGGTGCAGACAGAGAGGCTTCTAATTAAAGACAGCACTTCAAGGTGCAGGCCTGGAGAAGGTGCAGCTAATGTGATGGTGATGCCTTCATACAGCCTGTGAAGCTGTGGTTTTCTGTTGGCATGGCTGGGTGCCTGAGAAGCTTGAATGCACATGGTGATCCAGGGCAGTGGAATATCAAATGGAGAGACTGAAACCGTAGTTGTGATTGTCACATGTGATTTTCCAAACTCCACTCTCAGAAGACATCCTTTTGAATCTCCTCACAAACAATGCTTTCCCCCACCTATTTACAGCAAGGATCCACCTCCAGGATTTCCATCTCTCCTTTCAGTTTTCCTTTGTCTTGAATGCCATAAGCATTCAAGCGTCCACACAACATGCTGCAAGGGGCAGACATTAAGTGAAGCAGGCCGTAGGGGCAAAAGTACCCTTTTGGAGCAATAGGATTCCACTTGGCACAGCCAAAGATCTAAATTTGTGCCTGTAATTTGGTGTTTTACTGCAAACGTGGGAATCTGGAGGAATGGAATCTCCCAAGACGAGGTTCAAGACCAGGGTGGGCTTTTGTTGGAGTTGCCCGAGTCTGGTAATGGAAGAGGGCTCAGGAGATGCCCTGAATATCCAAGAAGGCAGCAGAATGTTGGTGACTCTGCACTGCAGACCCCTGTGCTGAGGTAGAATACTGAGTAATGATTCATGTGTGATGCTACAAATAACATTACTAGTTTGATGATGATGCCACAGCAGAAGGAACCAGGAGCCAACCCAGCAAAAAATGTTTGATGGAAAGACTTTTGGGGATAAAGGACAGATATGGACAAGGATGGGCATAGAAAATAAAAGTTCAATATGGAGCTGCTATCGCAGATGACATCTTGAATGTCCTCCAAGCCAACCATCCACTGCAGAAAACTGTATTTAATTTGCGCTGAACAGTTATGCCAATGGGGTCCTGACCAAAATCCATGTTATTCAGACAATCTTCATGTTAATTGGATCCCAAGCCAGATGGTGAAGTGTGAAATTAGATGCAAATACTTTTCTTCATAGTTGTTTTATTTACGAAATGCAACATTACATATGCCTGCCTCCTACCTCCTATGTGGGCAGCACGGTAGCATAGTGGTTAGCATCATTGCTTCACAGCTCCAGGGTCCCAGGTTCAATTCTAGGCTTGGGTCACCGTCTGTGCGGAGTCTGCACATTCTCCCTGTGTCTGCGTGGGTTACCTCCGGGTGCTCCGGTTTCCTCCCACAGTCCAAAGATGTGCGGGTTAGGTGGATTGGCCATGCTAAATTGCCCTTAGTGTCTAGAAAGGTGAAGTGGGGTTACGGGGATAGGGTGGAAGTGTGGGCTTGGGTAGGGTGCTCTTTCCAAGCACCGATGCAGACCCGATGGGCCGAATGGCCTCCTCCTGCACTGTAAATTCTCTGATTCAATGATACCTACCAATACCCAGTGTCCCAGAAGTCTTTTTTCACACTCTTTTGATAAATCAATATACCAATAAATTAAATAAAAAATGATCAACTCCTTCATGTTATTTTAATAAACACAACATTTTCAAAGCAAAATAATTCATGAAATATAATTTTGGCACATAATGATGTCCTCTTGTACCCTACTCCCTCCCCCAAGCTCCATCAAGGAAAGGTCTTACTTTATATTTTTTTATATTCTCTTTTAAAGTAAAACAAACCATCAATAAATTAAACTATTGAGAGGGGTTGCTAGTGTCTGTTGGGGAAGTCTTTCTTTGTATGTGCTCAAGGTACTATATAAATACCTGTGTGTCCTTAACCATTATGTTGCAATTAATATACATAGTGGCATAGTGGTAGCACAGTGGTTAGCACTGCTGCCGCACAGTGCCAGGGACCCGGGTTCAATACCGGCCTTCGGTCACTGGATGTTCGGTGTTTGTCTATTCTCCCCGTGTCTGTGTGGGTTACCTCCGGGTGCTCCGGTTTCCTCCCACAGTGCAAAGATGTACGGGGTAGATGGATCAGCCATGCTAAATTGCCCCTTAGTGTCCAGGGATGTAAAGGTTAAGTGATAGGGTTGCAGGAATAGGGTGGGACATGGGTTCTTGCAGGCTTGATGGGCAGAATGGTCTCCTTCTGCACTGCAGGGCTT
Source organism: Scyliorhinus canicula (assembly GCF_902713615.1). Classification (NCBI taxonomy): domain Eukaryota; kingdom Metazoa; phylum Chordata; class Chondrichthyes; order Carcharhiniformes; family Scyliorhinidae; genus Scyliorhinus; species Scyliorhinus canicula. The sequence continues at coordinate 41,216,296 of NC_052162.1, read as the reverse complement.
CTATGATCTATGATTCTATGATACCATTAACAATCCATTCTGTCTCTTTCATACAAACTGGGAACAGACAATTGTAGAAAGGGGGCAGCCAATTTAATATTGTTCATTCGGAACAACCACCCAACACCAATTTCACCTCCATTGTGTGAGTATCTTTTTGTAGAAGCTGAGATATTTAGCTGGATTGTTCTTCCTCCTTAAGCGAATGCAGACTCCATTTTTGCATGCCTCATCTTTCCCAGAGTCTTATCAATTGCTGGGCTAAGTTCCAAGTCTTGTTTTCCAAGCAATGGGAACTAATTCCGTGCAGGATTTGTCCTGCAGGTTTAATTGAGCCCATTCTACTCCTGATGGACACAACCTAACAATCCATAACCATGGATATTGGGATAGTCAAACATTTGAATGTAACATTATTGTGTGGGGCTAAAACTGATCATGATCAGTTTTGGATCATTTGGTTTGGATCATTCCTGTCCATATACAATTGTCCTGATGGTTTTATTCAAAGGTTGGGTGTGGGAAAATGTATAAACATACAGTAAACGTAACAGTTTTAATGTGTTCTCTAAGGATGTGTCAGGCTGTGAAAAACTCAAAGGCTGCAGAGCATATCATGAGATCATGAGAAGCCTAATTTTACTGAGAAATTGCCGCTCTTACAATTTGGTATGTCATGGTTAAAAGAACCATTGGTTAGTTTCTCCGTTCCTGAGACTAAGTGTTGATGCCGGTGCAAGATTTGGGGAATTTTAATGACAGCAAAACTGGCGCCGCACCTGGACTGATTCAGTGACCGTTGAGTGGCTAGCATCAGCGCCACGTGGAACATGGACTCATTCCAAGTGTCTGATTCGCTGGGTCCATGATTGATACTCAGGAAGCTGACAAACTTCAGCCACATGTACACACTTCATTTCCCATGCACACTCATCCCAGCCAACAAGATGGTCATGGCTGCACTGGTGCGCGCCAATCCCTTTGATGGGTTGGCTGAGGCCAGAGGGCACCTGTGAGGTGGCCTGGGGGGGACAGCCATGTACTCATGGCACTAGGTTCAGAGTGGGTACTCATGGCACTAGGTTCAGAGTGGGCAGTCAGCAGCGTGCGCAGCTGCATGGTTGCCTTGTAGGCTGCGGTAATGGTGTTCCGTGCCCATCCACCCCAACCCCACAACCAATCTCCTGGCCAGCCCCCGCAACTCCCCCAGCCCGAGCAGAAGCCCCCCGGCCAGTGGCACAACTGGTGGAGGCGGAGAATCACAGAGACCGCAGAGAATACCGGGTCAGGCCCCCTAATGATATCGGTCCAGGTGCGGCGCCAGTTTTGCTGTCATTAAAATTCCACAAATCTTGCCCCGACATCAATACTTAGTCTTAGGAATGGAGAAACTAACCAATGGTTCTTTTAACCATGACATACCAAATTGTAAGAGCGGCAATTTCTCAGTAAAATTAGGCTTCTCATGATCTCATGATATGCTCTGCAGCCTTTGAGTTTTTCACAGCCTGACACATCCTTAGAGAACACATTAAAACTGTTACGTTTACTGAATGTTTATACATTTTCCCACACCCAACCTTTGCATAAAACCATCAGGACAATTGTATATGGACAGGAATGATCCAAACCAACTGGATGCCTTATCTCACCAATCAGAAGAGATTTGATTCATGCGGGAGATGTCTGTTCCAGGGGAACCAACGGTGGCGACTTTTAAGGGGAGGTGTTTACTGTACTTGTGATGCCCCAGGGCTGACTGCCTGATTTCAAAGATGGCTACTCAACTCCTCAAATCCTCACAGCAGTTAGTTTGCTAGCTTCACGTTTTAAGATAGGTGTACTGGATGCACATGTGGTTATCTTTCAAAATTCTATCGATTCTGGAGAGGTTCCTGCAGATTGGAAAGCAGCAAGTGTAACTTCACTATTTAAGAAGAAAGGAAAGGAGAAAACAAAGAACTACAGACTGTTAGTTTGACGTCAGTAGTAGGGAAACTCTTCGAGCTATTATAAAGGATGTGATAACTGGACACTTCAAAAATTATTATATAATTGGACGGAGTCAACATGGATTTATGAAAAGGAAATCACGTTTGACAAAACTGCTGAGTTTTTTGAGGATGCTACCTAGATAAAGGTCAACCAGCGGATGCGGTACATTTGGATTTTCAGAAGACTTTTGAAAAGGTCCCACACAGGAGGTTTATAAATAAAATTAGAGCACACGAAATCGGGGGCAATATGTTGGTTTGGATTAAGAATCAATAGACAGAAAACAGGGAGAAAGAATAAACGGGTCATTCTCAGGATTGCAGGTTGTTAAAAGTGGCCTAACACCAGGATCAGTGCAGGGGTACAACTGTTCACAATCTATTTAATGTGGGGATGTGTGGAACAAATCTTACATTTCCAAATTTGCTGATGACACAAAACTAGGTGGGAATGTAAGTTGTGCGGAGGATGCAAGGAGCCCTCAATGGGAATTGGACAGGATAAATGAATGGGCAGGAACATAGTGGGTGGAATGTAATGTGAATAAGTATGAAGTTATCCACTTTGGTAGAAAAAAACAAGACAAGCAGGGCGTTTCTTAAATGGCGAGATGGTGGGAAGTGTTGATGGCCAAAGGGACATGCTATCCTTATTCATGCGTCACTAAATGTTCAGCGGTCGATGCAGCAAGCAATTAAGAAGAGAAATGTACGTTGACCTTCATTGTAAGATGAGTACAGGAGTAAAGATGTCTTGCTACAATTGTATGGAGCATTGATTAAATCACACCTGGAGCATTATGTACAATCTTGGTCTCCTTATCAAAGAAAAATATACTTGCCATGGAGGAAATGTAACAGAAGATCACCAGGCTAATCACTGGGGTGGCAGGATTGTTTTCTGAGGAGAGATTGAGAAAACTGGATTTTTATTCTCTAAAGTTTCAAAGAATGAGGGATGATATCACTGAAACCTCTAAAATTCTTCTTGAGATTGATAGGGTCGATAGGATGTTTCCCTGGCTGATGAGTCCAGAACCACGAGATGCAGTATTAGAATATGAGGCAAATCATTTAAATGAATGAAAATGAAAATAGCTTATTGTCACGAGTAGGCTTCAATGGAGTTACTGTGAAAAGCCCCTAGTCGCCACATTCCGGCGCCTGTTCGGGGAGGCTGGTACGTGAATCGAACCGTGCTGCTGGCCTGCTTGGTCTGCTTTAAAAGCCAGCGATTTAGCCCAGTGAGCTAAACCAGCCCCTACTGAGATAAGGAGGAATGTCTCCACTCAGAGAGTGGTGAATCTTTGGAATCCCCGAGGGACATAGCAGCTCAACCACTGAGTATGTTCAAGACAAAAATCAATAGATTTCTGGATACAAATAAAATCAAGGGACCTGGGGGTAGAATGGAGAAGTGGCATTAAGGTAGGTGATTAGAAATGATCTAATTGAATGATGGAATGGACACAACGGGCCTATTGCAATATTCCTATGTTACTATACATTAAACTCGACAGAAATTGTTTGGGAAAGTCCCATAAACACTGGGGGAGGGGATTTTCCAGCCATTCTCGCCAGGTCCTGCCGACGGCGAACCCCCACCATGGGTTACTTGGTGGCGTGGGTTGGATTCAATGGGAAATCCCATTGACTGAGGTGTGAGCAGAAGATCCCACCACCAGACAACAGAAGGCCACCTCCTGCTGCTAAGAAACACGCCACACGGGGGCCCAGGAAATCCCCCAGCTTTCATTTGCTATGCTATTTTCCTCTTAGATATGCATCTGCCTCTGAATATGTTCTATCCTCATGACTATTGCAAATTCTCATTGTATATTATCCTTAATTATTTGGTCGAACTCATCACTGAATCAAAAATCTTCAACTTTAAGGCCCACACGGGCAGCACGGTGGCGCAATGGTTAGCATTGCTGCCTCACGGCGCCGAGGTCCCAGGTTCGATCCCGGCTCTGGGTCACTGTCCGTGTGGAGTTTGCACATTCTCCCCGTGTTTGCGTAGGTTTCGCCCCCACAACCCAAAGATGTGCAAGGTAGGTGGATTGGCCATGCTAAATTGCCCCTTAATTGGAAAACAAAATAATAAATTTATTTAAAAAACTTTGAGGCCCACACATGAGATTAGGTTCAGAATTGTATAAAACCAATAGAGTGCTGCTTTGTGGGGTGTGCTGTATTTCTGATAAATCGAGGTCCTATTGTTTGTTCTCATTCTGCAGATGGTTGTTAAAGACCACATGGCACATTGTCCAGGTCACTATTACTCCAACAACCAATTATACCAAAAAATTGATGTCAGGGTCACTTCATTGCTACTTCTGAAACCTTGCTCTGTACAAAATGGCTGGTGTGTTTTCCTAAACAATAGTTACTGCACTTCAAAGTAGCCCATTATACATGTGGCATTTGAAACATTTCTGATACTAATAAATAATTTATTTTTGTCACCTCCGCGTCTTGTTTAATCAGGACAAAATGTTTTATCTTTGTGAAGAATCAATTAATTTTTCCACATTTAATGTGACAAATATTGAAAATGTTGCAGCCATGAGAAATATTCCACCCACAACCCATTTACAAATAATTGCCACCTTGTGAAATATGCATTTTATATAATTTTTGTCTGACCACATTTTCCTGTATTTTGTTTAAGTTGTGTCTGCCAAATATAAAGTTAGTGTGGAATAACTGAACTCTTATGACATTGGTCTTTATGTACCAGAAACCCTCATGGTGAATAGAGGTACAAAATGGCTTATAGAGAATAACGGCTCTTTTTTTTCATTCAATAACATTAGTGGAAAAAAATTTTTTTTTAAGTTTAATTTACCAATTAATTGATGCAATGCCAATTAGAGGGGTGCAGTGCTCTGACTGTGAGATGTGGCAGGTCCGGGAGGCTTCCAGCATCCCGGATGGCTTCATCTGCAGAAAGTGCACCCAACTGGAGCTGCTCACAGATCGCATGGTTCGGTTGGAGCAGCAGTTGGATGCACTTAGGAGCATTCAGGTGGCGGAAAGTGTCATAGATAGCAGTTATATAAATGTGGTCACACCCAAAGTGCAGACAGAGAAGTGGGTGACCACCAGAAGGGGCAGGCAGTCAGTGCAGGAATCCCCTGTGGTTGTCCCCCTCTCGAACAGGTATACCCCTTTTGCTACTGTCGGGGTGGGGGGATAGTCTATCAGGGGAAAACAGCAGCAGCCAGAGCAGACTGGCTCCATGTTCAGAAGGGAGGGTCAAAGCGCAGAAGAGCAATAGTTATCGGGGACTCTATAGTCAGGGGCACAGATAGGCGCTTCTGTGGATGTGAAAGAGACTCCAGGATGGTATGTTGCCTCCTTGGTGCCAGGGTCCACGATGTCTCCGAACGGGTAGCGGGAATCCTGAAGGGGGAGGGCAAACAGGCAGAGGTTGTTGTACATATTGGTACTAACGACATAGGCAGGAAAGAGCATGAGGTCCTGCAGCAGGAGTTCAGGGAGCTAGACAGAAAGTTAAAAGCCAGGACCTCTAGGGTTGTAATCTCGGGATTACTCCCTGTGCCACGTGCCAGTGAGGCTAGAAATAGGAAGATAAAGCAGCTAAACACGTGGTTAAACAGCTGGTGTCGGAGGGAGGGTTTTGGTTATCTGGACCACTGGGAGCTCTTCCGGGGCAGGTGTGACCTGTATAAGGACGGGTTGCCTCTAAACTGGACAGGCATAAATATCCTGGCCGCGAGGTTTGCTCGTGTCACACGGGAGGGTTTAAACTAGTATGGCGGGGGGGGGGGAGGGTGCCGGACCAATAGATCAGAAGGTGAAAGCATTGAGGGAGAATTAGGGAATAGGGCCAGTATGGCTCTGAGGAAGAGCAGACAGGGAGATGTTGCTGAAAACAGCAGGTCTGGTGGCCTGAAGTTTTAATGTAAGAAGTACTATGGGTAGGGCAGATGAACTTAGAGCTTGGATTAGTACTGGAACTATGATGCTGTTGTCATCACAGAGACTTGGTTGAAGTAAGGATAGGATTGGCAGATAAACGTTCCAGGATTTAGATGTTTCAGGCGGGATAGAGGGGGATGTAAAAGGGGTTGCAGAGTTGCGCTACTGGTTAGGGAGAATATCACAGCTTACGACAGCAGGACACCTCAGAGGGCAGCGAGGCTATATGGGTAGAGATCAGGAATAAGAAGGGTGTAGTCACAATGTTGGAGGTTTACTACTTAGGGACTGCCTGCCCCTTCTGGTGGTCACCACTTCTCTGCCTGCACCTTGGGTGTGACCACATTTATATAACTGCTATCTATGACACTTTCCGCCACCTGAATGCTCCTAAGTGCATCCAACTGCTGCTCCAACCGAACCATGCGGTCTGTGAGGAGCTCCAGTTGGGTGCACTTTCTGCAGATGAAGCCATCTGGGACGCTGGAAGCCAGCAAGCCTCCCAACAGCCAGCGGGAAATAGAGGAGCAGATAGGTAGACAGATTTTGGAAACAAGTAAAAACAACAGGGTTGTTGTGATGGGAGACGTCAACTTCCCCAATATTGACTGGGACTCACTTAATGCGAGGGGCTTGGATGGGGCAGAGTTTGTAAGGAGAATCCAGGAAGGCTTCTTAAAACAACATGTAGATAGTCCAACTAGGGAAGGGGCTGTACTGGACCTGGTATTGGGGAATGAGCCCGGCCAGGTGGTAGAAGTTTCAGTAGGGGAGCATTTTGGGAACAGTGACCACAATTCAGTAAGTTTTAAAGTGCTGGTGGACAAGGATAAGAGTGGTCCTAGGATGAATGTGCTAAATTGGGGAAGGTTAATTTTAACAATATTAGGCGGGAACTGAAGAACCTAGATTGGGGGGGAATGTTTGAGGGTAAATCAACATCTGACATGTGGAAGGCTTTCAAATGTCAGTTGAAAGGAATTCAGGACCAGCATGTTCCTGTGCGTAAGAAGGATGAATACAGCAAATTTTGGGAACCTTGGATAACGAGAGATATTGTCGGCCTCGTCAAAAAGAAAAGAGAGTAATTTGCCAGGGCAAGAAAGCTAGGAACAAACGAAGCCTGTGTGGAATATAAGGAACGTAGGAAGGAACTTAAGCAATGGGTCAGGAGGGTGAGAAGGGGTCACGAAAAGTAATTGGCAAATAGGGTTACGGAAAATCCCAAAGCTTTCTAGACGTACATAAAAAGCAAGAGGGTAGCCAGGGAAAGGGTTGGCCCACTGAAGGATAGGCAAGGGATCTATGTGTGAAGCCAGAGGAGATTGGCAAGGTACTAAATTAATACTTTGCATCAGCATTCACCAAAGAGAAAGAATTGGTGGATGTTGAGTCTGGAGAAGGGTGTGTCGATAGCCTGGGTCACATTGAGATCCAAAAAGACAAGGTGTTGGGCGTCTTGAAAAATATTAAGGTAGATAAGTCCCCAGGGCCTGATGGGATCTACCCCAGAATACTGAAGGAGGCTAGAGAGGAAATTGCTGAGGCCTTGATGGAAATCTTTGGATCCTCACTGTCTTTAGATGATGTCCCGTGGGACTGGAGAATAGCCAATGTTGTTCCTTTGTTTAAGAAGGGTAGCAAGGATAGTCCAGGGAACTACAGGCCGGTGAGCCTTACATCAGTGATAGGGAAATTACTGGAGAGAATTCTTCAAGACAGGATCTATTCCCATTTGGAAGCAAATGGACGTATTAGTGAGAGGCAGTATGGTTTTGTGAAGGGGTGATCGTGCCTCACTAACTTGATAGAGTTTTTCAAAGAGGTCACAAAGATGATTGATGCAGGTAGAGCAGTGGATGTTGTCTATATAGACTTCAGTAAGGCCTTTGACAAGGTCCATCATGGTAGACTGGTACAAAAGGTGAAGTCACATGGGATCAGGGGTGAGCTGGCAAGATGGATACAGAACTGGCTAGGTTATAGAAGGCAGAGAGTAGCAATGGAAGGGTGCTTTTCTAATTGGAGGTCGGTGACTAGTGGTGTTCCGCAGGGATCAGTGCTGGGACCTTTGCTGTTCGTAGTATATATGAATGATTTGGAGGAAAATGTAACTGGTCTGATTAGTAAGTTTGCAGACAACACAAAGGTTGGTGGAATTGCAGATAGCAATGAGGACTGTCAGAGGATACAGCAGGATGTAGATCATTTGGAGACTTGGGCAGATGGAGTTTAATCCGGAAAACTGTGAGGTAATACATTTTGGAAGGTCTAATGCAGGTAGGGAATATACAGTGAATGGTAGAACCCTCAAGAGTATTGAAAGTCAGAGAGATCTAGGTGTACAGGTCCACAGGTCACTGAAAGGGGGCAACACAGCTGGAGAAGGTAGTCAAGAAGGCATATGGCATGCTTGCCTTCATTGGCCGGGGCATTGAGTAAAAGAATTGGCAAGTCATGTTACAGCTGTATAGAACCTTAGTTGGGCCACACTTGGAGTATAGTGTTCAATTATGGTCGCTACACTACCAGAAGGATGTGGAGGCATTAGAGAGGGTGCAGAAGAGATTTACCAGGGTGTTGCCTGGTATGGAGGGCATTAGCTATGAGGAGAGGTTGAATAAACCTGGTTTGTTCTCACTGGAACGACGGAGGTTGAGGGGCGACCTGAAAAAGGTCTACAAAATTATGAGAGGCATAGACAGGGTAGATAGTCAGGGCCTTTTTCCCAGGGTGTTGGGAGGGGGGGGGGGGGGTCAATTACTTGGGAGCATAGGTTTAAGGTGCGAGGGGCAAGGTTTAGAGGAGATGTACGAGGTAAGTTTTTTTACACAGAGGGTAGTGGGTGCCTGGAACTCGCTGCCGGAGGAGGTGGCGGAAGCAGGGACGATAGTGACATTTAAGGGGCACCTTGACAAATACATGGTTAGGATGGGAATAGAGGGATATGGACCCCGGAAGTGTAGAAGATTTTAGTTTAGACGAGCAGCATGGTCGGCACAGGCTTGGAGGGCCGAAGGGCCTGTTCCTGTGCTGTACTTTTCTTTGTTCTTTGTTCTTTGAGTCTCATGGGGTTTCCTGTACGCATTATATGGTTAATAGTTTGACTTACCTGTGTTTCGCTCCCTTGTTATCAATTTGCTCTTTCTGTAACTGTGCTTCTCTTTGCACACATCTGACCTGCTGCTTACATTGCAATCTTTATAGTTTTGTTTCCCTTTTGATCTTCAGTCTCTCATTAATGTTTTGGATGATGTCCAATATACGACCTTGATCATTCTTTTCAGCATGTTCCAGAAATGGTGTGCTGGTTGAACATTGGCGATCTACAGGTTTTGTTCAAGTGCACAGCTATCAGGCAGTTTTTACTCAATATAGAGTAGAAACAGAGAAAGCACAAAGTAAAAGATCTAACTTTCACAATTGACAGTGTCTATTCTGTTGTTAAAATGTTGATAATAGGTTGAAAAATGATGTTACATGATTCTCAGCACTTTTATTTTATTTCTGTATCTTTTTTTCTTCCGTTTCAATGTTTTGTCATGGACAGGGTTTATGTGCTTTATTAAAAGCAAAATACCAAGGATGCTGGACTTCTGAATCAAAAAAGGAAACAATGTTAAAATCCAGCATGGCGGAGAGTCATATGAACTCGAAACATTTACTCTTTTTCTCTCTCCACAGATGCTGCCAGATCTGTTGAGTTTTTCCAGCATTTCCTATTCATGTGTTTTTCTGTTGACTGTGAAATTTTAAAAAGTTTTTTATGTGAGCGGTGTCTGTATTTCTTAGCCTCTGGGTGGTTTGTCCCAATTTAAGCTTTTGTGAATTTTAAAATGAAGAAAGTTAAACTTTATTATGACACCCTTGTCCATGAGGTTTTCAGGCAACGACTCAACGTGCGATGACAAACACAAAGAATAGATGCACATGAGGGGAAAAAATGCATTTACAAGTTGAAATGATTTCTGCCTTTTTCGGAGCAGGCCTGTTGTTTCTTAGCTGAATTGATACTGTAGCCTGGGTGGAGGTTGGGTAAAAGTAGAGGATTCACAGTATACGGCAAGATTTCTTGTAGTTGAATTGACAGGAGGTTAGGTTTCAGATGACCTTGTAGTTGGAATAGTTGGGGGGAAATTACTTCTCCCTCTTTCAAGATATAGCTGTTTGTCCTTCGCTGCGTTGTCTTCCAATTGGATTGCTAGGTTTTCAGATGGCTTTTCAGATGTCATCTTGGCTGTTTCTCTAATCCAAACAGCTTCTGCTGTAACTTTTTAAAAGCAGGCGCAAGTATTTGACCTACACAAGTCCAAAAGTATTTCCCAAATAAGGTAGTGGATTGGGCCGATACTCATTCTGTGTTGTGACCTTTCACACTTGGAGTGTGATGAGATGAGTGTCCATCACAATATAGTGAAAGGCTGATGAGGCTTGTTTCATAATGGTCTAATATCCATCGGCCAGAATTTTAAACCCTGCCCCCAGTGGGTTCTGAGGTTGGGAGCGGGAGGGGCTGAAATTGCATGGACAAGATTCATTCCGGACTCCCGTCTAACTCGGTTTGGTAACAATTTTGCGCCATGGCGCGAAGCCCGCCCTTTCCCCAATTAAGGCCCTTAAGCGACCACTTGATGGCTATACATAATGGGCACTGTAGGAGTATTTCCTGCCCAGCCTCAATATGATTGGTCATTGGCCAATCATATTGGATGGCAGCTCTCCGAGGCGGAACTTTCTCTTGAGTGAAGGGCAGAAGTCCCGCCTGATGCCAGTCAACACTTGTAAGAACATATTATGGCACCGGGGCCGCTGGGGGTGGGGGTGGGAGGATGTGTTGCCTGTCATCTCTTCGGATGGCAGAGACTGAGCCCTCACCATTCTTAAAATTCAGGCCATTTAGTTTCAAAGCCTCTATTGTTCATGGTGAGGCAGGAAGTCAAATCAGCTGGTGTCAGGAACATCTCACAGTCAGGCAGGAGCCTGGGGAAGGAAAGGGATGTTCCCGGCTTTCTGGCCTCAGAGGAAATCAGAAAGAAATTAAAACAAATTACCTCCTTGGGCCTCTTCTGTCCCTGGCCCCTCTTCCTGCTAAATTAGGGGGAAAGGCACATATTGTTTCGCCAATCAAGCTACTACTTCAAATAGCAAGCGGGCCCCAATGGTGACAGCTGAAAACAAATGCAAAGGTATGGCTGGGAAGGGCACTCTTGTGGATGGGCCATGTATGTGCTGGATGCTCCCTAATTGCCCAAATTATGACACCTAGCAACTGTTCTGGAATGATTTTATGCATGTTTTGAGTTGATTTGAACTTATGATGCAGATACACTCAATTAATTTATTTGTCACTCACCAAAGAAGATGTATTCAGCTCTATTGATAAACATACTAATGTTATTTAAAGAGCCAGTCATTCAATTTGTAGGTAAGGCTTTCTTGAGTCAAGATAAAGTTTGTTAACCACTGAAAAAGGGTAAGAAGAAATTATAAAACACATGAAAGTACATTCACACAGATTAGAAATAATTATAAATGTAAAAAATATGGAACAGTCCTTGAGTTGCCAGGAGTAGATGATGACGCGTTGCCGCCGTGACATTTTGATATAGTTGCCTTCTGCTGACGATGTTGCTGGTTTTGCCAAGTGTGCTTTACACTTAATTGCTCTGTTTAATCACCTTGCTCTAGAGTCGCCAGGTATCTTTATGATACCACCACGAGGTTCAAGTTCAAGTGCTGATCAATAACTCAATACACCAGTTAGTAAGGTTCAAATCAAAACACATTTATTATACACACAGTCAATCGCTACTCATGCATAAAATACTACAGAACTAGACTATTTCTACCACGAAAGGCCAATACTTAGCTTTGGAAAAGGAATCCACTGGGTCAGGGAACAATGGCCTCTCGTTCGATCCTGAAACTGCAGGCTTCCAGCTGGTATGGACTAAGGGTTAGGAGTGCCTATCTCGTAGCGTGCGTTGACTGGACACTTACTTGTTGGTGTAGCTGCTAGGCAAGTCTCTCCGAGTTGAGAGTCACAGTCGAGTTCTCTGAGGGCTGCTAAGAAGACTTGCCAAGAGACCGAATTGAACTTGGGGACTCTACTTTATAGTCCCCAGGGGCTTTGTGCCCTTTTTGGGCAGACCCCGTACCTGGTTCCAATTGATTGGACCATGTTCCAATCGATTGGTTTGATTTCCCCAATACTGGGGCTGTTCCCTGATCGCTGGGCGGTTCCTAAGTGTCCGTTGGCTTCTTTTGTTTTGGCTCCTGCTGGCGCCGAGGATTCTGGCTTTGCCTCGATTATCTCAACTGTTGCTATTGTTCCCGGGGATCGCTCATCAATATGCAGATGGTCGTCAGTTTCAGTGCTGTCTGCTTTCTGCGAGTCTTAATATACAGGAAGCTTTGCATTCTGCTTGCTTCCCTGTACCTGGCCATTTTTCCCTGCGTTCTTAGCGAATCTCCATTTTAAAGTCGGGAAGTAAATTTTCAAAATATGGAACAGTCCTTGAGTTGCCAGGAGTAGATGATGACGCGTTGCCGCCGTGACATTTTGATATAGTTGCCTTCTGCTGACGAATAGTTGATTCGGTTCAGGTGTCCTGTCGTTGGTCGAGATTTCAGTTCTTAGTCCAGCTGCAATCCTTTACACGCCCTGCTCCGGTCACTTGTATGGGTACCTTCAGTGTGTGTGACTTTCAGCTGCTATTTCTCAGCACACACACAAACACACACACAAACAGACAGGCAGACAGAGAGAGAGGTAGAATCATAGAATGGCCCTTTGGCAGAGAGGCAGCCACATTTTTAATCCTCAAATGTCTATTCCAAGGGGGACTGGTATGTACTCATCTGTCTAGGCCATTACAGCCAGGGATCTTGAGATGAGATCGTTGAAATCACCCTTTGTCTTCCAGAGATGATAATCCATCTCGGAATGTTTTTTACAAGTACAGTGAATTGCCTGAAAGCACAAGGAGATGTCCCATTGTTATTTAGAGAGCCCCCTGCAGCCTTTTCTGTCAGTGGTTAATGGTGCATTCATCAGATATCTAAGGCATCTCATTTTTAAAAATATACAGCTCAGGTCCTTTTCCAGCCCAATTTTCCATGTATGACTCCAAAGCTTTTCTCCATCATCATGACAATGTAGAGCACTGCGCTTAGGTGATCTGCTTATGGCTGAATGCCTAGAAGTAAGTGGAAACAGCAGGAGCTGGGTGTAAGGCTGTCAGTATTGGAAGATGTGAGTGTGCAGTGGAGTACTTGGATGTTAGGCCCGAGTCCCAGTTGCCAGGGATTGCTGCTGGATGAATTATGGGGGTGTGGTACATTGAGCTATGTTAGTGATTGATGGGGTTTGGGATTAGAAATGTCTTTTGACGATTAATTCACTGATCTGGACCACCAGCGTGAAGTCATTGAGCTTCTTATGGGCAGGTCCATCGGTGCAGATTCTGCGCATTGATCACCCTGGCCACCTGCTCCCATTTCCTGCATAGGATTTGCCTTGATGACCTCTTGGCGTCTCTCCTCCTGTCATTCTCCACCACCGAAGCTTTCAACACCGGGAGGCTGGATTCTCCATTTCAGAGAATGCCAGCGTAAAAGCGGTGGTCTTTTACGCCAGGAGAACTGGTGCAAAATGGCCACCTATTCCCCGTTTTACTGGGGGCAAGCAGGGAGGCAGCATTGAGCTTGCAGCTCTAGCTGTCGATACAACCTTGAGCATTTCCGGTTCTGTGGCCGTGCCGTGCTTCATGGCGGACTCAGCCCCCGGACCCAGACCGCAAAAGTAGTGCCCCCCCCCCCTCTGCCGCTCGGCACCCCAGACTGACCGCCCACAGTACCCCCAGCCCTGAATGAAGCCCCCCACTGCCCGCGGATTGGCCCTCCCCCGACTGTGGCGGCTCCGGGCTGAGTACGCAGCCGCCAAGCGAGGTCCCGAACGGTGTGAGCACACTTAACCCAAGCCGCCGGGAACTCGGCCAGTCAGGGACGCAGCATTGCGGGGCGGATCTCAGACGATGGCCTGAGGCCGTGGACACGTGGCGCAGTGTGCTCCTAGAGTACTCCACTTTTCAGGGGGTGGAGAATACGAAAACCGCCTCCGCTCCCGATTTCGGCGTCAAAACGGATTCTCCGCCCCATCGCCAAGCGCGATTTCGGCATCGGGGGGTGGAGAATCCAGCCCCTGATCCGTGAACCTAGCAGCCTTCTCTTTTCCCGGTGCTCCACTTTTCTGCTCTAATTTGTAGCCAGTATCATTATCCTCAGTTCCCAGCAGCTGCCTTCCACAGTATGTTGTTCCCACCGAAGGAGGTGCAGATTGCCTTTAAGAGTTGCAAGTTGGCTGCGCTAAATGATATCTGTGTGTGCTACCCCACTCCCCTGCTGAGGGCCAATGCAGCGAGCAGCACCTGCCTCAATGGGAATGGGCTCAGGCAAATAATGAATAGTGATTCCCCCGCCTCTGAAAATGGGCCTTAATAAGTTTTCATCCATTAAGCCCTTATCATTTTGAAAGTGACGAAAAATGATGAATTTGAATAAAAAATATTCTTGCGGACGAGAGCTTTAATTTAGATTTAGCAGGACAGCACGGTGGCCTAGTGGTTAGCACAGCTGCCTCACGGCACTGAGGTCCCAGGTTCGATTCTGGGTCACTGTCCGTGTGGAGTTTGCACATTTCCCCATGTCTGCGTGGGTTTCGCCCCCACAACCCAAAAATGTGCAGAATAGGTGGATTGGCCACACTAAATTGCCCACTTAATTGGAAAAAATAATTGGGTACTCTAAATTTATTTTTTTAAAATTTAGATTTAGCGGCACAGTGAGTAATTGCATACTCCAAAGAAAAATATTGGACACTTGTCTTTTTTTGGCAAGACACTGAACTAGAATGTAGCCATGAATAGTATGTTTCAGCTTGTGAGGTGTGTTTCAGCACCTAACTGCATATCTGATTCAGACACAGATTAAACTTTAGCTTTTATAGCAGTAATCTCAGAGAGCAGTGGGCTTTCCAAAGTTCTGCAGCCGGAATTTAGCTCTAAAGTGTTTAATCACAAGGGTCCGCTTATCAGGTCGGTCACTGACTACCGCTTTTCTGAAATGAGCTGCTGCTCAACTTGCCTGTCAGCTACTACTAATATACGAATAAATATAACCTGCTTCCAAGTGAGGACAGCCTCATCGCCAGCAACTAGATGGATAATTACACTCCTCTGAGACACATACAACACTGTGGAGAAAATTAATTGTTGCCTAGGTCCAGTGCATTTGAAATACAGAATTCTTGATACGACCTCTTAAAATGCAGGGTGGCAGCTGGTCAATATCATTAGTGCTTGTGGACACTTTTTGTCTCGGGTTTCATTTTGATCTGCACGTACCTACTGAAGCTTCCACTGGATTGACGCATGAATTGAACATGCAGCAATTTCAGTTTCGATCTTTGCTGGAATCATTTCATGGTACCATTTCAGCTTCGATCTTTGCTGGAATCTTTGCCTTCCAGCCCTCTCAGCATTTTCGCAACACATGAATTACCATTAGAATATTGAGTGGCTCAAAGGCGCTAAGAATAGCTCCAACTTTTAAGTATTCAAGATAAAGATCCAGATAAATCCTTCAAAAGTCTTGCTAATGTCCAGTCCAACAGGACATTCCACTCGAAACATAAAAGAGATTTGGAAAATCACTACCAGATTATACAGCAGAAACGTTAATCAGAATTTTAAAAAACTGTACGTTGCTGGGATTTAGGGGGTCATGGGTGTAATTTTAATGTCATTGTTCATCAGGCACATTGAATGATCTGAGTGCCTGATGTTGCCAACTAAAGGCCCTGACATTTTGATGATTAGTCTCATTTGCATTTTATTGGCATGGTGCCCACGTGTTTCCAATGCTGATAGGCAACTCATCTGTAATTGGGAGGGCAAGAAATTTGGTGGACAGCCACAGAGCAAGGTCCTGAAGCAACAGGTTAAAGAGAAGGCCTGGGCTGGTATGCAGGATGCTACGGTGAGCATTAATTAAGGCTGGAAGATTATGCCCAAGGAGCAGAAAGAACCTTTACAATTAAGTTAAAGTCGCATAACTGCTATATGCCTTTATTGTTAAAATGATTGTCGTGGACGGTGGCAAAGACTCCACGAGAGGCCAAGCTCACAGGTTTCAACTCACTTTATTCCACACTAGTCACAATATCTTCTCCTCTCCTCTTCTCTCCCCTCCCCGCAGGATCTCCTTCTCTGAACTGCTTCCAGGTCGGGGTTTCAATTCTGTGGGGAACTCCTCCAATTGGAAGTGTCATGTGAGAGTACCTTTAAGAAATGGATGTTTAAGCAATGTACCTTTAAAAAATGGAGCAGCTCATATTACTGAAGTGATGTCAGAGTGTGGGTGGAGCTGGGTTTTTAGCTCAGCCATTTTGCAGTTTTTTAGTTTCAGTTTGAGAGAGCAGCTGAAAAGTGCCTGGCTGGTTTGCTGTGAGCTGTTTGAAAGGAAAAGCCAGTTTTGAGGAAAAGAGCTTGGATGTGTCTGTGTTTGCAGTGAGCTGGATCTGCCATGATCTCTGCCATGAAAGACTATCTGAATCATTTGGGTGATTTAAACTCATAAAAGTAATGTCTTTAACCTGATGTGTTTCTATTTAAAGGTATTAAGTCTTTTGGAGGTTTGAAGGAACATTTTGAGGGATTATTTAGTGTTGTATTATTTTCGGGGTTATCTTTGAAGTAAAGGGTGTTAAGGGATCCAATGTTTATTTAAAAAGGTTAAGTTGAATTCATGGAATAAACAGTGTTTTGTGTTTAAAAACCCACGTGTCCATAATTGTAATACCACACTTGGAGACCAAGCCGTGTGCTTCAAAAGCAACAATACATTAAAGGGGGAGTTTGGTTGAACTCCATGATACATTTTGGGGTTCTGAAAATGCTGCTCCCATAACAGGAGGAAGCTCTGCCTCCTAGTCATCTGAATAGCTCATACTCTGAGTTGTAGGAGGGGAATCAGGTGGTATACAAGCTCTGTTCGTGCAGGGGGTCTTAACGGCCCCTCCCCCTCCCCCCCCCCCCCCCCCCAATGTCCATGTCCTCAGGAGGAGCATCCCATGGCCACTTGGTTTGTGGGCACTGTTCCAGGGGTGGAGTAGTTGGCCCGGGGTAGCATACCGGGGACCGCCACTTCCGTGATGAACATCGTAGCTGGCATGGCCCAACCAATAAGGTTGCTGGTATAATCGGTGCCGGTGAATCGTTACCGGGCGGTCCAGTGTCCATATTGGAATCCATGTCGCTGTCTGCACCGTCACTGGCCGGCTCCTCGGCTGCCTCAGATCCCCTGGCATCTTGACGTTGAACAGGAGGCTCAATGGGCGGGTGGGGCTCTGGTTCCCCTATGATCTCGGAGCTCCTATGGTCTCGGAGCTCCTCCTTGGCCGTAGGGCCACCTGCTGGTGGTTCCTTGTCGCGTCGTCGTAAGTGGCCCAGGTGGAAGTGTGTCTCTGTGTCCTGTACCTGGATTACATAGTAGCCCGTCCCAGTCGTGTGGAGGACTACTCCAGAGATCCATGTGGCTCCCGTCCCGAAGTTCCTCATATAAACCACGTCACCTGTCAGGAAGGTGCGCGCTTGTGGACGGCAGTGAGAGTCCTTCTCCGAGCGGTCCTGCCGCAGTCGGACCCATGCCCCAACGCCAGGGAGGATGAGGCTGAGACGTGTTTGGGGTCGGCACTCCAGGAGCAACTTGGTTCTGGAGCAACCGGTGCAATGCCGGTTCTGGCATGAGGCATCCTACGATAACTGAAAAGAGACGTTGCCCTCCGAGTCTCCCATGACACACAGGTCATCTATCTCATGGCTCGCTTGAATGTTTGCACCGCTCATTCGGCTAGCCCATTGGAGGCTGGATGGTACGGGGCCGTCTGCACGTGCCTGATGCCATTCGTGGCCATAAAAGAAGCAAACTCCTGCCTCATTGTCGGACACCAGGATGTTGGGCAGTCCGTGAGTGCTAAAAATAGCCCTCAGTCTGTCCGTATTTGCTCGTATGGTTGCCATTGGGACCCGGTGTACTTCAAGCCAATTTGAGCAGCATCCACTAATATAAAGAATGTGGCCCCCTGAACAGGCCAGCAAAGTCGATATATACACAGGACCAAAGCTTCCCGGCCACTCCCTGGGGTGCATCGGAGCCGATGGTGGGGTCTTCTGGTGTTCCGGGCATGGGGTGCAAATGCAGGCTACCCGCTTGATCTCGGCATCCAGTCCGGGCCACCAAACATAGCTACGCGCCAACATTTTCATCTTGGCTACCCCAGGGTATCTGTTATGGATGTCTTTCAACGGGGATGTGCAACCCCGTTCGGGTACAATCACCCACGTCCCCCACAGGAGGACACCGTCTTTGACGTGCATTTCAGACAGCTTGGAGGTGTAGGCCCTCAGCTCGTCTGGTATCGCCCTAAGTCGGGCTCCAATGTCTGCCAGCGTGCAGGACGCAAAAGCTATATGTTGCACCGAGCTCTCGGGCATGCGGTGTGCCAGAATCACCCCGACGCCGTATGGCGAGGGGCCGCACATGAGGCGCAGGGGCTTGTCCGGGTGGAAGTAGGTCAGCAATTCCCCCGATGAGTGACGCTGCTTCATCTTAAGAAACGCCTTCTGGTGCGGAGGGGCCCCAGTCTCACTTCAGTTCCTTCTTCAGTAGTTGGTGGAGCAGTCTGAGCAGCGTGGCCACCTTGGGTATGAACTTCCCGTAATATTTCACCAGGCCAAGGAAAGAGCGGAGTTCCATTTGGTCACGAGGGATGAGATCCTGGCGAATTGCCCGCACCTTTTCCTCCACTGGATGGAGGTCTCTGCTGTCCACCCAGTAGCTGAGATACGTGACCTCCGAGGCATGGAAAACACAGCTCTCCCTCCGGAGGCAGACCCCGGCCTGAGAAAACCACTTGAGGATTTCTGTTAGGTTCTCCATGTGTTACTGATGCGAGGTCCCGGTGATGAGAACATCATCCAGGTAGACGGCCACCCATGGCAACCCTCGTAAGATGTTCTCCATAACCCTCTGGAATATCGCACAAGCCGAGGAGACTCTGAATGGCAACCACGTATATTCATACAGTCTCCGATGGGTATTGATTGTCACATATTTCCAGGAACTTGGCTCGACCACCTGCTGAAAGTTCGCGTGGCTCATGTCCAGCTTTGTGAACATTTTCCCTTCGCTGAGCCGGGTATAGAGAGCCTCGATCCGAGGCATCGGGTAACGGTCAAGGCAGAATATCCAGTTTAGGGTCATTTTATAGTCCCCACAGAGCAGCACCCACCTGACCAGCTTCAACATGGGGACTACAGCAGCGGCCAAATCGGCATAGTGGACAGGGCGAATAATATCCAGCTGCTACAAATTCCCGGTCTATCTTGGTGCGAAGTGTGTACGGCACAGGGCAGGTGTGGAAATATCGGGGCTGTGTGTTTTCTTCCACATAGCTCCTTTAATGATCCCAAAACCTTAGACGAAAACTGAAGGGAATTTGAACCATCTGGTCCACGGTGATGCATCTGGTGCACGTGTTGCCAATGCAAATGTAGGTGACGCAGCCAATCACGCCACAATAGGCTGGGTCTCTTGCCGCGGACTACCGCCAATGATAGTCACGCAGGCTGGTCTCCAGATGCCATGGTCACATGGATGGTGCCCTCGATTTCGAAGGGCTCCCTGGTATTCGTGTCGTGAAGCTCTAGCAATTGAAGGCCTGTCTGGATGGCCCTAAACATGCGAGGACTGAAAACCGAAACTGCCGCTCTCACGTCCAGTTCCACCTCAGTGGGATGTCCGTTTAGCAGCAGCGGTCCGGATAGGGGCCCGTCACATAGAGCAGCGGCCAGCACCTCAACTTCCAAGTCCTCCAAGAAATCCGTGCGGAATCCGTGCGGTGGGAATGGCAACTCGTCCATCGCCCTCACGTGATCGCCCAGAGTCTCGTTCCTAACCTTGGTTTCCCACTCGATACAGGTGCCTGCCATCCAGAAATGCTGGGTCGGGGAAGCTCCATGGTCGCTCCGGGGTGAGTCGCGGTGACATCGGACTTGGGAATTTCCTGGCACCTCGCTTTCGGTCGTTGTCATCTGACGGTCTTGACGATGCACAATGTTCAGGAACGTCAGGACCTGGAGTTCTTGGAGCCTGCAGTTGGTGTGTTCCTGGGCGAGCACTATTTCAACGGCTCTGTCAAAGGTCAGGGGGGTCTCATTAGCAGCTTCCGCTGCATCTCCCGGTCCTGAAGTCCACGAACGAAGTGGTCCAGCAGCGATTCAGCCAGGGCAGCTCTGCACTCGCAGAGGGCAGCGTGTCCCCATAAGCGCACCAGGTGTTCCCTGGTGGACTCCGCTGGCATCTGCGAAGCAGTATGGATCCGGTATCGTTGGACCATAATTGGGAGCTGTGGATTTAGGTGATGGCCCACCTGGTCAATCAGCGTGGTGAACGACAACCCATCCGGCCTGTCTGGGTAAGTCAAGTTCCTGATTAGTGCATAAGCCAGTCCGTCAACAGCGGTCAGTAAGGTGACAGTCTGTCGCTCGTCACTGGTGATGGCGTTTGTGCGGAAAAAAGTTGAAGTCTTTCTATGTACTGGGCCCAATCGTCAGAGTTGGCGTCAAATGGCCTGAGTTTATCTATGTATGACATGCCTGCCGGCTGGAGAGCGGCCTCCCGAAGTAGATGAAGAACAGTCCGAGTACGCGTCATTTTCTGCTTACAGCAGCTCCACTTGATCCTCGTCGCCAGTGTTGTAGACGGAGGCAAAGACTCCATGAGAGGTCAGGCTGACAGGGTAGAATTCACTTTAGCCCACACCTGTCACAATACCACTCCTCTCCACACTCCATTCTCCACAGGGTTTCTTTCCCCAGGCTGCTTCTAGATCGGGGTTTATATTCTGTAAGGAGCTCCTCCAATTGGGAGGAAGCTTTGCCCCTGTCACCTGAGTAGCTCAGAGTCTGATGTGCAGGAGGACAATCAGATGCTATACAAGCTCTCTCTGTGTAGGGGGTTGTATCAATTACCAGTTTTACTTACTGAAATCTCCTTAAGTAGTACTGGCACAGATCCTTTGCTGATTTGTGTCACGGAAGGAGAAGTTAGGGATGTGGGGGGAGGGGGTGGGGGCGGTGGGGAGGTGGAATATCGCGGGCGGGATTCTGTGCAAATCGTTGGGGCGGGAAAAACGACACAAACCCTGGCAGGAACCACTCCGGCATCGAGCCACCGCAAAGGTGCGGAATCCTCCGCACCTTCGGGAGCTAGGACAGCACAGGAGTGGTTTGCGCCGGCCGACGGGAAGGGGCTTGCGCCACGCCAACCGGTGCCAAAGGGCCTCCGCCGGCCGGCGCGAATTGGCGCATGCGTGGGAGCGCCAGCATCTGCTGGTGTCATCCTGGCGCATGCGCAGGGGGGTTCATCTCCGCGTCGGCCATCGTGGATCGGAAGAAGGCCGATGCGGAGGAATAGAGTGCCCCTACGGCACAGGCCCGCCTGCGGATCGGTGGGCCCCGATCGCGGGCCAGTCCACTGTGGGGATACCTCCCGGGGCCAGATCGCCCCGCACCCACCTGAGGACCCCGGAGGCCACCCACGGAGCTGGGTCCCACCGGCCGGGACCAACCTTGATTCATGCCGACGGGACCCTCGTTAAACGGGCGGGACTTTGGCCCATCGCGGCCCAGAGAATTTGGGCGGCCCCGGGGCCCATTGCGTCATGCCGACCCCCGCCACGGGGGGTCAGAGAATCCCACCCTGCAAAGCGATATTACCAACAACTAGGAAAATAACTATTGGATTTTTTTTTAAGGTGCAATTTAACATGGCCAATCCATTTATCCTGCGCACCTTTGGGCTGTGAGGGTGAGAGCCATGCAGACACGGGGAGAATGTGCAACTCCACACGGATAGCGACCCGGGCTGGGATTGAACCCTGGTCCTCGGCACTGTGAGGCAGCAGTGCTAACCACTGCACCACTGTGCTGCCCCTATCATTATTGCATAATAAAACCTTGATTCACAGATTCACTTAGCTTACCAAGGTTCCTGCCAGTTTCTGTTGGGAACTCTAGTGGCTCAAATTGAGGCCTTTCCAAAATGACAGGACTTGGGTGGAAAGTACTTTGTTTCAATTTTGATTTTGTTACCTCCCCAGTCACACTAAAAATAAAACAGGGAAGTTCAGAGGCCAAATAGGTGTCTTTGCATTTGTCTATTTGTTGACCTTAATGACAGTCAGTCTGAAACCTCAAAATATATATTGTGGTATTTGCCAACTGATTTGGAGTTTTCTTCAATGATTATCCCTCATGAAATGTTGGGGTCGCATTTCATGGTGGGCAACTGTCTCAGTCTTGTTTTGTCCAAATAACAATTCTTTGTGTTTGATCATAACCAGTAAGGCTCAATTTGAAAGTCCACACTACCAACAAATTAACACCCTATTCTCCTGTAGTAATTATTTGAAATTTGGCATTCTTTCGAGTGCAATACAAAGCTTTCGCAGCTTGTCTCTCTTTTCAGCAATATTCAAAATATATACAGATTAAGTAAGTGGGAAGCAAGGTGATAGATGGAGTACAATATGGGAATGTTCAGAGAGACTTGCATGTACCCGTAAAAGAAACACACAAAGTTAGCGTCCAGGTATATATAGCAAGCAATTAAGAAAGCAATTTGCATGTTGGCCTTTATTGGAAGGGGATAGGAATACAGGAGTAAAGAAGTCTTGCTGCAATTGTAAGGGACTTTGGTGAGACCACACCCAAAATACTTTGTACAATTTTGGTCTCCATGTTAAAGAAAGGAGAAAGCTGCATTGGAGGCAGTACAACAAAGCTTCTCTATATTGATCCCTGGGATGAGATAGTTATCCTATGATGAGAGGCATATTAAATTGGGTCTATAATTCTCTGGAATTTAGAAGATTTAAGATTATGAAGGACCTTGATGGGATGGATAACAAGGTTGATTCCCCTGAGTGGAGAATCTTGAACAAGGTGGCACAGTTTCAGGAGGCCAATGTGGACCTTGTGAATGTGAACCAATAGGGATATTGCCCTATTATGTATTTTCTTTTCTTTTCATGCACTAAATGATCTATTTGAGCTGCACGCAGAAAAATACTTTTCACTGTACTTCGGTACACGTGACAATAAGCAAATCCAATCCAATCATTTAGGACTGAGATGAGGAGAAATTTCTTCACTCATCGATTTGTCAACCTTTGTAATTCTCTGCCCTGCCGGGTTGCGGATGTGCCATCATTGCACATTTTTAAAACTGAGATAGATATTTGGGGCTGGATTCTCCGTTCTGGAGACTAAGTTCCCATGCCAGCGTGAAAACGGTGGCGTTTCACAAAAAATCGGCATGAAATGAAACAGCCGCCGATTCTCCGTTCTGGGGGAGGGGGAGGCGAGCAGCCACTTGGCTCTAGCTGCCAATGCGGCCTGGAGAATCCTGGAGAATCCGCAGCCGTCACGCTGATTTCCCGACGGGTGAGACCATGAGAGACCCACGCCACCAGGAACTCGGGCGGTCGGGGGCGGTGCATCAGGGGGTGGGCTATGGCCTGAGGCCGTGGATAGGTGGAGCGTCCTACTCGGAGAGTATGCCGCTTTGGAGGGGGCGGAGCATCACGGAAGTGGCGCTGACCCCGATTCTGTTGGCAATTTGAATTCTCTGGCCTGTCGCCGAAAGCGATTTCGGCGTCGGTGACCGGACAATCCAGCCCTTAGTCTCTCAAGGGATCAAGGTTATAGGAAGTGGGTAGGCAAGTGAAGTTGAAGTTCAAAATCAGCCGTGATCATCTTGAATGGTGGAGCAGGCTCGACTTGCAGTGTGGTCTTCTCCTGCTCCTATTCTTATGTCCTGCCAAGTGACTGGTTGCCAAAATAATATCAGATTAAACTGCTTATTCATTAACAAGGAAAAACAAATACAGGGCTACATTTTATTGATATATAAATCAATACCTGTGTGAATATTATTGTCTCCAAAGCTCTGCCTGATCTCTGCATATTCCATCACAGCTACAATCTGTTCCTAGCCCACATGCTCAATAAATATTAATGTATAGTTTTCATTTGGGAAGAATGTCTGGATGTCAAAATGCAGATTTTACTGAATATCTAGCTCAAAGGCCAACAAGATGTAATAAACATTTGCAATTAAAAATAGTCAAAGATAATGGATTGTCACTTTTAAGAGAACATGAAATGACCTATTTTATTACATTCTATGTTCAGCCCACACCTTGTGTATGCCTTGGACATTGAATGCACCATTTCTGATTTGTTGCTGTGTCGAATGAGACATATTCATACCAGGGGCTGGAGTACCCGGTCCTCCAGCCATGAGATGCACCGTTCTCCTGCAGCGAGATTCTCTCTTCCTGCTGCTTGTCAATGGGATTTCCCATTGAAGCCACCCCATACCACCGGGAAACCCGGAGGCATGGGGGCGTTGCCAGCAGAAACAGAGAAGCCCAATGACTGGAGAATTCCAGCCCAGTTGGCCAGCAAATTTGAACGTATGTTGTTCACAAGATGATCAGAGAGCTCTAACTTGTGGTATTCATCACCAATTTACTATTGCATCAAATTCTGAGGATTCTTTCTAGATCAGGATATCTTGAGCCATTCACTATTAGGCCTTGCCGGCACAAAATATGCTCAAAATACTTGATGGTAGTGCAAGTGATGGTGTGGCTAGGGCAATGGAACATTGGAACAGTGCATCTGCTTAATGAATGGAATTTAAGGATGGAGGAAGAAATGGGAACAAAAGAAAAGAAAGGTGAATTGGAGTTGGCGAATTGCAGTTAAATTTGGAACAGAAAGAGGACTAAATTTAGGGAATGGTAGGATTAAGAGAAAGAGAGAGAAAAGGGGCAGAAAGGAAAGGAAAATAATAATTTTTTAAAATTTGTAACAAAAATGAGATTGAACAGTTTAAATTGTCTGCCTTCTGAACCAAGGAGGTTGATGGCATTGCATTAACATTGTTAAAAGGGCACTCGCGCTATTAAGATCTAGCAGTAACTTTCTGCGATAAGTTTAATGGGCAATTCATGCACAAAATCCAGCAAGTTATTAAAAATAATGGCGAGGCTAAGAATGACGTGCCTTTTGTGCAAAATGTATGATGGAGAGGAGTAAATCCACAAGCAAGTTCTCGAGAATCACAACTTATGATTTATCTCACAATCCCCTGCACATGCTGGCTGATCTGTGTATTAATAATAGAGTTCGTTATTAACATTCCATTATTATTGACCCTCCCACTCCACTCTCCCCACACAGCCGACACACCTTGCACATGCACTCCGGCCACAGCGGGCCCCCTCAACGCACCCCAGACCCTGTACCCAAGACACCGGCACATAATTTCAACTGGACCGGGCACTGGTCCCCTCCCTGTTGCACTCACCCACCCTCCGCCGTGGACATGTACCCAAACCTGTGCCCCATCCCCTGGGTGTTTGGATGTTTGTTGCATGTCCGTGGTGTTGCCTCCCGCAGTGTTCAGGCGATATCCATGGCACCGCGGTCTGGTTGGGATGCTCAGCAATGCATCCCACATGCTACATGGCCCGCCCACCCACGGACATCCACTTGAGTTATATGAAGTGCTCACTTAACCATAATTGCCAATTCCCCATTAGCAATAGCCTTCAGCCGCATGGTCAGAGGCCTCGGCAGTCATGGGGTTATGGGTAGTCAGTGGGCAGACAGACATTGGCTAAGGTTGCTGCCGGAACAGGTACACACTATCCTGGGATTGGCATGGTGGAGCCGTGCTCGGTTGCATCCCCCCCCAGTGGCCCCCCTCTCCCTACGGAGGGTGACACCCCCCCCCCCCCCCCCCCCCAGCCAAGAGTGCCCCAGCCTCTGCTAAGCACTTGAGTAGCAAGCCCAGCGCACCTGGGCTCTTTACCTGTGAGTAAAGATGTCTACTCACATCTTTGGTTCCCTGCAGAAGCCCTTCCACTAGGTTCATGTTTTTCAAAGGAGTACTAATCGGCGCTAGTGAGACCACTTGCTGGGGAGGCCGCTGAATCATGGGAGGCCGTTGGGTATGGGGTGGCTCCCTTTAATTGTATGGAAATAGGGCATGAAGTTATGAAGTAGCACTGAGAAACTGCCTGCACACTGCCACCATGTCATTTTGACCTTATTGGAATGGATACACATGTGAACTGACCAGTGCTTCTCAAGCTTAGCATGCGTATTTGTGTATTTGTGTGTTAAAGGCATGAGGATCCAACCTATCATAATTTCCAATTAATTTGACCCAATTTATACAAAATGAACACCATAGTCCAATATCCTGCGGAATGAAGAGGAGAGTATTAGGGAAAAGAAATCAAATATATGATAAGAATGATTCTACATTGCTCAAGTGGCCCAGAACCAGCACAACATGCAACCTATGGAACTTAGTGCTAAACTCCTGATTCTGCAGGGCAGAAATTCAAGTTTTTTGAGGTCATGTTATTTGCATGCGCTGGTCTTACTGCACATTCCAAAGTTATGTTCGTGAATGTAAATTGGTCCCACAATGAATTACTCGTGTAATTTAGCAGTGCAGCTTTTTATTCATTGAATTCCTGCACAAAATGCTGTTGGCAAGCCTTTGGGTTATTCATTGAAGCGCTCCATCACTTAAATTTGGGTTGCCATTTTATTGACACTTGCATTTCGACTGCTGGTTTTGACCTACGGATTTATCTGAATTCGTGTTTGCAGGCTCCGCAATGGGCAATGAATGCTGATGAGATAGAGCTGCTTCATGTCCTCTATGGTGCCACTTTGCTTATCTTGGAAGGCATTTACACAAATAAAAAAGGAATATGTGTTGGCAAATAGTAATTCATCAGTGAGTGTGCAGGCAGTAATAAGATTATTATGGTGCCTTAACAGCAATTGTCAGCAATATAACAACATAATAAAAAAACAGATATAGCTGTCTGTGGGTTATTGTGTGCTGGATGCTAGCAAGAACACACAGCCAGAATGGAACCATTCTCTCAATGGCTTCCAATCCTAAACATTTGGAAAGCCAGCTCCTCATAACGGTTGACGTGCTGTACTTTGGGTAATCTTCCACCAGCACAGAGTCACTGCTCATGGCTATGTGCAGTCTTGGGGGATGAGCTTCCCAATGCACAGCCTACGTTGCACCTCGTGGGAAAGGATGATAAGAGAATGTGCGGTTCCAGGAATATATAAGATAGTCAACAAATACGCCTAAGCTGTGTAAGCAATGTAAAGTTTATCCCTTTGGCAGTTACCAAGCTGATAAATATGGATGTGAAAGAGAAGAAAATTTATATCATGCACTGACTACAGAAAAACACATCACAAAAAGACCATTTTATTCATTTGACTTGTTCCTTTCAAGAGGTTACATGGGATTTATTTTTTTAACCCAAATTTTATATTTAAAAAATCCATGTATATGCATTCACATCTAAGGCACAGGAAAGCTGTGTGCAAAAACCTTGGCACAACTGATTCTGTCCAAGGTTTTCAGAATGATTGAGCAGCATCTGGGGGAAGTCACTGTCTCTGTACAAACAGCCGCATGGAAGGTATTTTGGAAGCTATACGGTCAATTAAATCCATTTGGTCTACCCATAAAATTGTGCTGCTTGATTTCTGCCGTTTTTTGCAGACCTTTGTCGATCTTTGTTTATGACTCTTTTTAGATTAGCTGGGTTGCATTATTTTAGGGTTTTTTTTTGCATTGAACTTAGATTAGCTCCTTATTTTGGGGGGGGGGGGTTCTGAACAGGATATTTAGTTCAGTTGGCTGGACAGTTAGTTTGTGATACAGAGCAAGGACAGCAGTGTGGGTTCAATTCCCTTATCCAGCTGAGGTTATTCGTGAGGCCTTCTCAACCTTGCCCCTTGCCTGAGGTGGCGTGACCCTCAGGTTAAATCATCATCAATCAGCTCTCCCCCTCAAAGGGCAAATCAGCCCATGGTCATCTGGGACATTACTAGTATGAATGCATCAGTTGAATTGTGCAATCTTTTCTTGGGCCAAAGACGTTTTAATATTCCGTAAAGTCGATGCTTGTCATCTAACAAGAGGGGGTTCTTCATTATTGCAGGATGACTGTCTCCCCAAAAGTGTTTCCATGGAACTTACAGAGCCATTCAAGTTCCTTTCACCAACAGGAAAGTATTCTACTCCATTGAATTGCAGCTTGGATGTGACCAGAACTATGTTGCACTGGAAGCTGCTATGGTGCATTTATTCTGTGTTTCTCTATAGCCCCACCATTATTTCAAGACAATTCTGCCCTTGTTGAATGGATCCTGGGAAATGAGGAAGACCCTCCCAAGCAATGACTGATGACACCATGCAGATTTCAAGAACTACAGGAGGAAGGAAACAGAATGGGGCATATGTATATTTTAGGACACCAATCAAGTACATAAATTAACTGCTGAAAAAAAGATCCCAATGCTTCTATGGGTCTGAAGATCTGCTGATGTGTAGTCTCCCAAAAAATATACAACATTAAATTTGTTAAGTGTAGTATTGATTGCTTGGTTTGCAAAGGAAACTATCATCCCAAGGCACTAGCATGTTCTTAGTTCACTCATCATTGTGTCCAACACAAAGAAATAAGATAAAACCAATGCTTCTCACAATGGAAGTGCTGCTTTAAGAAATCACACATACACTTTTAGGCTCATTTTCCACTCATTGCTCTGCACGCTCCCAGTCCTTTGACCAATCTATGGTAGGAGTTCCTCACATATGCAAGTAACTTGATTTTGGAAATCTGGGAAGGACTCTTCTCTACATCTGTAAGATGGAGTGCACATGTCTGTACCACTGCAGTAGTCAACAGCAGATTGTCAACTCTGTGAAAGATGAATAGTTCTAATTAAAACTTTTAAAAGAAAATGACAAAATTTCAGACCCACAAATGTTCTATGCGATTTCTGAAGAGAAAAGAAATCTAACCCTTATCTTGGTTGACAACCTGACATTTATGTCTTATATTTTTATCATCGCACTTAAATAAACTCAAATGCCTACATCAATTACACTCATCAAAATTTAACATGTTAATTACTTGAAAATGCTGACAGCAGTTGTCATTACATAGAATTTTATATCCCAGTATCACTCCAGTCTGAAGGCATTCCAGTTAAATTATCGTTTTGATGGTATGATATGTCCAACACTGCACAATATTCCAAATGTAGCTTCAACAATGATCAACTTCAGGTTAAAATGATCAGTTCTGTTGCCGTTCCCTTTACATTATAGAGACTTCGCCAATAGCTGACATCCCATTCTCCCTCTATGCGCTGCATCCCTGAATGCAAATGAGCAGGAGAGCCTAACAGAACAAACAAAAAACAGCAAAAAGGAGAAGAGGGAGCAAAACATGAAGGCCATTTTCCTACACAGCACCAGTTTTAATGGGCAGTGTATTATAATCCAATGCTCTTTACATGTGGGCTGTCATTCATTAGAGTTGTTGGAAACAGCCTCACATTGACTGGATATGAATTATATTACTGAGTCCAACATTGTTAAATATGTCATCTCTGAAAGCTATAGAGCCTCACTGAAGTTCTCTTCCAGTTGACTACCCTTGAAGTGTGCTGTGCAGTTAAGGGATTCCAGGAATACCTCCACACTGATACTTATTTTCATCAATCAATTAAATTGAGGAAAGGAAGCAGAAAAAATAATAGTGCACTGGCAGCTTCTTTAACAGGTACACGCTTGAATGAATTGGTGCTCTAGAAAGTTTGCCCTGAAGCCTTACAATTCTGCGTCATAAAAGCTGACCCTAGTTTGTCCATCTTACAGGACTTTAACTCCCGTAATGATCAATATTTTATTCGTTGTCTAACTTAGTAAAATGCCACGGAGCAGCAGGAGAACTATATTTGGCCTCAGTATCAATATGCTCCAGGGAAAAATATCAGCCAGGGTTCACCAGCCTGCCCACTACTTAGAGACACTGCTAGAAAAAGTGAATGTCAAAACATTGCGTGAGGGTAGGATCTGATTTGTTTGTAATCTCCTTCACAGTTTAATAGTTTACCAACAGTGTCGGAGTTTACATGTAAAGGATGTCCACTTGCGTGAGATACCATATGAGACCTGGAATATGTGGAGCTACCTTCCTGTGAAAGTCAACAACTTCAGGAGGGAAGGAAAATTGAAAATGAGATGCCAAGAAACATCCAGAGGGGCTGAATGGCCATCACTTGTCCCTAGGGCCTTAAAATACAGCATTCAAGCTATTATGAGGTTTTTTTCCCCAAAATTATGAGGGGCATTGATAGAGTAAATGGGGTGAAACTGTTTATGCAGGCAAAAGGATCAGAACCAGAGGACATGGATTTATTAGTGGCAAAAGAAAAAAATCCTACGGGAAATGAGGAGAAATGCTTTCCTCAGCAAAGTGTTTTGATCTGTAACGCACTTCCAGAAAGGCTAATGGTAGCAGTTCCAATAGTAATTTAAAAAGGAAATTGGATATATATTGAAAAAGGAAACTTTGTCGGAGAGCAGGCAGGTGGAACTATGGGAGGAATATTTTGGTGCTGCCAGCGTGGGACCAGAAATTTCTGCCCGAACTCAACAAACCTTTTCCTAATCTGTCCAATTTTCCATCCCACCATGCAACGGTTCCTGTGGTGGGCGGGACCAGAAATCCCGTTCTAATTGGTCGCTCATTTAGACAGCTGGCCCAGGCATGGTGCGCCCAATACCCTTCATCTAAGCTCTAAGATTCTGTTTGCCACATCTTTTGCTTTTACTTCATAGGCCAACTTCACTTATTTTTCAGATCATATATAAAAAATGTATTATTAATTTTTACGTTGATACTGAGTGAGGGGATCATTGGACTGAATGTTTCTCGTCCCACAGAGGTCGATTGGGAGGCTGGGAGTGAAAGGGGAAAAAGGGTCCATCTATTCAGCTGCTCAACACATTCCCACCTCCAATCAAATTGGAAGCAGCAAGTGGCCAAACACACCCTAGTTTGGGCCTGCTGGGGGAGAGATGCCACCGCTACCAAGATCTTCCTGAGAGAAGCAGGGCCCCCTCCTGAGCTGCACAGATCACTGAGAAGATCTCCTCTCTATCACCCCAACATGGATGGACCCAATGGGATGCAACAGCCACAGCTGCAAACTATCCTTTGAAGGAGTTCCTCCTCCACACCCATACAGCTCTAGGTGGCTGTGAGGTGATTTTAACCAATGCCTTTGCAATGTCCCGCCTGGCTCAGCAGCAGTACCTACCTTTCCTGGTGAGACTGCCTGGTGAAGACCCTCCCATTGGACCTCCTGTTTTGTTGGTCCACCCACCACCTTTAATTGTGATGTGGAGATGCCGGCGTTGGACTGGGGTGAGCACAGTAAGAAGTCTTACAACACCAGGTTAAAGTCCAACAGGTTTGTTTCAAACACGAGCAGTGCTCCGAAAGCTTGTGTTTGAAACAAACCTGTTGGACTTTAACCTGGTGCTGTAAGACTTCTTACTGTGCTCACCTTTAATTGGACAGGTCTCTTGGAGACACCTTCTTAATTGGCTGCCCCAAGGAAGATCGTCAACAGCTTCCAGCCACTTAAGGCCAGTTGTGGATTGAGACTGATCACACCCCAACTGGAAAAATCCAGGCAGTTGTGTTTGGCTATAGTTTCTCCTAATAAAGAATAGTCTGTCAGTATTGTGGATTCATACATGATGAAGGACCATCTGGATTAACTACTACAAAAGTTTTGGCTCCTGTGTGAGATTATTCCAGCAAAATCCACTGGAGAAAAGAAGGGATTGGAATAAATGAACAAACGTTACAGTGAAAAATTGATAGCAAGTAGCCATTCAAAACATTCATCCATCACTTGTTTCAGATGCTGAGAGACTGGCTATGTGTTTCCAACATTATTCTTTCTTGTTGAGATCAGCAGATTTTTTTTTACATGAAGCAATGTGTAATAAAATGTCAAATATTATGTTCCTCTGTTTTTGCAATGAAATATAAGGGGTGGCATTTTGGAGGTGACCGGGTATTGCCCGCAGGCTGGAGAGTTAACAAGTGGCCTGCGTCATATCCTTTCAGAATGGTCTGCTGAATTAAGTCCCAGTCAGCTGCTTAATGTGGAGTAATGGGTTAATGGTTATCTTAATTAGACAATGATGTTAATGATGATGAAAGCATGATATCAGGGTCAGGTGACCAAGAGATGCAAAGGGAACAAAATACAGAATATTCTGTGTCCAAAAATCAATGTACTTATCATGAGGTCATGAATTTCAATAGTTAGGACGGCATGTGACGCAATGGTTAGCACTGGTACTGCGACGCTGAAGACCCGGGTTCGAATCCCAGCCCTGGGTCACTGTTCGTGTGGAGTTTGCACATTCTCCTCATGTTTGCATGGGTTTCACCCCCACAACCCAAAGATGTGCAGGTTAGGTGGATTGGCCAGGCTAAATTACCCTTTAATTGTAAAAAACAATAATTGGATACTCTAAATTTATATTTTAAAAAATGAATGCTAATAGTTCTAAATAAACAGTTTCAAGAAAAATTAAATACTGACTATCTCCAAGTCCAAGAGTAAGAGAAACCTCATCAAGCCAGAAAAGCATACAAGTAAAGGCAACAAACTAAACCATGTGGCAGCACAAACCACTTAACTGGGCACCGGGCAAGATCCAGGATCGAGACCACCGAGGATGGAACCAGAGGCTGGCAGCTCTCCATTACAGGCAACAGCGCCGGAAACAGTGGCCGCTACCAGCAATTCACACTCCAAGGCCAGTTTCATCCAGGGGACCCAGGCCACAACTGAGTGATGGTGGGATGGGGTCCCAGAGCGGGGATCAGTAGCAAGAACAGGGCTGTGGCTTTCCCTGGAAGCAGGTAAGTGCACCCCCAGCCCACCCCATTTCCTGACGCCTAGTCCCTCAATGATGAACTGTGTGCCTTTGAATGTGTGGGACCCACCCCAGAAGCTTACAAGTAACTTCAACAGGGTTTGGTTTTCAGTCTTCCAGAATGGCAAGCACCCACCCGTCACTGGATGAATACCAGCGGTGGGGGGATGAACCCTTTAAGTGGCCACTAATTGCACACTGAAAGGCCTCAAATGATGGCGGGCATCCATGAACCTTCCTGCCTAGGACTTAATCAGGACATGGGTCCCACCTGCCACCCTTCCACCTGATTAAATGCCTCCTTGCCACAAAATCCGCCTCAGGGATGCCATTAAGTATCACCCGAGGTGTCGCCTCCTGGATCTAGGAAATAATCCAGGTGTCCCATATTGTTTGCATACCTGCATGTATCCATCTCTCATATGTATCCATCTGTCATAATAAGAATTCCGTTTTATCTTTGCATCAAAATGTAAAGGTCTTTTTCAGCATGGCTCTGCAGGCTAGTTTCATGAGAGGGCTGAATTGCCTACTTCTGCTCCCAATTCCTATGAGAACAGCAGCAGTAATCCAAAATGTCTCTCTAATCATCTTCTGCAACCTGAATGTCGCTTCATCTTTCAGTATTTTCAAGTAATTAAAATTTGTGTGTTAATCTAAGCAGGGGCCTTCCATTATGTCAAAAAAAATCAAGATGTATTTAACTTTGCTCAGCAAATTGCTAATGGGAAAAGTGTTCTGTTTTCCTCAATCACTCTTTATTGTGTGATGCATAACCACCTGAGGACGATACCATCAACCTTCCTTGTGCTAAATATGAAAACACTAAACATCAAAATGGATATTTTCTATAGAAGGTCATTTGTATAATTACATAGATCACACTGCCAAATCACACAATTAAAGTCCCCAGAAGGTTTCGTAGACAGTACTTCATTGCCTTTAAAGAGCTTATTACATCCTGAGGTGATAGAAGGTGCTATAGAAATGCAAGTCTTTCTTTTATTTTTAAATGAACAGTAGATACCAGAAGGTGTCAGCTCAAATTCCTAGCCCATGCTGAGTCAGCCAATTATAACTGGGTTCAATTGACCTCAGAATGTGTGGAGTACACAAAAATAATTCAGCCAGGTATCCTTCCCTGACAATTGTTCAATGAATGCAGCTGGGAAATGGGAACCCATAGTTATAAGATGAGGATCAGGTTTGGTTAAGGTATTCTATATGATCAAATAGACTGTCTACACATGAGGCGGGATTCTCCATCCCACCAGCCGGCCAATGGGATTTCCCATTGTGGGCAGTCCCACCCTGTCGGGAAATCCCCGGGCCTGGGTGCACTGCCGGCGCAATGGAGAATCCCAACAGCGGAGAATACAGCCCATGGTCTTGGCTCATCTTTGAGGTGAATAATTAGGAAGTTGACCAATGCCTGAGGCTCTGTATGCTGGTGAAATTCAGCGTATTAAGAAAAAGGGATGGGAAATACCCACTGTTCTACACTGAACATGCAAATCTCCTGTAAGATTTTACAGAACAAATGTGTTTCCAACTAATTAATGTGGGAGATGTGGGGGGTAAGTCATTCCCTTGCTTATTTTGTTTTTTTTTATCAATTTAAAGTACACAATTCAAGTTTTTTTCCAATTAAGGTCTAGTTTTGCATGGCCAGAACATTTCACCTGCACATCTTTAGGTTGTGGGGGTGCAACCCACTCAAACACAGGGCAAATATGCAAACTCCAAACCAACAGTGACCCGGGACTGGGATCGAACCCAAGTCCTTGGCAGCGTGAGGCAGCTAACCACTGGGCCACTGTGCCGCCTTGCCCTTCTTTATATCTACATGGTCCTTAGTCATATTGGAGTGCTCTTATTGAGATGTATATTTGATAAAGCTTGATCACATTCATTTAAACTCACTCCTCAAATATAATAAAGGTGGGTATAATTGGAGAGAGAGAAATGACCAATCTGAAGAAGCCCAAAGTACTTCCCCAAAAGGGTTAAGCACGTGTCCACGCCCCATTCAGCAGTCTTACAATCTAGAAGTACATCTGAATAGAATGAAGTAACTCCTTTTTACTTCCATAGAGTCTCATCTAGCGATGTCAATAATTAAAAACGCAATGTCCAGCCGATCGTGGGAGGTTTTACAAATGCTGGGAGCTTGTTGTCAATTTTCCAACCAACACACCAGTTAGTCAGCCACGGCACAGCTGAACCCATAACCATGAGATGGGCCATCAGTTCTTCCACTCAACAAGATCAGAAATACTCTGAAATTTGTAGCTTTGCTGAATTAGAAACAAGGGCCTAACATTGCAGTGACTCCGAGTAATGGAAAATTCTTCCTCTCTGTTTGAAATCTCGCTTATTTTTGATTTCAACAATTCTAATGGAGCAATATAATTCCCAGGGCTCATTTTCAACCCCATCTGCCCAAGCTGACAGAAAACAGTTGGAATGGACCTGTCTTTACCCACCTCGTCTGACATCCCCCTTCCCTCGTCCAATCTGGCCAACTACAAGCTTAAATTGCATGCTGTAAAGGCACGAGCTGCCTCAAACCAACTCTTTAAACACGCAGATCACAATCTGATTAAGTAATTGGGACCTGATGTACTATTTTAACCTGAGGGCTGAACGAAAAAGCAATGCTGCCTTCCCTGTCAGGTCAGATCTACCAGAAACAATGCCCAGGCCAGAAGGTACATTTTGAAACTATCAAATTCCCTTAATAACTTTAAAGAAGTCAATCAGGAAGCCCTGCAGCCTTCACGTTTCTAGAGAAGAGAGCTCAAACTAATTAAATCTATCCCCGCAAGTCTGTCAGCTCTGGTATATCCTTGTGAATCTTTTTTAGACCTTTTCTATATCCCATACGCTATTTCATTGAATAAAATAGCTTGGTACCCTGTTGGAATCAGATCAGATGTGGATGGGAGCATGCAGATGAGGGTAAATGGATTGGAGGCTTGAGCGAGAGGCAGTTTTTGAATTTTGAGCTGGGGAGGCAACTTGACATGGGACACATAAGGATGAGATTGTGACTCCACAGGTGTGCTTTGTTGTGGACACAAGGAATAAGAAAAGAAGAGGTCGGGGTTTACGCAGTTTGTTTGTCGAGCTGCAAGGAGACACTCCTGCTCCTCCTGACCCACCAGCAGTGCAGTGAAGGCACATAACGTATAGATTCAGACCTTCTCACCTTCATTAATCTGTTGGCGTTCCTGGAGACCCCGCTGCCATGACATTGGTGGTGAGGGGGCTGGGGGGGGGGGGGGGGGGGGGGCAACCACGCGTGGCTCTACCATGCCAACTCCTAGACCATGTGTACCCATTCCGGGCACAACCCTGCCAGTCTGCCCCACTGACCACCCATAACCCTCACCGACTGCAAAAAACCTCAGGCTCTGCTTCTGAAGGCTATTGCTGAATTGGCAATCATTGCTAAATGAGAAAGTCACACATCCCAAGTGGATTCCTGTGGGTGGGAGGGCCATGTAGCAAGTGAGGATCATTGCCTAGCATCCTAGTCAGACTGTGATGCCTGGACACAGTGCCCGAATACTACGGGCAGCCACACCGCACACGCAGAAACCGAGATCCAAACAACCAGGAGATGGGCCCCAGTACCGGGGACATGCACACGGCTGGAGGTTGGATGAGTGCAGGGGGAGGGGACCAGGACCCAGTCCAGAGGGGTGGGGATCTAGAAGGGATACCACTCTATTAATGTTCAGTTGGTGTGTGACCATGCCCAGAGAATTCTCTTGGTAAGTGCCTCACTGACAGCAGCCATGATGCCTTCATCCTATTCCAGTCAGCCATACCCAACATCTTTGATCCACTGCAAAAAAAACACAGAGGCTGGCTGATGAATGTTCTGTTCTTTGCTGTAGCCGCAAAGAGAAACAATCAAAGGTGGCACATATTGAGTTCACACAGCAAGGGCTTTATTTACAAGATGCTGCTGAAACTGGGTACAATTGCAAACTCCATATAAGCCCTCAAAACGCTCCAAAAACATCCTTTCATAATACGTGACATTACACCAGCCAATGGTGTTACTCTGATGCATAACACCCATCCCTCTCTCTTTACTCCTTTAGTGTCCCTGGCATTTTTATTTCACAGATTTCATAGAATTTACAGTGCAGAAGTTGGCCATTCGGCCCATCAAGTCTGCACCGGCCCTTGGAAAGAGCACCCTCCACCCTATCCCTATAACCCAGTAGCCGACCTATCCGGCAAAACCAACCCAGGAACTGTCTCTGGTTGTGTGGATGATTCTGTTGCAACAGATTCTGTAATTTTGCCATTTATCGTCCTCAAGTCTGACATGTCATTGTCCATACTCTGTGGTGTGCACATCTGGTACAGATTCTGCACTCTCACCACGTGCAGCTAATAATTGGTAGCAAGCCGGTGCCAAATTTGTTCATTGCCAGATTGTACAGTATATGAAATCGGACCTATTTTGGCTAATACAATTGCTGGAGTGCATGAGGTGTACTTTTTCTTAAAGACTCTGCTGTTGGGATGTTGATCCCTTCTAACAACTTGTATCTGATGTTATTGCCTGGTTCTTCAAAGTTGAAGGGCAAGTCAAAAGTTTGAACCATGTGCGTAGTTTCCGTTTTAACATCAGCTTTGTATTGTTAGATGCTCAGTGTTTCATAAGAAAGCTATTGACATTTTTAGGTAAAGAGCCTTTATCTCTCGAAATCTTTACTGCTTGCTTGAGTGGTTGTACGAAATGTTCAGCTAAGGTAGCTGACCGGTAGGGGGCAGATTTAATATGACGGATGCCACAACCCTTTAGGTAGTCCTTGTACACAACAGATGTGAACTGCGTACCAGTAATGCTCACAAGTTGTTCAGGACGCCTGAATCACACAAATACCTCATCAAGCCTTTTTATGTCCTGTTTATGATTTCATGATGGCAACCTCCGGCCACTCCGTATGCACGTTAACCATGACCACAAACATGTGTCCTTCAACTGGTCCAGCATAATCAACATGGATTCTTTGCCAGGGCCTGGTAAGCCATTCCCATGGAGACAAAGGTTGTAGTAGAGGTACATTTCTCCACGCAGAGCAGGGTTGGCATTACCCCATCTTCTCCTCCATTTGAGCATCCAACCTGGGCCACCAGAAGTAGCTTCTTTGCAACGCCTTCCTTCTAACTATGTGGGAGAGCGCTCATGCAGCTGTCCAAGGATTCTACTCCCTAGACATGGTGGATGAATACACTGATACCCCACAACAATTCTCCATTTTGTACTGTCAACTCAAGGTACCTGACAAAGTAGGGTTTAAGGTCTGGATTCTTTAACTGCTCCTGTGCTAGAGTGTATTTTTCTATCATGTCCAACACTTTCCCCATCACCTGATCTGCTTGGGTAAATTCCGGCATCTGAGACAACGTTACCGGAACATTCTCCACATGAGACAAATAAATATGTAATTGAAGTGTTCATCAGATTCATGCTTAACTTTTCGGTTGATTTTGAAGTGGCAGTCTGGGGAAAACGTCTGCGTTCGCGAGCTACTCAGACCCATAATATTCAAGGACATATTCGTGTGCTGACAAGATTAACACTCAATGTTGTTATCGACAAGCAGCGAGCGAAGAGATCCTCTTATGCAGCCCAAAAATCGTTGTTGAGGGACAATGGTCAGTTAGTAAAGTAAATTGATGGGCACATAAATAATGATGTACCTTTGAGTACCAAAAATAATGCTGAGAGCTTCTTTCTCTAGTTGAACACTCAGTGAATGACAATGCCCTGTCAGCAAATGCTATTGATTGCTCTGTGCCTGAAGCATTATATGCAAGATAGGAGCTCAAAACCCATAGGGTGATGTGTGCAAGCAGGTTGCAGCTTCGGTTTTGAGTTATAATGTACCACTAACTCCGATTCCTGTAATATTTGTTTAACATTTTGGTAAGCATTCTCACAGCCTTCGCTCAGAGTCAAGTTCGCTTGTAACAAGGAAACGTATGTAAAAGCTTCAGCCTTATTGCTAAGTGCTGTATGAACTTTCCATAGTAATTCAATAATCCTAGAAACGATCTTAACTGAGTCACATTCTACGATCGTGGAGCACCCAGGATCTCCGGCACCATCTTAGGTTCTTTGTGAAAACTGTCTTAGTTGATGATGTGTCCAAGATAGTGACTATTCACACTTCCCTTTCTTGACCCTGAGATGTAGTATAGCTTTTCAAAGTTCCTTCCATGCCCTTCATCTTTTGAACCATTGATCAAAATGTTGTCCAAGTAGCATTGTACACCCGATAGCCCACTCAAGATCTGATCCATAGACAGTTGAAAGAGAGCCAGTGCTGACGTTATCCCAAACGGAAGCTTCCGATGCCGAAACAGACCTTTGTGTGTTTCTATGAGACTCAATAGCTATGTTCATTTGCAGGTAGGCTTGGGAGAGATCAATGTTTCTCAATCTTTGGCCACCTGAGCGTCCTGCAGAAACATTTTTGATAAGTAGTCGAGGGTACTGATCAGCACATAACATAGGGTTGATAGTCATTTTGAAAATATTCGCATTGAACCATTCTTCTTTAAATCTGGGATGATTGGGGTTGCCCAATCGTTGGTGGTAACAGGTTCAATGACTCCTGGCTTCAGTAACCTCTCGAGATCTTCGCCCATTTTAAGTCAAATAGCATAGAGCACAGGACATGCTTTCAAACACTTCGGCATGCTGTCTGCATTTATCTTGAGTTTCACTCCAACCCCAGTCATGTATCCAAGTGACTCCCCGAATACCTTTGCATATTTTCTCAGAAGTGGTTGAAGATCGTTCATAGAATCAGTAAGTTGGTTCATGATGGCCCAGTTTTGCTTAATCTTCCTGAACCAAGATCTCCCAAACTATGCTGTACAGTTCCCTTGCGCAATGTGAAGATACAACTTCACTTTCTGTTCGTGAACTTCCACAGTCACCTTGATGAAGCCCTTCAGTGCCACCCTCCTCACTATATGTCCTCAAGACTACATCAGGTGATTACCGTATATACTCGCATATCATGCGATCTCGCGTATCATGCGACCCCTAAATTTTCGTCCCCAAAACATGATTTTATGCTATATCTCGTGTATCATGCGAGTCACTTTTTTGGAAATTAATGCCCAAACTAAAACTTCCAAATGGTATCATTGTCTGTGGATTCTGCAGTGGATTCTGTTGTGAAAGCTGTTCGCGAATCGAACAGCTTTCCAGCTGGCTTTACTAGTGTCGTTCTGCCACTTGACATTTCCATTCATAAAAACGGCAAGTAAAACACCCGCGAATTCTGTGAATACTACTCTTCAGATTTTGACCACAGCATTCTGATGGGAAGATGTTCAGCCACTTGACGTTTCCATTCATGTTTTTATGAATGGAAACGTCAAGTGGCTGAACATCTTCACATCAGAAAAAACGGCAAGTAAAACACCCGCGAATTTTGTATCTCGCATATCATGCGACCCCCCAAATTTAGGTTACAATTTAGGTCTTCAAAAGTTGCATGATACGCGAGTATATACGGTACAATGGCAGATACTTCCATTTTTGACTGTATATCAATTCCGATATATGTGATACTACAGCGCCCATATCCACTTCCACTTAATAGTGTTTCCATTTAATTTTGGATGAACCCAAAATCGTTGCCAGCCTCCTTGTACTACTAGAACGCTGAGCTTTACCACAATTTTTGCATTTGTTCTTCTCGCTCCAACAATCTGCAGCCATTTGTCCCATTTGGTTGCAGCAATGACATGGTAGGTGCTTGATGGACCTGCTTCTCACAGACTCCACCTCATGCACTTTAGCTCGAACGCCAATCAGCGAAGCTTCCCTTGCTGCAAGTTCCATAGACGTTGTGAATTCTACAGCAGATTTTAGAGTTAAAGCACATTCAGTCAGAAATATCCTTGGGATGGCTTCATTCCTGAGGCCACAAACTAATCGGTCGTGAAGTGCATCACCCAAAGTCTGGTCAAATTTATTGTACTTTGCTAGCTTTCACAGTGATGCAGTAAATTGTGAAATGCTTTCCCCTTTCCTCCTGTGCACGACAGTGAAAGCAAATCTTTCAGCTATTAATAGTGGATGGGAAGAGAAATTTTCTTGTAAGACAGTCATTAACTCATTATATGACTTGCATCCATGTTTAGCTGGGTGTACTAAATTCTGTTGAACATGAATATTTTCGTCTCGACTGAGCTTAGGAAGGTCACAGTATGCAGGTCTGCTGGTGTCTGATTGGCTTTAAGGGACAACTGGAACCTTTCCTAGCAAGGGTTCCATGTCTCCTCCTCCTTATCAAATGTGTCCATGGAGCCTTTTCTTCCCTCCATTTCTGGATTGCAGTTCCCTGATCTGTGCTACTCAGCCTTCAACCCGTCTTCCCTGCCATTTATTTTCCCTCTGTTTAAAGCTGCACACAAGCAGACTAGATGTTTCTGCGCCCCGCTGTCGATTAACGGGCACTGGCAGAGTTGCAGCCTGGTAGGTTCGCATTCTCATGGCCCGCTTCAGTGCCTTGTGCGCGGTTTCCTCAGCTCTATCCATAACAACGGTAAGTATACTGAAAATGTTTAGCTACCTGGTTCACTCAGGGGGAGTGCTACAGTACTCACCTGAGCGTGTGTTCAAGTTCATGGCGATCTGGTGCGTTCGCCATTTGTTATCGTGAAGGCACAGCCTTTTGCTCAAGGTTTTCAGAAGCCATCTTGGGAGAAGAAGGAAGGGGAAGAGGAAGAGGAGGACAGGAGGAAGAGGAGGAGAAAGGGAGCAGACATCTGGGATCTCTTTGTTCCAGACTGTTCATGAGCGAACACTGAGGCGTTGGTTCCGAAGATGTCAACCTCCATGTCACAATTGCTTAATAATTTCCCACCTTTGTTATGTTCCACCATAGAATCCTTTTGGCCAATATTATGAAATAAAAGCCACCAGCATAAAGTAATTCCAAGACAGCTTTATTCAAGAACAGTTCAAATTGTTACTTACAAAACAAAATTATTCCCTCGAGTCCTTTTCTTTAGTACCTGAATTAAGGATAGTGGAGGGTGCATGTTTGTGGGGGAGCGAGGGGAGGGCGTGGAAAGGCCTTTGCCTGAGCTAGTTCCCCTACACAGTGCTATCCTAGTCACTGCAGAATGGCTGACAGAAGGTGGCTGAATTTCAAGGCTGGAGACTCCCTTGCAACTCTTTGCCTTGATGGTCTGACTTTGGACTGCACCACCTTGGCATGGGTGGCAGCAGTCTGACCTGGCTGCCTGACAGGCAACAGTAAGGAAACTGACTGAGTGGCAGATCCTGAGAGGAGGCAGCGGGTTCATACACCATGCAGGTACTGCCACTGCCCTGAAGAGGTGCCTCTGCAATCCTAGTAATTTGTTGGAGCACAACTTATTGGATGGCTTTGAGATCCTGCAAGTCCCTTTGAGCACTGGCATCTTTAACCATGATGGCATTTGCCTGGGCCTGGGTGGCACCATGCTAGACTTGCATTACAACAAACATGAATTGTATGACCTCTGTCTGTGGTTCCGCTGAGGCATTGGGTAGATGCTGCCTCTGCTGCATCAGAAGATGTAACATTGGTCACCAGACATTGCATCATGGCTAGGTTTGCAAATGCTATCATGAAGTCGACCGTCACCTCCATGCAGTGCGCAAAACCCTGTCGGAAGTCCTCAGTAGCCTCAGTAACAGTTGGCCCCAGGATATTGCTACAGGCAGGAGAGAGGCAAGCTGAACTTCTTTATCCTCTCTCCGTCTGTTCCTAAACAGAGGTGTTTGTGAATTATTTTTAAAGTCGGCTGTGGCGTGTTTCCCCAAACCCTCAGTTTGAGTGGCCCAACTTTGAGGTAACATGCAGCAAGCCCACTTTATGATTAACTCAGAAGGTTAGTTTATTTCACATTCACATCCAGGAGATGGGTGGGGACTGGGGCTGATGATTGTTCACTACATCATACACAAATATGCAACACTGGGGGGATAGAAAAGGGAGGATTTTACAGATATGGATAACAATAGTAAAAGAACCACAGAAACGATATTGGTTCATGTGTTTCCCAAAGT
The DNA here is from genome assembly GCF_902713615.1 of Scyliorhinus canicula. Taxonomy (NCBI): domain Eukaryota; kingdom Metazoa; phylum Chordata; class Chondrichthyes; order Carcharhiniformes; family Scyliorhinidae; genus Scyliorhinus; species Scyliorhinus canicula. The sequence continues at coordinate 41,173,237 of NC_052162.1, read as the reverse complement.
CTGAGATGTCAATCCAAAGGGTGTTTCCTTCAGGGCGGACTTCAGTCCCGATGAGTTCCTGGTTGGAGACTACAACATGAAAACCCTTGAAACAAATAAAGATGAATCTTAGACCTGCTTGGCAGGCATGATCAGAGACTTTTAATATCAAACTAGCTTTATAGAATTAAGATACGGTAACCAGCTGCTTGGTCAGCTGGGAGTCCTGCTGTAGATCTGTTAAATTACTTGGCAATTCAAGAACTGAAAAGTTTCTCAGTTCTTTTTTTGAAATAAATTGAAACTACCCAATTATTTTTTTTCCAATTCAGGGGCAATTTAGCATGGCCAATCCAGCTAACGTGCACATTTTTGGGTTGTGGGGTACGAAATCCACGCAGTCAGGGGGAGAATGTGCAAACTCCACATGGACAGTAACCCGGGGCCGGGATTGAACCCGGGTCCTCAGCGCCGTATGCAGCAGACCTTGCCGTCCTAGGTGTCTCAGTTCTCAAACAAATTTCAAAACTTCAAAATGGTCTCACTAGTCATGTGACCTTCTTTCAAAACAGTGTACCTTAATCAGCTGGTTCAGGGGTGAAGAGCCAGCAAGTGGGGGAAGGTAAAGAAGATAGATTATTGGTGGTGGGCTTTGATCTTCCTCATGTTCAATATCTGATGGTGAAGAAAATTCTGGTTTATTCATGATTTTAAATTCAGATTGGTCATCTGACATCACAGAGTTGGTTGTGTAGCAGTGACTTACCGGCAGATGGAGGAAAGGAGGAGAATCCACGTGGAGCCCGACCAGGCCTACTCCATGGCTCGATTCTAGGAACGTCCGACCAGACCACCAACGCTGGAACCAAACATGGGACCCAGCCCAACCTGACACAGAAAGACCCTGCCTGCGACCCAAACCCAGTCTAAAGACCCACAAAATGGAGGACACCCTATGCAAGGACTTGAACATGCTAAAAGGTAGATCCGTCCTTGCAGAACCCCAGGGCCTGACCAGATCGCAAACATACTCCCCCAGCGATGCTAAAATCGGAACCAGTGCCCGGGACCCCGCCAGACGCAACCACTTACCTTCCACAAGGTCAGATTTTGCCTATCAGATCCCAGAACCATCCAGAAGCAGCCTCCGACTCAGGAAGCAAGGGAAACCCGAGGGTCTGAGGTGAGGCTAAAACAACACGATTTCAAGTCTCCTCTCCCCAGCAGACTCCTGGCAAATGTCCAAGTGATTGAAAACAAACATAACGCTAGACTTAGCTTTCAGAGGAAAGTAAGAGAATGCTGTGTGCTCTGTTTCACAAAGACATGGCTCACCTTTGCCTCACCAGACTGTGTCATACAACCTGAAGGCTTCGCAATACACCGGATGGACCGCACAGCATCAACGGGCAAAGCAAAGGGTGGAGGGATTTGCCTCCTCATCAAGACCTCCTAGTGCTCGGACGTGGTGACTCTGGTGAACACCCGGAGGCCTTGTTCATTGTGGCCGGGAACTCAACCAGGCAAACCTCAAGAGTGTAATGCTAAAATTCCACCAATACATCTCCTGTCAAGCCAGGGGTGTCAAAATCCTCGACCACTGTTACACAAACATCAAGGATGCCTAACAATCCATACCCCGACTGCACTTCGAAAAATCGGACCATAAAATGATGCTCCTTCTCCCCGCATACAAGCAGAAACTTAAGGAGAAGAATCCGGTTAAGTAGGTCAGGGAATGCTGGTCTGAGGCAACAGAAGAGCTCCTACGCTACTGCTTGGAGTCAATGGACTGGTTCATATTCAAGAACTCAGCGGCCAACCTAAATGCGTATGCCACCACCATCACCGACTTCATCAGCATATGTGTAGATTACCAGGCAAAGAAGATAATATGTGCGTTCCCCAACCAGAAACCATGGTTTAATCACGAGATTCACTCCCAACGGAAGGTCAGGTCTGAGGCGTTGAAGACAGGTGACCCTGACCTATACAAGAAATCCAGGTTAGACCTCCGCAAAGCCATCAGGGATGCTAAGAGACAATACCAGACAGCTAGAGTCACAGACTAATGACATGGATTCTCATCGGTTGTGGCAAGGCTTAAACAACATAACGGGCAAAGTCGAGTAGAATCTCTGGCAGCAGTGCACCCCTCCCTGATGAACTCAATGCACAATATGCTTGGTTTGAGCAGGAAACCATCAAACAGTTGTCAAATGCCCCAGCAGCCTCGAACACACCCATACCCACTGACAGCTTCTGAAGTCAGATCGGACTTCTTGAAAGTGAACCCTCGGAAAGCACCAGGTCCTGACAGGGTCCTTGGTTGTGCACTCAGATCCTGCACGGAGCAACTGGCAGATAGGTTTGCGGACATCTTCAACCTCTCCCTACTTCGTTCCGAGGTTCCCACCTGCTTCAAGAAGACCACCATCATACCAGTGCCAAAGAAGAACCAGGCAACAGTCAGCGACTACTGTCCCGTGGCCTTGACATCTATCATTATGAAGTGCTTCGAGAGGTTCGTTATGAGACACATCAACTCCATGCTCCCAGAATGCTTTGATCAACTGCAATTCTCATATCGCCACAACCAGCGGATGCCTCTCCATGGCCCTCCACTTATCCATGGAGCATCTTGATAACAAGGACTCCTACACAGACTCCTATTTCAACACTTTCAACACCATAATCTCAGGAAAGCTCATATCAAAATTCCAAAACCTAGGACTTGGCTTCTCCCTCTACAACTGGATCCTCAATTTCCTGACCCATAGACCACAATCAGTAAGAATAAACAACAACCCCTCCTCCACAATAATCCTCAATACCAAGGCCCCGCAAAGTTGCATACTTAGCCCCCTACTATACTCCTTATACACATATGACTGTGTGGCAAATTTGGCTCCAACTTCATCTACACATATACTGATGACACGCCTGTGGGAGGTCGATTTCGAACAACGATGAGTCAGAGTACAGGAGGGAGGTAGAGAACCTAGTAGCATGGTGTAATGACAACAATCTCTCCCTCAATGGCAGAAAAACTAAAGAGCTGGTCATTGACTTCAGAAAGCAAAATATCACACACAGCCCTGTCTGCAATAGTGGTACCGAGGTGGAGATAATAATAATAATTGTGCAGTGGGTTAGCACTGCTGCCTCGCGACGCCGAGGTCCCAGGTTCGATCCCGGCTCTGGTTCACTGTCTGTATGGCGTTTGCACATTCTCTCCGTGTTTGCGTGGGTTTTGCCCCCACAACCCAAAGATGTGCAAGGTAGGTGGATTGAACACGCTAAATTGCCCCTTAATTGGAAACAAATTAATTGGATACACTATATCCAATTAATATTAAAATTTATATTAAAAAGTAATCGTTTATTGTCACAAATAGGCTTCAATGAAGTTACTGTGCAAAGCCCCTAGTCGCCACATTCCGGCACCTGTTCAGGAGCCGGTACGCGAATTGAACCCGTGCTGCTGACATTGTTCTGCATTACAAGCTTGTTGTTTAGCCCACTGTGCTAAACCAGCCCCTGCTGGTTTGATGGTTGACTGTTTCAAATTCCTAGGTGTGCACATCACCAACAATCTGTCCTGGTCCACCCATGTCGACGCTATGACCAAGAAAGCACAAACGTGCCTATATTTCCTCAGGAAACTAAGGAAATTGAGCATGTCCACATTGATTCTTACCAATTTTAACAGATGCACCATAGAAAGCATCCTATCTGGCTGCATCACAGCCTGGAATGGCAACTGCTTGGCCCAAGATGAGAAGGAACTACAGAGAGTCGTGAACACAGCCCAGTCCATCACACAAACCCCACTTCGTTCTCCCATCCATTGACTCTATCTACACCTCCTGCTGCCTTGGGAAAGCGAGCAGCATAATCAAAGACCCCTCCCACCCGGGTTATTCTCTCTTCCAACTTCTTCCATCGGGCAGGAGATACAAAAGTCTGAGAACGTGCACTACAGGTTCAAAAACACCTTCTTCCCCGCTGTTACCAGAGTCCTGGAAGACTCTCTTATGGACTGAACTGATCTCTTCACACATCTTCTCTAGTGACTAGTATTACAGTCCGTATGCTTACCCTGTGCCTGTGCCTATGTACTTGCATTCTTTATTTATATGTCCTATGTTTTTTCAAACATGGTACAAACTGTCTGGACTGTAAGCAGAACAATACTTTTCACTGTACCTCGGTACATGCGACAATAAATCAAATCAATCATTCAGGAGTGGTGGTGATGCAATGGTGTAATGGTCTTGTTTTCAACAAAACTTTTGCCAAGTTTAGCGTTTGTGCTTGTCATAGTTGTGGGATTCTGGGGGGGCCGGGAAATTGAAAGTTTATCCATTTACTTGTCCTCCGCCTGCTATGTGCTTGACATTTTATTCTTGACCTAGTTTTATCTAAACTGCAGTGCCTGAAACAGTGTGTGGGATTGCTTCAGTATGCATGTAGATCTAATGCACAATGCTTGTAATGGAGTAACCTGTGGTGTTTCCACACCAACAATGTCACCATTTCCAAAATACATTAAGGCCAACCTGGTTCAGGCATGTCAGGAAGGGATCTATTATTCATCACTTTTGTAATTATAAGCTATAGGGACTGTTTCCAGGTTTCCTCTATCGTTACATTTAATGAAAAGCAAAGAAAATGCCAACAGAAGTGGCCAGGCCACAACCACCATTAAATCACAATCTCGGTCCACAGGGCCGCAAATCCCCATCCGGGGAAAGCTGTTTCAGCCTGCTCAGACTCAACAGGAAGATAAATACAGAGCTGTCGAATTGAGAGTCTGTTATCTATTTCTGTATAAACTATAGCTAGCCTCCACCATGCAGATGGCACCACTGCCATCAGCAGTCAAGCTGATCATGGCCTTCAACATTTATGCTTTAGGGATGTCTGTGGTTTCAGACATTGCCGTCAACGACAACAGCTTACACTAATTTAGCACCTTCAACAAAATAAAACACCCACAGATGCTTCACAGGGGCATTACAAAACAAAGTATGACACCAAGCCACATCAGGAGGTATTAGGTCAAATGAGCAAAAGCTTGGTCAACGAGAAAGACCTTGAGGAGCGCCTTACATCTTGAAGGAGGAAAATGAGACCGAGAAGCATAGAAATATAGGCAGGCTATGCTGGAGGCTAGGGCCTAGGCAACTGAGTGAGCAGCCACCAATTGTGGAATGATTAAAATAGTGGATGCACAAGATGTCAGAATTAGAGGGGCACAGATGTCTCAGAGGATTCAGGGGCTGGAGGAGATCACAGAGAGTGTGAGGGATGAGGCAAGGAAGGGAAATTAAAATGAGGATGAGAATTTTAAAAGCAAGATATTGTTTAACTGGGAACCACTGTAGATCGGTGAGCAGAAGGTGATGGGAGAATGGGTCTTTGTGCAAGTTCAGACATTAGCAGCAGAGTTTTAGATGACCTCAAGATTCTGGATGGTAGAATGTAGGAGACAAACCAGGAGTGTATTAGAATCATAAAATTTTCAGTGCAGAAGGAGGCTATTCAGCCCATCGAGTCTGCACCGGCCCTTACAAAGAGCACCATACACAAACCCACGTCTCTACCCTATCCCTCTAGCCCAGTAACCCCCACTGAACCTTTCTTGGACACAAAGGGCAATTTAGCATGGCCAATCCACCTAACCCGCACATCTTTGGGCTGTGGGAGGAAACCGGAGCACCTGGAGGAAACCCACCCAGACACGGGGAGAACGTGCAGTCTCCGCACAAACAGTGACCCAAGCCGGGAATCGAACCTGGAACCCGGGAGCTGTGAAGCAACTGTGCTAACCACTGTGCTACCGTGCTGCCTCATTGGACTAGTCAGGTCCAGAGGTAATGAAAGCATAAATAACGGTTTGAGCAGTGGGTGAGCTGAGACAGGGTGAAGTCAGGTGTAGACACAAAGATGGAAATGAGCAAACTTTTATTTTCTCTATTCGTTCATGGGATGTGGGCATCGCTGGCCCACCCCTGAGAGTATTTAAGAGTCAACCACTTTGCTGTGGGTCTGGAGGCACATATAGACCAGACCAGGTAAGGAATTAAAATTCCTTCCCGAAAGGACATTAGTGAGCCAGATGGGTTTTTACAATATTCGACATTGATTTCATTGTCATCATTAGACTTTTAATTCAAGATTTTTTATTGAATTCAAATTTCACCATCAGCCCTGGTGGGATTCGAACACATGTCCCCAGAGCATTATCCTGGATCTCTGGATTACTAGTCCAATGACAATACTACCACGCCACTGCCACCCCTAAACTTAGTGATGACATGAATATGAGGACACTCATTTTGGAGACAAATGTGACACCAAAGAGCTTTGAATGTTGACTCATTGGGCGGAATTTTTCATTCACTGTACAGAGTGCTGGCTGAGATGAAAAAACCGACATGCAGCTCATGGGCTGCACAGTCAGCTTTTCTCTCTCTAAATCCAGCGCTCTGTGTAGAACAAAATCTGGAGGTGTGGATCATGTTGTCACATTGGCAGGACGGGGCCGATCAAAACCAGCAGGTGGGAATCCTTAAAAGGCGCCCTGATCTCCGGTATGGCACAGGAACCCCCCCTATCACAGGCACACGGAAACCCTTCTCCCAATGCCCATGGACACAGGTAACCCCTCCCCCATCAAACATGGCGAACTGCCTTCCCCCCCCCCCATGGATAAGGGGAAGGCTGCCACACGGATAAGGGGAACCCCCTGTTATAACACCTGAAGGAGGGCTTCAGCGGTGATACCTTTTAAACACTAAATAGTTAGCATCCACTAGATCAGTTATACATAAGTTATTTTATTAAGGATTGGGATGAATTATAGGAAGAGTACTGAGTAATCATTATTAACCAATAAACATGTATTTTTAGGACATAGCAGTAATAAGTAATCAATAGTGAAACAATCCAGGTTGCTGGTTCTGTTGTTCTGTTTCTCACAGACAAACAGCACAGGATGTTGTGATTGTACATAGCTGTCAGGATTAGGATCCTGGCATCAATCATGGGTTGCTTGCAATTCTATTGGTATAAGTTTAAACATTGCTTGCAATTCTATTGGGTGAAGTTTAAACATTGCTTGCGATTCTATTGGGTGAGTTTAAACATAGCAGCTTCAGGGATTGGATCATATTCAGCTGGGGCGGGCTATTGATTTTTGAATGTTCTATATGTTCTGAGTTTGTGTCTTTGTTCTGGGGAAGGACCTTGCCATCTTTCCAGGTCTTATCTCTCATGTACATGAAATCAAGCATGCAGAATATTAAACCGTCTTCTGATTGTTGATGTGTTTGTGCTCTTTGTACTGAGTTGAGCTACAGGAGAAAAGCCCATGTGGAAGCCAACTCAATACACAGGCCTTGAAACCGCTCCAACAACACCCACGAGACCCACGGTAATCTCCCATGAGTCTCGTGGAGTATGAGCTTCCCCACTGAGGGGCCGAGGCCCGCCAGCAGGATATTAACTCAGGACATTAAAAGCCGGCCCAGGCACAGGCTGAGCTGCAGCATTGTCCCGGCTGGGATTGGGACTGTTACTTGTATATACTTTACATAGAACATAGAACAATACAGCACAGTACAAGCCCTTCAGCCCACAATGTTGTGCCGACCATTTATCCTAATCTAAGATCAACCTAACCTACACCCCTTCACTTTACTGCTGTCCATGTGCCTGTCTGAAGGGCGGTTAAATGTCCCTAATGACTCTGACTCCACCACCTCTGCTGCCAGTGCATTCCACACACCCACCACTCAGTGTAAAGAACCTACCTATGACATCTCCCCTATACCTTCCTCCAATCACCTGAAAATTATGTCCCCTCGTGACAGCCATTTCCACCCTGGGGAAAAGTCTCTGGCTATCCACTCTAGCCATGCTTCTCATCACCTTGTACACCTTTACTTTGGTAATAAACCATTCATTCTCCTTCTGGGCTCCTCTGTAACAAGTATAACACAGAACTACAGTTACCATTCGGAGCTCAGCCACCTCTCTTCACGAAAGAATAAGGTTGCACCATTTTGAAAACGCCACCGTTTGGCAGTCTTGATACATTTGATGCGGGTGTAGAGGATTGGTCTCACTACACGGAGCGAAAATGCTATTTTTAAGACAAGCGCTGTCATTGTGGTTGATCACCAGATGGTAATTCTTTTGATCGGCTGTGGGGCCCCCACTTTCAGCATCATAAAGAGCCTGATGTACCCCATGGGGCCGGAGTCCAGGACGTACAAAGAGCTAGTGGCGCTCGTGGCAAACCACCAAAACCCCAAGCCGTCAGTACAGACGTCCCGATTCAATTCAGCCGAGAAAACCCCAGGGAAGTCTGTTACCAAGTTTCTGGTCTGATTGCGCAAATTGGCAGAGTTTTGCAACTATGGGCCATCCCTACCCGAGATGCAGTGTATGTGGAGTAAATGATATGGCGACCCAGTGGAAATTGCAGGCTGAGCTGCTGCTGGGCCTAAAAGGGCCATTGAGATCCCCCTCTCACAGGAGGGTGCGGAGGAGGGAGTCCAGAAACTCAAGGGGATGCCAGGGACGGAAAAAAGTGAGTAAGATGCCCACTATGCCAGTGCACAGCACCCTCTGGGACAAGGATCCCCATAATCCTGGCCTGACCCGATCACCGCTGGGACCAGACGCATTGGTCAAAGGCCGCTAAGGCCAGGCGGGTTGTCTCCACAAAATTGATGGAAGACAATCCAAGGCGGTATGGCACCTATGCCGGGCGGAATTGCAGGGACAGCAAATTCATCGCCCAACCCAAGAGAGACGAGGGAGACACCAGCCAAAGCCATGACCGTTCACTGCTATTTACGAACGTTGGCATCCTCTTCACCAGCGAGGGTTTGACCGATTTACAAAGGCAAACGGCGTACGGAACATCCGCACAGCCCCGTATCACCCTTCCTTAAATGGACAGGCCGAGCGAGCGATGCAAACCTTCAAGAGCGGCCTGAAGAAGCAGACCACAGTATCAATGGAGACACAACTGGCAAGATTTCTGTTCAGTTCTTGGACCACGCCGCTTGCCATAAATTGCGTAGTGCCGGCAGAACTATTGATGGGCGGGCAACTCAAGGCCCACCTCGGCCTCATGTTTACCGATATTGGCAAGAGAGTGTGACAGGGTCAGGAGCTGCAGATATAAAGATGAGGCAGGTGGACGTGGATCAGGAGTTTCAAACCAGGGGACATAGTTTACGTTCGCAACTTTGGGAACGGTGCCTAATGATTCCAGGGACACTGGTACGGCACACCGGACTGGTTTCATACTAGATGCAGACGTGAGAACGGACAATATGGAAGCACCTTGACCACCTCAGGAGCAGGGGACCAGAGTTAAGGCACGCCCTACTGAAGGAACCGTCTTCAAGCCATGTTGCTCCGGCACATGGAGGCCTAGGGCATCACCACCTGTATTCCCCGAGACCGAGATGCGAGAAGTGGTCAACTCCGACTCAGAAATGGAGACCCAGGTATCCATGACTTCCAATGGTGATCTGGCAAGGGATCAGTCACCAGTGGTGGCAACCTCCAGGCAGCTATTGAGAAAACGGCGATCTCCGACATGATATACGCCCCTTGATCAAACTCTGCAGCCATTGGAGGTGTACCCGTGGGTGAAGATAAGTAGGCATCCTTCTGCTCCTCCTCCTTTGGAGGAATTTACGAACCTGGGGGGGGAGGCGGGGAGGGATGTTATAATCCCCATGTGACCCACCCGATTAATCTCCCCATGAGCTTTGTGGAGTACGAGCCTTCCCGCTGAGGAGTGGCGGCCCATCTGCAGCATAATTAACGTAGGACAATCAAAGCTGGCCTGTGCAGGAGCCCGGCTGCAGTGTAGTTCTGGCTGGGACTGGGACTGTTACTTGTATATACTTTACTTTGGTAACTAATCATTCCTTTTGACTCTCCTTTCTGGACTCCTCTGTAACTACTAAAGGGAATCCCCCACCAATGGAGCTGCCCAGAGGGTCCCTCTGGCACTGCCCCGGCACACTGGCACTGCCTCCTGGCAGTATCAGGGCAGTACCAGGATGCCAGGTTAGTTTCAGGCTACTGTACGTCTCTGCCTGAGGGATATATTTACCTGTGCTCCCCTCGCGGGTGAATTCCAAATGTGCGACGATGATATGATGGGGAAGCATGCTAATAATAATACAATTTATTGAAATGAGGTTCTTAATCTTCCTGGACAGGCACCTTGTTACGTCACTGGGGAGGGGCATGAAAATCAGAAAACAAGATGTTTATGTGGCGAGGCCAGTTTCTGATCAGTGCTAATCCCAGGTTGTTGATGATGGGGATTTGATGATGGCAATGGCATTGAATGTCAAAGAGCGTGAATGTTAATTTCCACTTATCAACCGAAGTCTAAATGTCGTTTGGGCATTGCTGTGTGTGGACACAGTCTACTTCCATAGCTGAGAATTGCAAATTGCAACTGAACGCACTGAAATCCTCACCACTTTTAAGCTTATGATGGAGGGAATGTCATTGGTGATGCAACTGAAGATAGCTGGGCCTAGGACACTCCCCTGAGGAATTCCCGGGACTGAGATGACTGGCCTCCTAAACCACAATCAACTTCCTTTGTGCTCGATATGACACCAGCCAGTTGTGAGTTTTCCCTTTGATTCCCATTGACTTCAATTTTATTGGAGTTTCTGAATGCCTTCTGCTGTTGCTTGTAGCTAATCATGGCAGGAGATCTGCTGTCATGATATATCACACTTTTCGTTTGCATCATCATTGTGCATCCACTGTATCTCTTCTGCAAACACTCTGTCACATTGATCATTCAACTATTCCTTGAAACCACACTCGGTCAAACGTCTCCTTTGTTGTTAAGGACAGTCATTCTTGCCGCATATTTAGAGTTCAGCTCTTTTATCCATGTTTGGGCCAAGGTTGTGGTGAGGTCTGGGGTTCGGTTCCCAAATGGAGCATCGGTGAACAGGTTATTAGTCAGTAAAATTTAGATAATTCAATTGTTCATGGCACCGACTATCGTTTTACTAATCATTGAGAGTAGGCTTTTGGGGCAGTCAGTAATTGACAGGTTTGCATTTATCATGCTTTTTTTGAACAGGACATGGGAAATTTTCCAATTATGTCACATAATACCCTGTTGGCCACTTTGTGTTGGCCCTGGCTGGGGCCGCCCAGCTTGCTGTTCATGACATTGATATCTCCCTCTTGTTTTCAAGCCCCTCCTCCACAGCTCTGCCACCTGCGTTCTGTGGTCTATCCTGCAAATGTTGTAACCTCCCCCTCCATTCCTTCTCCTCCCAACACCCCCCCCCCCCCCCTTCCCCTTCCTCCCCCCTTTCCTTTATGTTTTAGTGGTGCGCCTGTACCTACCCCGCTCTGCTCCCCTCTCTATTGGCTGCTGGCTATGAATAGGTCTTGGAACAAGTTGGTGAATGGCCTCCATGTCTTGTGGAAGCCCACTTCCGACCCATGGATGGTGAATTTTATTTTCTCCAGGTGGAGGAATTCCGGCAGGACTGTATCTTTGGATGGTGCTGCTGATCTGCAACTGAACAGGATTCTTCTGCCGGCGATTTGAAGGCAAGGGCTAGGGCGCGGCCGCCCTCCCCATAAAGAGTTCTGGCTCTTCTGAGACTCTGAAGACTGCCACTTTTGGACGTGGCTCTACCCTCACCCCCACAACCTTGGACATTGCCTCAAAAAAGGTTGTCCAGAACTCAACAAGTCTGGGAAGTCCCAGAACCAGTGGGTGTGGTTGGCCGGGTCTCCCTGGCACCATTCACATTTGTCATCCACCTGTGGGGAAAACCTGTTCTTTCAGGTTCTGGTTAGATGCATGCTGTGCACCATTTCAGTTGCATTAGGCTTAGCCTTGCACATGTGGAGGTGGAATTTGCTCTGTTCAATGCTTCGATCCAGAGTCTCCCCTCACCCCCCTCTTACTTCTATCCCCAGTTGTTTCTCCCACTTTTCTCTTGTCTCATCGAGCATGCTTCCTCCAACAGTCATTCATGCAGGTCCCCACAGAACCCTCTCCCTAGGTCGCCCACGTCCAACAGTTCCTCTACGAGTGAGTGTCTCAGCATCCATGGGCATTTGTCATTTTCCGACGGAGTTTTTTAATTGTATAATTGTTCATTTCCTTTGGGCAGTTGAAACCTCTCCGTAAGTTCTTCTAACATCATTAGTCCATCATTAGTGGAAAGACGCTAACTGCCAAGATCTCCCACCCTGCTTCCATGTTTTAAAGGTGGTGTCCATTGTTGCTGGCGTGAACCTGTGCTTGTTTCAGATGGGGGCCATGGTGGACATTTTGGTCAGGCTAAAGTGTTGCCTCAATTGGTACCATGTCCGGAACAAGGCAACCACCACTGGGCTTTTTGAGTGTTTAGTTGGTGGGGATGGGAGTGCTGTTGTAACTAGGGCAGGAACTCTCCTCCATCTTTGTCTCTCTGCTTCCAGCTCCTTCACCCATTCCCTAACTCTCTCTCCTGTGGCCGCCCAGTGGTAGATATGTAGGTTTAGGAGGACCAGGCCTCCCGTGCTTCTTTTCCTTTGTAGGACCCTTTTTAGGATCCTTGGGTTCTTTCCTCCCCTTCCTCCCCTCCCACACAAACACCACAGTCAGTTTGTCTACCGTGTTGAAGAAGGCCTGGGGATGAAGATCGGTAGGGATCTGAGCAGGAAGAGGAACCTGGGCAGTACGTTCAACTTGATGATCTGCACCCTCCCTGCCAGCGAGCATGGGAGTGTGCCCCACCTCTGCAGGTCCTTTTTGTACTTCCCCCACCAGACTCGTCAGGTTCCAGTTGTGGATTTGTATCCAGTCATGGGCAATTTGGATCCCCATGGAGCGGAATTTGGTCTGGGTTTGCTTGAACTGAATTCCCTCCAGCTCTGCCCCTTCCCTTTGTGGGTTCACTGGGAAATTTTCACTCTTGCTCAGATTGAGTTTGTAAGGCTTTCAGGAGCTTCATGATTCCTTCCATGATGGCTTGGGGGTCTGAGACGTATAGCGGAGCAGGTCATCCCCATAGAGTGAGACACTATGCTCTCTGCCGCTTTCTGAATGCCCCTCCAACCTTTCGCCATTATGAGGACGGTTGCCAGTGGCTCGATTGCTAGGGCGAACAGAAGCAGAGACAGCGGGCGTCCTTACCTTGTGCCTCTGTGCAGCTGGAAATATTTAGAGCCAGTGGTGTTTGTCCGCCCGCTTGTCATGAGAGTATTGTACAGAAGTTTCACCCAGTCAGTGAACTCTGAACCAAACTTGAACTGTTCCAGTACCTCTATGAGGAACTTCCACTCGACTCTGTCAAAGACTTTTTCAGCATGCAGGGAGAGGATTACTTCTCGTGTTCTCTCCCTGGGTGGGGTCATTCTCACATTCATCAGGCGTTTGATGTTCAATGTTAGCTGCCTACCCTTGACTAAGTCCGTCTGGTCTTCTGCGACCACCTCTGGCATGCAGTTCTCCAGCCGCCTAGCCAGGATTTTGGCCAGGATTTTCACAACTACATTCAGTAGCGAGATGGGTCTGTAGGACCCACACCCAATCGGGTCTTTGTCCTTCTTGGGTATCAGCAAGATTAAGTCTTGTGCCAGTACTGGTGGCAGGGTGCCCCTTACTAACGAGTCTGCGTACATCCGCCACAAGTGCAGGGCCAATGCTGTCACTCATTTTTATAGAAGTCTGCCGGGAATCCATTATCTAGCCTTGGTGCTTTCCCCACCTGCCTGGAGCTTTTTATAATATAAATTTAGAGTACCCAATTCATATTTTCCAATTAACGGGCAACGTAGCGTGGCCAATCCACCTAGCCTGCATATCTTTGGGTTGTGGGGGCAAAACCCACGCAAACACGGGGAGAATGGGTAAACTCCACACGAACACAAACCCAGAGTGGGGATCGAACCTGGGACCTCGGCGCCATGAGGCAACAGGGCTAACCCACTGCACTACCGTGCTGCCTGCCTGCATGGAGTTAATACTCTCCAAGACTTCCCCCAGTTCTACAGGTGCTTCGGGCCCCTTTCCCTAACCTCCCCCACAACTGGCATGTCCAGTCCATTGAGGAACGCCTTAATCCTCGAGTCTTCCTCGGGAGGCTTGGAGGTGTACAGCCCCTGGTAAAAGGTCTCAAATGCTTTGTTGACTTTTTCTGGTTCAGCTACCAGCCTGCCGTTGTTGTCCCTGATCTGTTCTATTTCCTACATGGCTGCCTGCTTTCTTAGTTGGTGAACCAGCAGATGACTGGCTTTGTCTCCGTGTTCATAGGAGGTCCCCTGTGTCTGAAAGAGCTGGTGCACTGCTTTCCTGGTGGAGAGCAGGTCATAGTCCATTTTTAGCTTGGTGTTTTCCTGTACTCCGAGGTTTCCCTTTGTTAGGGGGCCATCCAAAATGGCCACAGTCACTGTACTCACCATGAGGTTCAGCCCCTGCACTCCATGATGTCCCTTTGTCCAGGGGCCACTCGTTATGGCCGCCAATGCTGTATACTCCATGTGGGTGAGTCCCTCCACTTTGGGGTTTCCCTTTTTTATTGGGACCCTCCAAGGTGGCTGTTTGGAGTGCCTTTGTGATCCTTGCTGCCATGTGCAATCTGGCGTAGCCAGCCTAGAGTTCTCCACACCCTTGTCCCCTTGTTCCCCCTTTGGGTTTGTTTCCTTCCCTCTTCTGCCCCTTAACCCTGTTTTCTCCTCCCTGTTCTCCCCCCCCCCCCCAATCGTTTACCACGTTAACTACCCCTGGTGGTGTTCATTGCCTCTGTCTCCAGCGCTCTCCACCTGGCGGGAGATGCGCCGCGGCCTGCCCCCTCCCTCGTAACTCCCGGTGATAGCTTTACTACTCGTGTGGTTGCTCCCCTCCCAGGGTCGGCCTAAGCCTCTCCTTCGCCCGATACCCAACTTCTCTCTCTTCCTCGTCCTCGCCCCTCCTGTGACATGCTGCTCTCACTCCCACCTATCTGAGCCTTAGCTCCCACATTCAGATCGCGGCGATGTAGTCCCATACAAATCGTCTTTTAAAGTCTCAGTCTGCCAGGGTGTCCACTTCATCTCCGGCTCTGCTGCTGTCTTTCTAGCCCATGTTCATGGACAAATTCTTCCATGTCTGCAGGGACACAGAAGTGGAGTTCCCTGCCATGGAAGGTGACCCATAGTTTGACTGGGTACAGCATACCGAACTTCACTCCGTTATTGTACGTTATCGGCTGCCTTCGGTCTATTAAATTCCACCCGGCGCTTGGCCAGGTCTGCCCCAATGTCCTGATAGATCCTGATCGGGTGCCCTTCTCATTTGCAGGACTTTGCTGCCTGGCCCAGTTCAAGATTCTTCCCGATCTTGGTATCGGCGTAGCTTAGCAATTATGTCCCTCGGCTGTTCCCGGCCCTGGGCTTGGGCTGGACTGGCCTGTGGGCCATGTCTATTCTGGCAGATTGGGGAAGTTGTCTCTCCCCACCAGGTGTCCCAGCATTGGGCCACGTATTCAATGGAGTTCCTGTCCTCAGTTCCCTCCGGTAGGCCCATTATCCGCAGGTTCTGGTACCTCGACAGATTCTCCTGGTCCTCAATTTTCCTTTTTAGGGTCCCTTGTACCACCGCTAACCTTACCACCTCAGATTCAAGTGCAAAGATCTGGTTGAGGCCTTCTCTAGCTCCTTTCTGGTGTTCCCCTGGGTCTCCAGCTGCCTCTCTGCCTTGTCCAGGGCCACCTGCATGACGACGATCAGTGCTTTCGCGACTGCCACCCTGATTGTTGCCCTCGTGTCGGCCTTGATGGCCTCCTTGAACTCTTGTGGTTCCTTCATGAGGAACCCTCTCCACCATCCCACCGGTGAGGGGGAGCTCCGTGCACAGCCTGAGACCAAGGCTAATTATTGTGTTAACCGGGGGTACCCACAACAAACACTGAAGCATTTCGCTAACAGGCGTTCCTTTGAACCCTGAAGTTTCACTCTGTTCCTTTCTGTTTGAAACATCTTGCCTTACAAGAAAGTAGTTAATCTTGAGATGTTGCAAGTTTAAAGTACATTAACATTGAAATGCGAGACAAAGGCAAAATACTGCAGGTGCTGGAGTTCTGAAATAAAAACAGAAAATGCTCCAAATGTTAGCAGATCTGGCAAGATCTGTGGAGAGGGGGACAAAGATAAGGGAACGCCTCATTTTAGGAAGGATGTGGTAGCTTTGGAAAAGGTGCAAAGGAGATTTACCAGGATGTTGCCTGGAATGGAGAGTAGGTCTTACGAGGAAAGATCGAGGGTGCTCAGCCTTTTCTCATTAGAACGGAGAAGGATGAGGGGCAACTTGATAGAGGTGTATAAGATGATCAGGGGAATAGATAGAGTAGACAGTCAGAGAATTTTTCCCCGGTGGAACAAACCATTACAAGGGGACATAAATTTAAGGTGAATGGTGGAAGATATAGAGGGGATGTCAGAGGTAGGTTCTTTACCCAGAGAGTAGTGGGGGCATGGAATGCACTGCCTGTGGAAGTAGTTGAGTCGGAAACATTAGGGACCTTCAAGCGGCTATTGGATAGGTACATGGATTAGGGTAGAATGATGGGGTGTAGATTAATTTGTTCTTAATCCAGGACAAAAGTTCGGCACAACATCGTGGGCCGAAGGGCCTGTTCTGTGCTGTATTTTTCTATGTTCTATAATCTGCTGAAAGGTAATTGACCTGATTTGTTAACTCCCTTTCTTTCTCCGTGGATGTTGCCAGACCTGCTGAGTATTTCCCATGATATCGTGCCCATCATGCATGTGTACGACAATAAATAAGCGAGAGCTATGTAATTAGGTTACATTGGAAGGATTTTCTGTCTTAAGCCCCTTTAGTGTGACAACATTTCAGTTATATAAGGAATAAAAACATAAAATGTTGGAAAAACTCAGGTCTGACAGCACCTGTGGAGGAAGAAGGAGAGTTAATGTTTCAGGTCCTTATGACTCTTCTTCAGGGCTAACGAGAAGCGGAAACGTGATGGACATGAAAATACGAGTCTCTAGACTGGAAACATGTTTCTCTCTCCACCGATGCTGCCAGACCTGCTCAGTTCCCCTCCCCCCCCCCCCCCCCCACCCCCCGCATTTTGTGTTTTTATTTCATATTTCCAGCATCCGCAGCATTTTGCTTCTCATAGAATCATAGAATCCTTACAGCGCAGAAGGAGGCCATTTGGCCCATTGAATCTGCATCGGCCCTTGGAAAGAGCATCCAACATAAGCCCATACCTCAACCCTATCCCCGTAATCCAGTAACCTAACCTATCCTTTTGGACACTAAGGGACAATTTACCACAGCAAATCCACCTGCACATCTTTGGACTGTGGAAGGAAACCAGAGCACCTGGAGGAAACCTACGCATACACGGGGAGAAAGCGCAAACTCCACACAGACAGCCGCCCGAGGTCAGAATTGAACCTGGGTCCCTGGAGCTGTGAGGCAGCAGTGCTAACCACTGTGCTGCTATGCCGCCCTTTATTTCAGTGACATGTGGCGCTGTTTTCATTTGCGACCTACGGCAGTAGATGTTAAACATTCGAGAGGCTGAGTGCGTTGCAGTGTGTCGGATGGAGCCACGGTAACAGAAGAGGAAACACGTTGTTTCACATATATAATTTGAGCATTTGGGATCAAGCTGTGCAGCCCTCCCCAAGAAGTTTTCCTTAGGTCTCCCACTTTCTTGTGCATTTCCGGTCCAATTCATCTTGTTAGCTATCTGCCGCCAGGGTTGTTGCACTTGCCTATTCTGTGGAGAATCTCTTTCAGGACCAAAGTGCGTCGATCTCCTTTCCTCACTTCGACTGGCATGGATCCCAGTGTAAAATCAGTGAAGTAGAACCATTCACGGTGTACAGATTTGACAGCTTAAAATGCCTTTCAGGCAAGAGGCTGTTGGAAACTTTAAATTATTGGCAACTGTGTTTTTCGCGCAAGCCCTCCCTCAGGCAGTGTGCTGGAGAGTGTACGGAATATGAATATAAACTAATCCCAAACACCAGCAATAATTGGTAAAGTGAGAGCAAACTGGAGAAGCACTTGCATCATGCTTTGTGGAGGTGGGGGGGGGGGGGGGGGGGGGGGAGGGGGGAAGCGGGGTTGACATAGCAAATGCAAGCTTGTGATAATGATACCAAAAGTATAGTTACCACCAAAACATCCAAGTGAGCTGAATACCACAGGTTGTGTCATGTCCACCTTCAATCCTTTAAAAAAATATCCTTACCAGTGCTGAATAAATAGGTTTCAGATTCCCCATTGGAGTTAAAGGATCATTTTATGATTGAAGTTGGCACGGCTGTGGAGAGAAATGCCTCTGGTCACAGCTTAATGCAACTTAAGGCTGTTTCCAATAGCAACCATAAATGTCCATTTGGTAACCAATCTGTGAATCTCCTGTCAATGTTCCCAATTAAGCCATTCGTGGAAGCATTTAAAGAACAGTCTTCATTTAGGAGACCTCAGCGCCCACAACCCCATCCCGCCAACAATCCGACCACACACTCTGCCCCCACCCCCTATTCCGCAACCCCCACCATCACCACTGCTATATTTTAAATAATGACTTATCTAAAATATATATATATTACTCTTAAATCCACCAGGATGATAAAATGACCAATAGTCTTCTTGTTGAAAGATAAACTATTTAATGAGTAATAAAATAATAAACTGCGAGTCCTTTTACTCAATACTAAACTAAGAATAAAGAATTAAAGTACAATACAGATAACTATATAACTATACACTATTATAACAAACTAGTTCTAACTTCTCTCACTCCAGCTATTCTATGTCTTGCTTGTTCACTGTTCTGAATCAGATCATCATCTGAATCATCTGACTTAGAAAAGGTGGGAAACCAGTTCTGATGGTATCTGACTGTGAGACATAGAGGGCGAAATTCTCCGACCCCCACGACGGGTCGGAGAATAGCGGGAGGGCCTTCCCGACATTTTTCCCGCCCTCCCGCTATTCTCCCCCCCCCCCCCCCCCCCCCCCCCCGCCCAACTACCGACATGAATCGCTGCCGCCGTTTTCTTACGGCCGGCAGCGATTCACAGCTGTTCGATGGGCCGAAGTCCCAGCCCTTTACGCTGTTTTTACGAACGGCAAACAGACCTGGTCTGGCCGTTCGTAAAAACGGCGGGAACAACTCGCTTTTTATAACCATGGCACCGATTGGCACGGCAGTACCACGGCCATGCCAAGGGTGCCATGGGCCCGCGATCGGTGGGCACTGATCGCAGGCAGCGGGCCCGATGCCCGCGCACTATTTGTCCTTCCGCCGCCCCGCAGTATCCATTCGCGGGACGGCTGAGGGGCATCCCGGCCCGCGCATGCGCGGGTTTTGCGCAAATACGCGATGACGTCATCCGCGCATGCGCGGGTTGGAGTCTTCCAATCCGCGCATGCGCGGTTGACGTCATATGACGCGTCAGCCGGCGCTAACTCCGGCAAGCGGACTTAACGAAATTCGTTAAGCCCGTGATGCCGGAGCTTGCGGCGTCGGGCTGCTAGCCCCGACCGGGGACCAGAATCGGTTCCCGGTCGGGAAGGGGCGCGCTGGCATCAAACCCGCCCGGGTTTGACGCCAGCCTTACGATTTCTCCCGTTTTGGGAGAATCGCGCCCAGAGTGTTGAAATGACTACTACTACATTTACATACATTGATCACGTATATTGATATCTGAATATCACCACCACCACATACCCAACCCACGTCACTCTCCTCCCAAAGAAAATAACATGAGGGCAAGTGCCTGGCAGCTTCATCCAATGAACGTAGCTGTGCTTGAATGCCAATTGAGACTGTTGAACTTGAGGCCTGCAGCTGAATCTCGCTCCAAAACACAGTCCATGAATAATTCATGCTTCAGACTATTCTTTAACTAAAATACCCTGAAGTAATTCAATAAAACAAAACAGCTGAGTCAACTTGCATAATGATCTTCACTACCCTTAGTTTAGAGAATTGTACATTTTTAACAAGCACGGTAGAAATGTCAATGTGCTGGAAGGTATAATGGAATTTCTGACACCCAAAAGGAAATGATGATTCCCTCCAACTCTATAGCTCTGCTGTTTCCCTAATTGTATTTGTCACCGAGAGAACAATGGAAAAAGCTCCTGATGTTCAGTCTTGGCCAGGCAGCTGTGTAGCTCATTACCGCTGTCAAGTCTCATCACTGAAAGCTGATGGAAGACACACTGCAAAGCTTTCTGACTGCTGCTGTGTCGCACTAATCACAGAGTGTGACATCATGCCTTGTTATCATCTGGCCATTCATAATTCCTCAGAAATGACAAGTGGCTACTGATGCCTGAATGTTCAAACCTTTAATTGTTTGAAAACCAACTTAAATCCCTCCCACACGAGATAAAAGTATTGAAAAATGTGGGGAGCGAGGTCGGAAGTGGGAAAACGATCATTCTGGCCTCAAGAAACATTTTCATTCAGAAACAGCAAGTGCGTCATTGTTGTTGGAAGGAGCACCGATGCTAAAACCTTCGAACAGCTAAAGTATCCACTTTATTTCTGCATGCTGACCTTACATCCTCTATGAGTATGATTTTATTTTTTTCAAATTTCTAAAGCTCCTTTTGGCCCAACGAAAACTATTTTTTTAAGTTATACTATTTTGCTTTTGATTACCTTTTGAAGATGATTTATCCGGAATCAGAGGAAACTAGCTTTGAAATAACATTCAATATTTTCCTATTCAGTTATGATTTTGTACTGACCGTAATATTTTTCTATTATTGAATGTATTGCATATGGTGGGTGTCAAATATGTGGCACAATTTTATTTAAATTTTGGTCAGCAATATGCTTGATCCGTAAAAAATCCATTACCGTATTTAATAGTCACCAAGTGACTGAGAAATCCACAGGTATAGTCTTCTCAATTTTAACTCGACGAGAGATTTAGGCATTTGGGGTGGGGGTGGGGAGGGAGAGGTGCAGGCAGACAGCAGGATGAGATTTTAATTCAAAGGCACTCATATACACACACACACTCGGTTCCCCAGCGAAAGGGAAAGTGGTAGCAGGGGAGGCGGTGCTGTTGTGGCATTGCAGAGACCAAGGCTCTGGGGACCTGGCTTCAAATCTCACCACGGTGGAATTTGAAATCAATACAAGTCTGGAACTAAAATTCCAATACTGCTGCCCTTACCTGGTCTGACTTACATATGGCCCTAGTCCAAGGGCAGTTAGGGATGGGCAATCCTGCACCTGTAACTGCACATCCTGTAAACAAACATGAAAAAGGTCAACAGATGGGAGTGCAAAGTTAGGTGATAGGACACAATTGTTAATTACGACGAGACAAGAGTAAAGAGTAATCGAGGCTTTATTGCACAGAGATGTGTGGCCTCCTACAGCTGCTGCCGAAATGGCTGCTGTCCGGAGAGCACACATATTTATACTCTGCCTACTGGGCAGAGCCAGCAGGCAGGGATCTACTCCCGTATCTGTAGTACTGGGGCCTTACCGTAATGTCCTCGTATGCAGTGCAGTAGTTACAATATAATACAACAGTGGTGACTACCACATTCACCCCCTGTTAAAAATTAGTCCAGCGGAGTGGTGGAAAACTATTTACATGCAGGTTGTCATAAAAATTTCAGAGGAGGTTACAAATTTAGACGATTGGGCACCTTGATCCATCGTTGAGAGCGCCGCAGTGCTGGTGGCGAGTCAGGCATCAGCTTGGTCTTCGGTGACTCCGGGAGCATGTCGACATCCTCTTCATCCCCGGGTGGGACCAAGGGAAGGACGGATCGTCCTGGAGCGGGGGCTGTGGCGGGGTGCATCGGGGGAAGGGAGGGTGGTGCCAGGGCAGAGGGGGGGGGAATGTGCAGGGACCCAGCTGGTGCCAAGTCCCGGAGGGAGACTGTGTCTTGGCAGCCGTCGGGGTACGCTACGTAGGCGTACTGCGGGTTCGCGTGGAATAGCTGTACCCTCTCAACCAACGGGTCAGCATTGTGTAGCCGCACGTGTTTACGGAGGAGAACAGGTTCTGGAGCTGCCAGCCAGGTTGGGAGCGAAACCCCGGAGGTGGACTTCCGAGGGAAGGCAAAGAGACGTTCATGGGGGGTTTCGTTAGTCGCAGTACACAGGAGCGACCGAATGGAGTCAAGTGCGTTGGGGTGACCTCCTGCCAGCGGGAAGCCGGGAGATCTATGGACCGTAAGGCCAGGTGGGCGGCCTGCCAGACCGTCCCATTCTCCCGCTCCACCTGTCCGTTTCCCCGGTGGTTGTAGCTGGTCGTCCTGCTCGAGGCAATGCCCCTGTTGAGCAGGTACTAGCGCAGCTCATCGCTCATAAATGAGGATCCCCGGTCACTGTGGACGTAGACGGGGAAACCGAACAGAGCAAAGATGGAGTTAAGGGCTTTGATGATGGTGGCAGGCGTCATGTCGGGGCATGGGATGGCGAAGGGGAATCTCGAGTACTCGTTGACCACATTGAGAAAATGCGGTCGGTGGAGGGGAGGGGAAATCCACGCTGAGGCGCGCAAAAGGGCGGGAGGCCTTCACCAGGCGTGCATGGTCTGGCCAGTAGATGTGCAGTTTACACTCCGTGCAGACCTGGCAGTCTCTGGTGATAGGCCTGACTTCTTGGATGGAGTAAAGAACAAAGAAGAACAAAGAAAAATTACAGGACAGGAACAGGCCCTTCGGCCCTCCCAGCCTGCACCGATCCAGATCCTTTATCTAAACCTGTCTCCTATTTTCCAAGGGCTACTTCCCTCTGTTCCCGCCCATTCATATACCTGTCTAGATGCTTCTTAAATGATGCTATCGTGCCCGCCTCTACCACCTCCGCTGGTAAAGCGTTCCAGGCACCCACCACCCTCTGCGTAAAAAACTTTCCACGCACATCTCCCTTAAACTTTCCCCCTCTCACTTTGAAATCGTGACCCCTTGTAACTGACACCCCCACTCTTGGGAAAACCTGGTTGCTATCCATCCTGTCCATACCTCTCATAATTTTGTAGACCTCAATCAGGTCCCCCCTCAACCTCCGTCTTTCCAACGAAAACAATCCTAATCTACTCAACCTTTCTTCATAGCTAGCACCCTCCATACCAGGCAACATCCTGGTGAACCTCCTCTGCACCCTCTCCAATGCATCCACATCCTTCTGGTAATGTGACAACCAGAACTGCACGCAGTATTCCAAATGTGGCCGAACCAAAGTCCTATACAACTGTAACATGACCTGCCAACTCTTGTACTCAATACCCCGTCCGATGAAGGCAAGCATGCTGTATGCCTTCTTGACCACTCTATCAACCTGCGTTGCCACCATCAGGGTACAATGGACCTGAACTCCCAGATCTCTCTGCACATCAATTTTCCCCAAGACCCTTCTATTGACCATATAGTCCGCTCTTGAATTTGATCTTCCAAAATGCATCACCTCGCATTTGCCTGGATTGAACTCCATCTGCCATTTCTCTGCCCAATTCTCCAATCTATCTATATTTTGTTGTATTCTCTGACAGTCCTCCTCGCTATCTGCAACTCCACCAATCTTAGTATCATCTGCAAACTTGCTAATGACACCACCTATACCTTCCTCCAGGTCATTTATGTAGATCACAAACAACAGTGGTCCGAGCACGGATCCCTGTGGAACACCAGTAGTCACCCTTCTCCATTTTGAGATACTCCCTTCCACCACTACTCTCTGTCTCCTGTTGCCCAGCCAGTTCTTTATCCATCTAGCTAGTACACCCTGAACCCCATACGACTTCACTTTTTCCATTAACCTGCCATGGGAAACTTTATCAAACGCCTTACTAAAGTCCATGTATACGACACCTACAGCCCTTCCCTCATCAATTAACTTTGTCACTTCCTCAAAGAATTCTATTAGGTTTGTAAGACATGACCTTCCCTGCACAAAACCATGCTGCCTATCACTGATAAGTCTATTTTCTTCCAGATGTGAATAGATCCTATCCCTCAGTATCTTCTCCAACAGTTTGCCTACCACTGACGTCAAGCTCACAGGTCTATAATTCCCTGGATTATCCCTGCTACCCTTCTTAAACAAAGGCACAACATTAGCAATTCTCTAGTCCTCCGGGACCTCACCCGTGCTCAAGGATGCTGCAAAGATATCTGTTAAGGCCCCAGCTATTTCGACCCTTGCTTCCCTCAGTAACCTGGGATAGATCCCATCCGGTCCTGGGGACTTGTCCACCTTAATCTCTTTTAGAATACCCAAAACTTCCCTCTTCCGTATGACAACTTGACCGAGAGTATTTAAACATCCATCCCTAGCCTCAACATCCGTCTTGTCCCTCTCCTTTGTGAATACCGATGCAAAGTACTCATTAAGAATCTCACCCATTTCCTCTGAGTCCACGCATAAATTCCCTCTTTTGTCTTTAAGTGGGCCAATCCTTTCTCTAGTTACCCTCCAGCTCCTTACATACGAATAAAATGCTTTGGGATTTTCCTTAACCCTGTTAGCCAAAGATATTTCATGACCCCTTTTAGCCCTCTTTATTGCGCGTTTGAGATTCGTCCTACTTTCCCGATATTCCTCCAAAGCTTCATCAGTTTTGAGTTGCCTCGATCCTATGTATGCTTCCTTTTTCATCTTAGCTAGTCTCACAATTTCACCCGTCATCCATGGTTCCCTAATCTTGCCATTTCTATCTTTCATTTTCACAGGAACATGTCTGTCCTGCACTCTAATCAACCTTTCCTTAAAAGACTTCCACATTTCAAATGTGGATTTACCCTTAAACAGCTGCTCCCAATCCACATTCCCTAGCTCCTGCCGAATTTTTTTATACTCTGCCTTTCCCCAATTTAGTACTCTTCCTTTCGGACCCCTCTTGTCCTTGTCCATGAGTATTCTAAAACTTACGGAATTGTGATCGCTATTCCCAAAGTAATCACCGACTGAAACATCAACCACCTGGCCGGGATCATTCCCCAATACCAGGTCCAGTATGGCCCCTTCCCGAGTTGGACTATTTACATACTGCTCTAAAAAACTCTCCTGGATGCTCCTTACAAACTCTGCTCCATCTACGCCTCCAACACTACACGAATCCCATTCAATGTTGGGGAAGTTAAAATCTCCCATCACAACCACCCTATTGCTCCTACATTTTTCTACAATCTGTATGCATATTTGTACCTCTACTTCATGCTCGCTTTTGGGAGGCCTGTAGTAAAGTCCCAACAATGTTACTGCACCCTTCCTATTTCTCAGCTCCACCCATATTGCCTCAGTGCTCGAATCCTCCATCATGCCCTCCTTAATCACAGCTGTGATATCATCTCTGACGAGTACTGCAACTCCTCCACCCCTTCTACCTCCCTCTCTATCCCTCCTGAAGCATCTATACCTTGGGATATTCAGTTGCCAGTCCTGCCCTTCCCGCAACCAAGTCTCAGTAATACCAATAGCATCATATTCCCAGGTACTGATCCAAGCCCTAAGTTCATCTGCCTTACCTGCTACATTTCTCGCATTAAAACAAGTAGGGCAGTAGGGCAGATTCCGGGCCTTTATGAAGTGATAAAAGTGGGTGACCCCTGTGTGACAGAGATCGTCGTGCAGGGTGCGGAGTCGGTCTACTTGTGCGCTGGCACATGTACCTCGTGATAGGGCATCAGGGGCTTCGTTGAGCTTACTGGGGCGGTACAAAATCTCATAATTGTAGGTGGAGAGCTCGATCCTCAACCTCATGATTTTATCGTTTTTGATCTTACCCCGCTGTGTGTTGTTAAACATGAAGGCAACCGACCATTGGTCAGTGAGGAGAGTGAATCTCCTGCCGGCCAGGTAATGCCTCCAATGTCGCACAGCTTCTACGATGGCCTGGGCCTCCTTTTCGACGGAGAGGTGCCGAGACGGAGGCAGGGAGGGTGCGGGAAAAGAATGCCATGGGCCTGCCTGCCTGGTTGAGGGTGGCGGCCAGAGCGTCGTCTGATGCATCGCCCTCGACTTGAAAGGGAAGCGTCTCGTCGACCGCGTGAATCGCGGCCTTGATACGGTTGAAGGCCTGGTGAGCCTCGGCCATCAGTGGGAAAGCGGTGGATTGAATGAGTGGGCGGGCCTTGTCCGCATAGTTTGGACCCACTGGACTTAGTACTAAAAGAACCCCAGGCAGCGTTTGAGGGCCTTGGGGCAGTGGGCGAGGGGGAGTTCCATGAGGGGGCACATGCGATCGGGGTCAGGCCTTAGAACTCCATTCTGGACCACATAGCCGAGGATGGCTAATCGGTCCATGCTGAACACAGACTTCTCCTTGTTTAGGTAAGGTTGAGGAGTTTGGCGGTGTGGAGGAATTTGGAAGGTTAGCGTCGTGGTCCTGCTGGTCATGGCCGCAGGTGGTGACGTTGTCCAGGTATGGGAAAGTGGCCTGTAGTCAACCATTCGGTCCATCTCCCGTTGGAAGACTGAGATCCCGTTAGTGACACCGAAGGGAACCCTAAGGAAATGGTAAAGGCGGCCGTCTGCTTCAAATGCGGTGTACTGGCGGTCCACCTTGCGAATGTGGAGCTGGTGATAGGCAGATTTCAGGTCTACTGTCGAGAAGACCCGGTACTGTGCAATCTGATTGACCTTATCAGATATGCGAGGGAGGGAGTACGCGTCGAGCTGCGTGTACCGATTGATGTTCTGACTGTAGTCAATGACCATTAGGTTAGGCTCTGGAGGTTTCACTAGAAGTCCAGGCCGAGTAGCAGGGCAGTGCAGAGGTTGAGGATGACGTGGAGGCGGAAGCAGCTGAACCGTATGCCCTGGATGGTGAGGGTGGCAGTGCAGTACCCCCGGATAGCCACAGAATGGGAGCCGGAGGTCAGGGAGATTCTCTGGTTGGGGGGGTGGACCGTGAGGGAGCAGCGCCTTACAGTATTGGGGTGGTTAAAGCTCTCAGTGCTCCCGGAGTCCAGATGGCAGGAAACCTTGTGCCCGTCGATCTTCACCATCGTTAACGGGTCGCGAGGTTGTGCGGTCATGTCTGGTCAATCGTAACGGAGGCCAGGCGTGGTTGGTTGGCGGGGGTTGCATCCAAATCTCTACATATACAGTTATCAACTGTACTTTCATCATATTCGATGATTTATCTCACCTTTTTCTAAAATAATTTTAGCTGGTTAGTAAATGCATTTTTAGCTTTTAGCAATTTCATGCCATTCTCTTTTTCTTTATTCTTCTTGCATTAGGCAGACAGTCTCACTGGTATATAAATATCGCAACAACAGTTTCAACTTCTTGCACTTTGCGTACCTGATTATGAACCTTTCCTTTTTTCCTTCATCACCGACCCAATAGCTCCTTAACCATCATGCTGGGAGCAACCAAGGATCCAACAGCGAGGGCAGGATGTCACATTATTTGCTTTTTGAGGGACAATATGCTTCCTGTGGTGTTTTATGCCTCTGAGATATGCACACATCAGTTTCTATGTCTGAACAGTGGCTTAATTTACAAGTGTTTTTTAAAATGTCTGCTTTCTTATGCTTCCAGCTGTTTCGTTCAGTTTAGTTTCTCTTTCTTTCTATCATGACATCCAGACTTCACTAACAGCACAGAACACAGAAGAGACAGAGATGATCAAACATCAAGGGCGCAATTTAATTAAATGGAAAAAAGTCACATAGCGAGTGTGTTTAGCTGCTTCTTTCCTGCTGCTCGCAGTGCCGAGAAACACCATGCTATTGAAAGGCACTTGGGTTAGATTGGGGCTTCGGTGGGGAGCGGGCAGCCGAGGCCGCACATGGTCCCGCTCTCTGCACTGAGGAGTTCCGCTCGTTGGAACGGCCTCAGCGAAAGATTGGTATGCCATTTTTAAAATGGTGTCCCAATCTCTGGAGCCCCCGACATGACCCCGGACACCCCCACAAGCCCCAACTCACTACGAAGAGTTCTGCGGGGCCCCTGGCACTGCCCCCAACACCAGAACAGGGCAGCTCTGATTCAATCGCTACCGTGCAATGAATGCCAGCTTGGCAGTGTCAACATGGTAACCTGGCAGTCCCCCTGCCAACTGGCAGCGCTATCTTGGCTGTGCCAGGCTGGTAGTGCCAGGGTACCACGCTGCCCAAAGGGCATGCACCAGGGGGTCTCCGATCTGGGAGACCCCCATGAGTACTGTTCCAACTGCTCCCCATTTGTGGAGGCCAGTGCTGAATAATGCTCGCCCAAGGCTTCTGAGGTGAACGGGATAGATTCCAATGTCTCAGATGCCACGGAAAACTGCATATTACTGTGGGACTAGCTGTCTCGCGCCTGGCATGGTAGCACAGTGGTTAGCACTGTGCTTCACTGCGCCAGGGTTTCAGGTTCGATTCCCGGCTTGGGTCACTGTCTGTGCGGAGTCTGCACATTTTCCCCATGTCTGCGTGGGTTTCCTTCGGGTGCTCTGGTTTCCTCCCACAAGTCTCAAAGACGTGCTTGTTAAGTGAATTGGACATTCTGAATTCTCCCACAGTGTATCCAAACATGCGCTGGAGTGTGGGGACTAGGGATTTTCACAGCAACTTCATTGCAGTGTTCATATAAGCCTACTTGTGACGTTTATTTTTACATGTGCCTATGTTTACAAGCATCGATATAGGCTTGTGCTGGAGTAGAGTATTTGCATTCAATTTCCAACAATGGGTGCGATGCAAAAGCGGTCAGTTGTTCACATCCTTCAAATAAAAGGTCCTATCTCATTTTCTGATACGTTTCTTATGATGTACGCTTCTGCATATGGGATGAGATGCTATTTTTGTCTTTAACATATCAAATATTGTCTGTTGTATGATCGCCTATTCCCATTGTACATCTTTACACAGCAGCTTCCAAAGAGGCACCGTGATCCCTGGGTACTTAGTGTGGTGTAAAGGGTTAACAGAATGGAAATCCTAATGTATGATGTAGATGATGATGTTTCACTGACATCAGTTGGTCGTATCTTAGACTCTTGAGAGAGAAGTTGGTTGTAGTCCTAATAAATATTTGTTAAGCAGGTCCCAGAGTATTTCTACAGCCTGTCCAGTAACCAAGAACTACGCCTCGAGTTTGTAGTTAAGAAGGACCAACTCTGAACATTCTGGCAGCAGCGGAGACATGGATGGAAAAATTACTTAGTGTTGTTGACAGAATCAATGAAGAAAAATCAATGAAGAAAAACTTGATAGCAGCTCATACTTATTATTCAATGGAAGGAGAAAACTGAAAATAGGTAATGAAGACCATACCTGGTCAGCAGTCCCTGCCCCCAGCCCACCCAATTGACTGGGTGAATTGTGTGCCGACAGAGAGGCCAGATTTGGAACTTATGGAAACCCCATTCCCTTCAATATAAAACAGCCTCAGGCCTTCTCTCTGAAGGGCAGAAGCATCATGTCAGCTCCTTTCTTTACGTTGTACGTCCAGTGAGGCAGGGAGTGGAAGAGTCCAATGCAGGTTTTGAGATGGTTCTTAAAGCCTTTTTGCCTGAAGCAAAACTTGGTAATAGAGAGAGCACGGGCGGAATTCTCCGACCCCCCGCAGGGTCGGGGAATCGCCTGGGGCCTTCGTAAATCCCGCCCCCGCCGTGGCCGGAATTCTCCGCCACCCGGGAATCGGCGGGGGCGGGAATCGCGCCCCGCCGGTCGGCAGGCCCCCCGCGGTGATTCTCCAGCCCGCGATGGGCCGAAGTCCCAACGCTGTCAGGCCTCTCCTGCCGACGTGGTTTAAACCACCTCTGGTGCCGGCGGGAGCAGGCGGCGCAAGCAGGCCCCGGGGTCACGGGGGTGGGCACTGGCCGATCGGACCCCGGGGGGTGCCCCCATGGTGGCCTGGCCCACAATTGGGGCCCCCCGATCGGCAGGCAGGCCTGTGCCATGGGGGCACTCTTTTTCTTCCACCGCCGCCATGGCCTCCACCATGGCGGAGGCGGAAGAGACTCCCTCCACCGCGCATGCGCCGGTGGTGACATCAGCTGAACTATAATTCGGCGCTACTCAAAGGCTTCACATGACTCTGTTAACTGGATAGACCCATGAGACCAGATGAAAGGGTGGAAAACTCCACACGAGCAGCCATTGTGAGATGCTTGTGTTCTCATGCAAAGAACCAACATAGACGCCAGTACTGCCAGCAGTGGACTCAAAATGGTTCCAGTGTGGGAAAACATGCCAAGAATTTCTGCAAATCCAACTACTTTAATCAAAGTAGAAGACAAGAAAATATTTATGAAACATGCTGCATCTTTGCACATTCTCCCCGTGTTTGCGTGGGTTTCGCCCCCACAACCCAAAGATGTGCAGAGTAGGTGGATTGGCCACGCTAAATTGCCCCTTAATTGGAAAAAATGAATTGGGTAATCTAAATTTATTTTTTTTAAATGAAACATGCTGCATCCAAGAAAAAAGACAGAACTAACGGAACTACTGAGTTCCTGGTGTAAGTTACTAGTTTTAGTCCAGACTATTGGCCAGTGAAAGTTAACAGCTTCGCTATCACCTTTAAAATTGATGCTGGAGCTGGCGTTAACATACCAGCAGATGATCCTGACTGGCTTCAACCGATACCCCTTCATCCATCAGACATCAAATTACAAGATCCAAGTGGCACAGACCTTCCCATTAAAGACAAGATAATTGCTCCCCTTCATTTCAAGGGGTGACAGAGGCTATTGATTCTCTCTGTGTTGACCACAATCAATGTGCATCCTTATTGAGTGACAATGTTCGTGCATTTCTAGGAATGTTCCTGAAACAATCTTCAACCTTTTATTTAGAAGCAGTGAAACTTCAGCCTACAGCAGCTGAGGAAGATTATTCAATCAGCAGTGATTCTATTATAAAGGCACCATCCTCGAGACCCCAGGCGAAGATTGAATATACGAATCTCTCAGTTCTTCATGAAGTTAGACCAGAGGTGGTGGATACAGAAGACACTGTGGCAGATGGTGATCATCTGCATGGAGACTTGCTGAATCTGAGCTGGCTCTTTCCTAAAGGATGTAATGAGGAAGACGCTATTACAGCACTGAGTGATCTGTTGGAGGATGAGGTCCTAGAGGTTTGGCCATCTTTCTAATTGATTTGCAGAGTCAGCTGAGTTTCTAATGGCTGAAGAGTATTTAGCTTTTTGCTTCCCTGAACTGAACAGTACATCAGCTTATCTATCTCTCATTGTCTATGGGTCTTCCCGAAAGAATGCTGGGCCTGATTCCATATCAGACTCCACAGAGGATCACATTGGCAAAGAGCTGATGGCTTCCAAGGACGAAAATGAATTGACAGCCATACTCCAGTTCCAGCTGAAAATCTCCTTCCCTCCAGTGCCGGAGGTCAGCACAGAAGCTGTGGCAGAAAGCTGCAGAATCTTGTTCAGCAAACTTGTCTTCGAGTTATACATCCTCATTGTGTCATTGAAATTTGTCCTAGTACAGAAGATGATGCCATTTTGTCTTCACGCCCTCAACACTCCTACCCATTGCCCATAGTGGGGTAGCCTCACAAAGAGAAGTATGGTTCTCTTACCAATCCCCACAGAAAGTCAAATGTCTTTCTAAAATATCATTCTCTTCTTATCCTGAAAGGTTTATAGGAATTCATTAGAATCTCCGATCTTCAATACCTTTTCAACCTTCAATACAGTAGCAAATGATATAGAACATAGAACATAGAACGATACAGCGCAGTACAGGCCCCTCGGCCCTCGATGTTGCACCGACATGGAAAAAAACTAAAGGCCATCTAACCTACACTATGCCCTTATCATCCATATGTTTATCCAATAAACTTTTAAATGCCCTCAATGTTGGCGAGTTCACTACTGTTGCAGGTAGGGCATTCCACGGCCTCACCACTCTTTGCGTAAAAAAACCCACCTCTGACCTCTGTCCTATATCTATTACCCCTCAATTTAAGGCTATGTCCCCTCGTGCTAGCCACCTCCATCCGCGGGAGAAGGCTCTCGCTGTCCACCCTATCTAACCCTCTGATCATTTTGTATGCCTCTATTAAGTCACCTCTTAACCTTCTTCTCTCTAACGAAAACAACCTCAAGTCCATCAGCCTTTCCTCATAAGATTTTCCCTCCATACCAGGCAACATCCTGGTAAATCTCCTCTGCACCCGTTCCAAAGCTTCCACGTCCTTCCTATAATGAGGCGACCAGAACTGTACGCAATACTCCAAATGCGGCCGTACTAGAGTTTTGTACAACTGCAACATGACCTCATGGCTCCGGAACTCAACCCCTCTACCAATAAAGGCCAACACACCATAGGCCTTCTTCACAACCCTATCAACCTGGGTGGCAACTTTGCAGGGATCTATGTACATGGACACCGAGATCCCTCTGCTCATCCACACTACCAAGAATTTTACCATTAGCCAAATATTCCGCATTCCTGTTATTCTTTCCAAAGTGAATCACCAAACACTTCTCCACATTAAACTCCATTTGCCACCTCTCAGCCCAGCTTTGCAGCTTATCTATGTCCCTCTGTAACCTGCAACATCCTTCCGCACTGTCTACAACTCCACCGACTTTAGTATCGTCTGCAAATTTACTCACCCATCCTTCTGCGCCCTCCTCTAGGTCATTTATAAAAATGACAAACAGCAACAGCCCCAGAACAGATCCTTGTGGTACGCCACTCGTAACTGAACTCCATTCTGAACATTTCCCATCAACTACCACCCTCTGTCTTCTTTCAACTAGCCAATTTCTGATCCACATCTCTAAATCACCCTCAATCCCCAGCCTCCGTATTTTCTGCAATAGCCGACCGTGGGGAACCTTATCAAACGCTTTACTGAAATCCATATACACCACATCAACTGCTCTACCCTCGTCTACCTGTTCAGTCACCTTCTCAAAGAACTCGATAAGGTTTGTGAGGCATGACCTACCCTTCACAAAACCATGCTGACTATCCCTAATCATATTATTCCTATCTAGATGATTATAAATCATATCTTTTATAATCCTCTCCAAGACTTTACCCACCACAGACGTTAGGCTCACCGGCCTATAGTTACCGGGGTTATCTCTACTCCCCTTCTTGAACAAAGGGACCACATTTGCTATCCTCCAGTCCTCTGGCACTATTCCTGTAGCCAATGATGACCTAAAAATCAAAGCCAAAGGCTCAGCAATCTCTTCCCTGGCTTCCCAGAGAATCCTAGGATAAATCCCATCAGGCCCCGGGGACTTATCTATTTTCACCTTGTCCAGAATTGCCAACACTTCTTCCCTACGCACCTCAATGCCATCTATTCTAATAGCCTGGGTCTCAGCATTCTCCTCCACAATATTATCTTTTTCCTGAGTGAATACTGTCGAAAAGTATTCATTTAGTATCTCGCTTATCTCCTCAGCCTCCACACACAACTTCCCATCACTGTCCTTGACTGGCCCTACTCTTACCCTAGTCATTCTTTTATTCCTGACATACCTATAGAAAGCTTTTGGGTTTTCCTTGATCCTACCTGCCAAAGACTTCTCATGTCCCCTCCTTGCTCGTCTTAGCTCTCTCTTTAGATCCTTCCTCGCTTCCTTGTAACTATCAAGCGCCCCAACTGAAACTTCACGCCTCATCTTCACATAGGCCTCCTTCTTCCTCTTAACAAGAGATTCCACTTCTTTGGTAAACCACGGTTCCCTCGCTCGACCCCTTCCTCCCTGCCTGACTGGTACGTACTTATCAAGAACATGCAATAGCTGTTCCTTGAACAAGCTCCACATATCCAGTGTGCCCAACCCTTGCAGCCTACTTCTCCAACCTACACATCCTAAGTCATGTCTAATGGCATCATAATTGCCCTTCCCCCAGCTATAACTCTTGCCCTGCGGGGTATACTTATCCCTTTCCATCACTAACGTAAAGGTCACCGAATTGTGGTCACTGTTTCCAAAGTGCTCACCTACCTCCAGATCTAACACCTGGCCTGGTTCATTACCCAAAACCAAATCCAATGTGGCCTCGCCTCTTGTTGGCCTGTCAACATATTGTGTCAGTAAACCCTCCTGCACACATTGTACAAAGAACGACCCATCTAATGTACTCGAACTATATCTTTTCCAGTCAATATTTGGAAAGTTAAAGTCTCCCATAACAACTACCCTGTTACTTTCGCTCTTTTCCAGAATCATCTTCGCCATCCTTTCCTCTACATCCCTAGAACTATTAGGTGGCCTATAGAAAACTCCCAACAGGGTGACCTCTCCTTTCCTGTTTCTAACCTCAGCCCATACTACCTCGGAAGAAGAGTCCCCATCTAGCATCCTTTCCGCCACCGTAATACTGTCCTTGACTAGCAGACTGTGAAGTTCTTCACTGGAGTTGAAGCTCATTCATCTCCTGAAGTTATTTAGCCGTATGCTCTCAGGGAGCAACAAGTTCTGATTTCTTCTTTCTCGCCCCAGTGAGTCCAAAGATTGATGCCCTCCAAGCAAAAAACAAATGAATAATGTAGTGTTGAAATTTCAGTGCCAGTGTGATTCTAGGTATGAAGGCCATACGTCCCAAAGGTTAGCGGATTGTATCAACCGCTGTTAATAATGGGAAAGGTACAGACCCATATCCAACCAGCCTGTACTTGCAAAATTCAGAACATAATGTGCAACATTACATGCGATTCCGCAATTGGACATAATTGCTAAATAATCCTCAATGTGCTAAAATATTACGCTGGCTATCAATTTACAACTGTCAGTCAGGCTTGCAGTGTGGCGCAGTTGCATGTACTGGAAGATGCTTATATTAATACAATGGACCCTCTTCTTTGCAGACAGATAGAATATGTGAACAGACTGCACCTGTTTCAGTTCAACAAAATACGTATTTGTTGGTTCATTCCGCTGAACAATTCTTTGACCAATCAGATTCAAACTGCCTGGTTTAAATTTTAGAACAATGCTTGGCAGTCACTATGCAACTGGTGCATTCTCCATGACAATGCCTCTACTAATCTGACACAACTCATCAACCAATCAGCACTTTCTTCTCATACAATATAAAGTTGATGTTTACCTTGATATTGGTATTCTTGATTGGTATTCCTGATGAGTGCAAAATGAAAAGCTTCAACAATATGTATTGTTGTTAAACAATAGTCAAATTTTGTCCTACCAAACAACCAAAAGATGTTTGGTGTGACCAAGGGTCTAAATATGACACAGTTCATACATGGAGATGAGTGAAAGACCGTGCAGCAGGCACCTTCGTTTGTCCAGGGATATGGTTGCTAAGATGTGACACATTCTCCATGAGGAACTCACACCAGGGCACCCAATGCTTTATTTAGCTCTGCACTGATGCTTTTTGCTAGTGGATCCTTCCAAGGCTCCATTGGGGACCTCTGTGGAATCTCACAATTGGCAGCACACAAGTGGCAACAGATGCCCTCTTCAGTAAAGCTCACCATTGCATGCAGTTCCGCATGGATGAAGCAGGGCACGCTAACAGAACATTTGCAGCAGTCTGAGGCTTCCAACTATTGTAAGATGCCATTGGCTGCACAAGTGTGGCCTTGAGAAGTCACTGCAACCGCCTGTGATATTAATAGAAAGAATTTCACTTTCTGAACATCCAGCTTATTTGTGATAACAGAAAGCAGATTCAGCGTGCCTGTGCTGAGTACCCAGGTAGTTCACACAGCTTGCACATTTTGAGTCACTCCCAGGAGCCAGAGATATTTGAGGGGCTTGGCCCTTAGAGGATTGGCTCCTCGATGATAAGGGGTCCCGCCAGAAGAATGTCCATTTGTCGGCCGCAGAGTGCATCTGAGGAGAAATACAACACTGCACATTCTGTCACAAGGTCCTGAATAGTGCAGGCAAATTGCCTCTTAAGGATACATTTCTGATGGTTGGATTGCTTAGTCGGGACTCTGCAATTCTCATTGCAGAGAATGCCCGCATCTTTGTTGTTGACTGTTGTCGGCACAAACTATTGTTACAAAGGGAGGCTTTCACCACCCAACAATCAGCTGCTTGGATCTTGGAAATGTTCTGAATGATATAAAATGAAGGTGTGTAATTTAAATGGTATTCTGGAATTTTACTTAACTTAACTTCAGAACAAAGACCCAACGGAATGTGGGTCATACAGACCCATATCTCTGCTGAATGCAGACGCCAAAATACTGGCCAAAATCCTAGCCAAAAGGCTAGAAGACTGTGTACCTGAGGTGGTCACAGAGGACCAGACGGGCTTTGTCAAAGGTAGACAGCTGACCGCGAACATCAGGCGCCTGCTGAACGTGATAATGACCCCCTCCGGGGAGAGAACACAAGAGGTGATCGTCTCCCTGGACGCAGAAAAGGCCTTCGACAGAGTCGAGTGGAAATACCTCATAGAGGTACTGGAGCGGTTCGGGCTTGGAACAGGGTTCACCGCTTGGGTAAAGCTCCTGTACAACGCTCCCATGGCGAGTGTACAGACCAACAATACCAACTCCCAATACTTCCAGCTGCACAGGGGCACCAGACAAGGATGCCCACTGTCCCCGCTGCTGTTCGCACTAGCAATTGAACCGCTAGCAATCGCGCTCAGGGCAGCAAAAAATTGGAGGGGGATCCGAAGGGGAGGTAGAGAGCACAGAGTCTCACTCTATGCGGATGATCTGCTCCTCTATATCTCGGACCCACAAAGCAGCATGGACGGAATCATCGCGCTCCTGAAAGAGTTTGGAGCCTTCTCGGGCTACAAACTCAACATGAGCAAAAGTGAGATCTTCCCAGTACACCCGCAAGGGGGGGGGGGGGGGGGCAGCACTAAAGGGGCTGCCGTTCAAACAAGCCCGACATAAATTCCGCTACCTGGGGATCCAAATAGCCCATGACTGGAAAGGGATCCACAAATGGAACCTCACCAGCCTGACGGAGGAAGTTAAAAAGGACCTGCAAAGATGGAACACACTCCCGCTCTCCCTCGCGGGGAGAGTTCAGACGATCAAAATGAACGTACTGCCCAGGTTCCTCTTTCTGTTTAGATCCATTCCGATCTACATCCCCAAGGCCTTTTTCAAAGCGCTGGACAAACTCATCATGGCGTTCGTATGGGGGGGTAAAAATGCTAGGATCCCAAAGAAGGTCTTACAAAAAACAAAAACCAGGGGAGGGTTAGCCCTCCCGAATCTACAATTCTACCACTGGGCAGCAACAGCCGAGCGAGTAAGGGGATGGATCCAGGAGCCAGAAGCTGAGTGGGTGCGTGCGGAGGAGGCCTCCTGCATGGGAACCTCCCTTCGGGCCCTCGCCACGGCAGCACTCCCATCCCCACCCAAAAAACACTCCAGCAGCCCAGTGGTGACAGCCACCCTCCAATCCTGGAACCAACTGCGGCAGCAACTTGGCCTGACCAAAATGTCGAACAGGGCTCCCATCTGCAACAACCATAGGTTCAAACCAGCACTGACCGACGCCACCTTCAAAAGGTGGAGGCAGGACGGGGGGACACTGACAGTCAGGGACCTATACACGGACGACAGGATCGCAACACTGGACGAACTGACAGAGAAATTTCAGCTAGCTGGGGGGAACGAGCTACGGTACCTGCAGCTCAAAAACTTCCTACGAAAGGAGACAAGGACGTACCCACAACCGCCACGACAGACACTACTGGAAGACCTACTGGACGCAAGTATCCTAGAGAAAGGGAACTGTAGTGACATGTATGACCGACTGGTAGATAGGGACGACACCGTACTGGACGCAACAAGGAGGAAATGGGAGGACGACCTGGGGATGGAGATCGGGTGGGGACTCTGGAGCGAAGCACTGCATAGGGTCAACTCCACCTCCACGTGCGCAAGGCTCAGCCTGACGCAACTAAAAGTGGTACATAGAGCCCACTTAACAAGAACCCGTATGAGTAGGTTCTTCCCGGAGGTGGAAGACAGATGTGAACGGTGCCAAAGAGGCCCGGCCAACCACGCCCACATGTTCTGGTCTTGCCCCAGACTCGTGGAGTACTGGACAGCCTTCTTCGAGGTTATGTCCAAAGTGGTGGGAGTGAGGGTGGAGCCATGCCCGATAGTGGCGGTCTTCGGGGTTTCAGAACAGCCAGATCTATTCCT
Organism: Scyliorhinus canicula; assembly: GCF_902713615.1. NCBI lineage: Eukaryota > Metazoa > Chordata > Chondrichthyes > Carcharhiniformes > Scyliorhinidae > Scyliorhinus > Scyliorhinus canicula. Next base: position 41,135,136 of record NC_052162.1, on the reverse strand, counting down.
GGGGAGGAGGGCAGACGCCCTTGCCTTTGCCTCCCTGATCGCCCGCCGTAGAATCCTGTTTGGCTGGCGGTCAGCAGCACCGCCCAGAGCTGCGGACTGGCTGTCCGACCTCTCGGAATCTCTCCAAATGGAGAAAATCAAATTTGCCATCCGAGGGTCGGACGACGGCTTCCACAGAACGTGGGAGCCATTCATGCAACTGTTCCGGGACCTATTTGTGGCCAATGTACAAGAGGAAGAATAGTCGGGGGAAGGTAGCGGGAGGGGGGGGGCTACAGGTTCGTTACGGGGGTTCGATGGCTAGCTAAGGCCCAAAACCAAACTAAATAAACATGTTGAGGGGGGGGGCGCAGTTACTACTACGAAGATGCTTACCTGTAAATATGTATGTTAATTTTTGCGTGTTTGTTTTTTTTCTTTTTTCTTTCTCCTAACAATTTGTAATTTGTTCAATATAAAATATGAAAACTGAATAAAAACATTTATTAAAAAAAAAACTTAACTTCAGAAGAGGTGAAGAATTAATATCCAGGGAATTTCTATATGAGTATGGATTTGTTTAGAACCCTTGAGAGGAGATTGCAAGGGCTCTGACCAAATTTTTAATTCCTCTCTGGCCACGGGGATGGTGCCAGAGGACTAGACAACATAATGTGATCCCACTATTTAAGAAAGGTTGTAGAGATAAGCCAAGACCGACAGACCAGTGAATCTCATGTCAGTGATGGGGAAGCTATTGGAGACATTTCTGAAGAAGAGAATCTATTTCCACTTGGAGAGGCAAGGTTTGATCAGGAATAGTCAGCATGGCTTTGTGATAGAACCTTTTGAGCATGTGACCAGGTGTGTAGATGAGGGTGGTGTAGTTGTTATAGATTTTTTTTTTAGTTTTTCCAATTAAGGGACAATTTAGCGTGGCCAACCCTGCACATCTTTGGGTTGTGGGGGTGAGACCCACACGGACATGGGGAGAATGTGCAAACTCCACAGGGACAGTGACCCGAGGCCGTGACGGCGTTCTCAATATTTTTCACAATTGTTTAACTTGTTTCCAACTTTATTTCAAATTACAGACTTTGAACTGAAACTTATTCCCAGCTTCAACGGAAACATTCTTGCCTCAGCCAGAGTTTCATTAGTTGATTACACATAGACAAGAGCACATAATCAGGCTGTCACTTCAGTGAAGTACGAAGGGAATGTTACACAGCTGAAGATGCTGTGCTTTAGAAGAAATATTAGAATCATTGAATGGCTACAGCACAGAAGGAGATCATTCAGCTCTTTGCTGGATCTCTGTAACAGTACTTCAGCTAACCCCACTTCCTCATGCTTTCCCTATAGCCCTGAAAATGTTTTCTCTTCCGCTGCCTATTCCCCTCTGAAAACCATAATTGAATTAGCCTCCCTCCCATGGTCAGGCAGAGTAATCAAGATCTTAATCATTTATTGCATAAAGAAGCTTTTCCTTATTCACATGCCATCTGCGTCCTTAGGTACTCAACCCTTCCACCACTGGGAAGTTTTCTCTATCTGTTCTATCTAGATCAGTCATGATTTTGAACACCGCCATTAAATCTCCTCTTAGCCTTCGCCTCTCCAAGGGGAACAACTCCAGCCTCTCCTATCTAGCCACGTAATGAGGTCTCTCATCCCTGGAATCTTTTGCATGAATTTTTTTTGCATCCACTTGAAAGCCTTCACAACATCCTTCCTGAAGTGTGGTGCTGAGAATTGGACACAATACTCCATTTGATGACAAAGCAGTGTTTTAGAAATGTCCATCTATTTTTCTTTATATAAATTTAGAATATCCAATTTTTTCCCCCCAATTAAGGGGCAATTTAGCATCGCCAATTCACCTATCCTGCACATGTTTTCTGGTTGGGGGTGGGGGAGAATGTGCAAACACCACACAGACAGTGATCCAGGACCGGGATCGAACCAGGGGCCTCAGCGCTGTGAGGCAGCAGTGCTAACCACTGTGTCACCATGCTGCCCCTCTGCTATAGTAATCTATGGCCAAATCCCAAGATACTATATTCTATGGAATCCATAGAATCCCTACAGTGCAGAAGAAGGCCATTTGGCCCATCGGGTCTGCAGCGATCCTCTGAAAGAGCACCCAACCTAGACCCACACTCCCCCACCCTAACCTCTTAATCCTACCTAAGGAGTAATTTTAGCATAGCCAATCCACCTAACCCACATCTTTGGACTGTGGTAGAAAACCAGAGCACCCGAAGGAAACCCACACAGATGCGGATGTAGTGACATCATGGTTGTGTTGTAATTCACTGACTGACAACTAGGAGTCTCACTAGTATATAAGTGAGTTTTAGAGTCAGCTGACCCAGCAGACAGGCTAGAGGAAATCAAAGAGAGTGAGGCTGCTTGTGCATGATTTTACTGTTCTTTCATCTGTTCTCTTGTATATAGTTTTCCCATACTTAATGTTAATAAATCGTTTTTGGCTTTAACTACAAGTGTTCTTGTAATAAATAAGGCCATCCGACAAGAACATTACATGGTGCGAGGACAGGAAGGTATTAAACACTGAGAAAAAACTCTCAACCTGCCACAGAGATTTGAAGATTTTGCAGACCGCCAGAATTAACAACATGGTGTTGTTGAAGCTACCAAAGAGTCTCAGCTTTCATGGTGATGTGAAAAGCAACTGGCAAGTGTTTAAACAACAATTTAATTTGTTTCTTACTGGAGTAAAGTACAGTACTGATGCTCATAACAGTGACAGGGCCAAAAGCAATTGCTGTGTTTAATACATTTAAATTTGCGAACGATGATGATAGTAAAATGTTAACAAAGTAATTTGAAATTTGATGCACATTCCAGCCCTAGAAAGAGTGAAATTTGTGAATGCTGTGTTTTTAGATCATGTTTAAAGAAGACTGGAGAGTCCATAGATCAATTTGTCACTGATTTAAAGTTAAAAGCTAAAACCTATAATTTTTCTGAGGTGGAATCTTCCATGATTCGGGACCAGATTGTGTTTGGTGTGAATGAAAACAAGCCGAGGGAACGGTTACTGAGGGAATCAGAACTATCTTTGGAACAAAAAATTAAGGTTTGTCAGGCTCACGAGCTAGCAGCACAGCATTCTGAAAAATTTCTCACTAATGGCGGCATCTTCCTGAAGCAGAAAACTCCGGTTGCCGCCCTTTTTCCAAAAAGGAGGGATGCTTCCAAAAAAGGCGGGAAGGTTCCTGCAGCTCCTCATACACTAGCAAACAGGTTAAAAATCAGGACAAAGTATTTCTGTGTGAAAGATGTGGTCAAAGGCACAAATTAAGGCAGTGTCCAGCATTTGGCAAGTTTTCTTCCAGCCGCAAAGGGAAAAAAAATCACTTAGCTCAGAATTGTTACTTGAAGCTCAACCCCAGACCAGTCAGCACAGTGGAAGACACAGTCTCCACTGATGAAACATCAGTGAAAGTTACAGTGGTCGAATTGAAGTTAGATACTGGTTTAATCAACAGGATTGATTTAACAAAGCTAAAAATTCAGTTGATTCGAAGAAATCACAAAAAAATCTCTGAAAGATTCTAATGGTTCAAGCAGTCAGTGTTATGGTGCGTGCGACCTGAGTGTGGTGGTGAAGAACACAGTTTATTCAGTCCCACTCTATATTGTATCCGAGGGCTTGGATTCATTATTAGGTGATCAGTCCTGTGAAGAATTAGGCCTAGTGCAGTTGCTATATAGCATCTACAATGGATTGGATCAATATTGAAGAACCTACCAACTGGGTAAACTCCATGGTTTGTGTAAGGAAAAAGAATGGCGATATTCACTTATGCATGGATCCTAAAGATCTTAACTAGAATATCAAAAGAGAACATGACCAAATACCAAAATATGAGGAAATCACAGGCTGGATTCTCCGATTTTGAGGCTATTTCCCACGCAGGCAAGGGAATGGTGGTGTTTTACCCCCGCGAAAGTGGCGTAAAATGGCCACCAATCCTCCGTTTGGATGGGGGCTAGTATCAAAGCAGCATAGGGCATCAGGCTCGAGCTGCCGATATGGCCTGGAGAATCGCCAGGTCCGTGGCCGTGCTTGCGCACAGCAGCAGCCGTGACGTGTTACATGGCAGCGGCCGCTCGTGGACCCGGCCTGCGAAATAGTGCCCCCCCTTTGTCCAGTTTGCGTGCCCCGGACCACCCCCCCACAGTGTCCCTAACCCGTGATAAAGTCCCCCCCCCGCTCACGGGATCAGCCCTCCCCTGACTGAGGCGGTGCTGCACTGAGTCCACAGCTGCCATGCCGACTTCCCGACGGATGGTACCATGAGAGACCTACGCCATCGGGAACTCGGCCGGGCAGGGGCGTAGCATTGGGGGGGGCGGGCCTCCCAATGTCCTGAGGCTGTCAATATGTCACGCTGCTTTGGAGGGGGCGGAGCGTCGTGAAAGAGGTGCTGCCCCTGATTTCGTCGGACACTGTGATTCTCCGGCCGATCGGTGAACGCGATTTGGCCGTCGGCAACCGGAGAATTCAGCCCCACATCTGAGGTGGCTGGTGCACAATTCTTTATGAAACTTTACGCATCTCAGGATTTTTGGCAACTAAAGCTCGAGGAACAAAGTACAAAATACTGCACTGTCAATATGCCATTTGATGGTACTGCTTTCTGAGAATGCCGTTCGGCATAATTTTGGCATCAAAACGTTTTCACCGTGCCATGGAGCACATAACCAAAGGCATTGAAGGTGTATTTGTGTAAATGAATGATATCATCATTTTGGGCTCAACCATAGAATAGCACAATATGAGGTTGCTTAAAGTTCTAACGAGCGTCAGGAGAAATGGGCTGAAGCTCAACAAGCAAAAGTGCCAATCTGGAGTAACTGAAGTCAGATTCCTAGGTGACAAACTCTCATTACATGGCATTAAATCTGACAAGGGCAAAATACAAGTAATTCTCAACATGTCAAAACCACACTACAAGAAAACCATCATAAGAGTGATGGGCATGATCAATTTTATAGGGAAATTCATTACAAACCTGTCAGCAAAAATAACAAATAGAAATAGAACATAGAACAGTACAGCACAGAACAGGCCCTTCGGCCCTCGATGTTGTGCCGAGCATTGATCACCCTACTCAAACCCACGTATCCACCCTATACCCGTAACCAAACAACCCCCCCCCCCCCCTAACCTTACTTTTAAGGACACTACGGGCAATTTATCATGGCCAATCCACCTAACCCGCACATCTTTGGACTGTGGGAGGAAACCGGAGCACCTGGAGGAAACCCACGCACACACGGGGAGGACGTGCAGACTCCGCACAGACAGTGACCCAGCCGGGAATCGAACCTGGGACCCTGGAGCTGTGAAGCATTTATGCGAACCACCATGCTACCGTGCTGCCCCTACATGGTGTATTTACATGGTGTAAATCTACGTGATCTCCTGAACAAGACAACAGATTTCACTTGAACTGAGCAACATGAGCAAGAATGGAAGAAGCTTAAGACTTCAGTAACCACCACACCAGTTGTCACATTTTTTGACTCATCTAAGCAGATTAAAGCGTCATGAGACGCATCCAAAGATGGTGTCATGCGAGAGTACCTTTAAGAAATGGGTGTTTTTATAGAATAACTGTAGTGGGTGGAGCTTTAAGAAATGGGTGTTTATTACTGCAGTGATGTCAGAGTATGGGTGGAGCTGGAATACCTGTCAGCTTTTAGTTTCACTTTGAGAAAACTTGGGTGTGTCTGTTTTTTTGGTTTTGTTTCAGTGTTGGAGCTGCAGTCAGCCACGGAATGTGTAATGTTGTTCTCTCTGCCATGTAACAACTATCTCTTGATCATTTGGTGAATTCAGAGTTAGAGCTGTTCTCAGTAATGAATTTAAACCTGATGTGCTTCTGTTAAAAAAAATTTTTAAAGTCTTATGGAAGTTAAAAGGAAAGTAAGGATTACTTAGTGTTGTATTCTTTCGGGGTTGTACTTGAATTAATGGTTGCTAAGATGTTCACTGTATGTTTTAAAAAGGTTAACTTGAGTTCATAAAATAAACATTGTTTTGCTTTAAAAATACTTTTTTTTGAAAGTGGGCCGTGTTCTCCCCATACCACAATCTATTAAAAGTTGTGTGTCAGCTGAACTGCATGATACAACTTGGGGTTCTCTAAACCCTGGCCCATTACAATGGTCTGAGAGTGGTTCTTCTGCAACTCGAGCATGGCGCTTGGAAACCAGTCATGTATGCATCACGATCCACGACAACAAGGCAGAGGTACGTTTAAATCAAAAAAGAATGCCTGGGTTTAGTTGTAGGCTTGGAAAAATTCCATGGCTACTTGTATGCACTTCCAACTTTCACAGTTGAGACAGATAACCGTCATTTGGTTAACATCATCAAGAAAAATCTCAACTCGAAGTCTACGCACATGCAAAGGTTGATAATGAAGTTACAACGCTATGACTTGAATCTCATCTACACGCCCAGGCAAATATTTGCCCTTAGCAGATGCATTATTGAGAGCGCCGATGCAAAGTATTGGTGGTGAGATTACTTAGGATGTAGATCTGCATGTCAATCTTATTTCCACACTACTACCAGTATCAGATGCAAAACTATGTGAGATCCAAGAGGAGACCAGGAAGGGTCAAAATCTTCAAGAGGTTGTGAGGAACATCAACTCACACTGGTCCAGAGGTCAATGTATGGAGTTCCATAATATAAGGGGCTGGATTCTCTGTCCCGCCGCAGCAGATTTCTCGTTCAGCACGCCGGCGGAATGTTCTGTTTCGCTGGCTGGTCAATGGGGTTTCCCATTGTAGGGCAGCCCCAAGCCACTGGGAAACCCCCTGCCGGCAAATGGAGCATCCCGACGGTGAAGAATCCAGCCCAAGATCTGAATTCGGTATCATTTATGGTGTGGCATTTCATTTAACCACTATAGTCATACCTCAATCTCTTTGCAAGGATGTACTAAATGAAATGAAATGAATGAAAATCGCTTATTGTCACAAGTAGGCTTCAATGAAGTTACTGTGAAAAGCCCCTAGTCGCCAAATTCCAGTGCCTGTTCGGGGAGGCTGGTACAGGAGCATACACAAAGGGCATCTTGGGATTGAAAAAGGTAAATGGAGAGCTCGTGGCTCTGTTTACTGGGCAAGTATAAACCAGGATTTCAAACAGGCAGAATCTTCAGATTGTAGATCTGCTTGAGGGGATCGAGGGAGCACAGGCCACACAATATGTGGCGAATATGTTCAAGAAGGTCGTGGGGGAGGGAGTCTTTGACCGACCTCCTGAGGTAGATCGCGCTCACAGGTCGCCTAAAGAGGAAGCCGAAAGCAGGTGAGCCACCAAGGATGATCAAGGTGCAGTTGCACCGTTATTTGGATTAAAAAGATTCTGCGTGGGCGAAGGAGATGAGAGAGTGCACTTGGGAAGGCCATCCGGTGCATATTTATCAGGAGCTGGGAGCGGAATTGGCCAAGCAACGGGCGGGGTTTATGAGGGTCAAAGCAGCCCTAATCAGGAAAGACGTGAGGTTGGGCGTTTGAGTTTTATTTCGATATGGTGGAGGAGGTGAATAAGTTCATGAGGGACCATGGACTGGGGGACATGTGAGAACATTGGATTTGGAGAAACCTGTGAGGGATAGGGTTGCATTTATGCCAGGTTGGTTGTTTGCTATTGCTGCATTTCCCACTGTGATTAATTGATTATTGGTGTATGTGTTAAATTGATTATGCTGTGTCTCTGCTCACCCACCCACTTTTGGGATTTGGGATCGGTGTCTCTGTGGTGCGGGGAACGGGCAGTAGGTGGGGTAGGTGGGGGAGAGGGTAGGATTGAAGAGCCAGGGAGGGCAGGAGGTTGGATTTGGGTTATGGGGGCGCATGGAAGGACGGTATGGGAGGTGTATGGCGGTTATTTTGGATGGGGTCCACTATGCTAGCAAATAGGTTAGTTAATAGGAGTGATGTGGAGGATAGTTGTGTGTAGGGAGGGGGAGTGGGTGGCTGGTTGAAGGTGGTTTTCTTTGTTTAAGGATGAGGGGTGGGTTAGGAGGGTAGGGGGTGTGGGGTGGGCAGTGGACTGCAGGGAGAGGGGAGGGTTGCTGATGTGGGTGGAGTTGGTGTGGCGCAGTTGGTTAAGGGGGTCATGGCGGTGGCCATCATGGGGGGCCCTGGGGGTGAGCGAGATGTGCCCATGCCCAGCAAATGTATTCCCGGATTGATTATTTTGTACTGGACAAGACGCTATTAGCGGGAGTGGTTAGATCGGAATATTTGGCAAATGTGGTGTCCGACTGTTACGACCCCCAGAGCTGTGTAACATCGGCTTCCCCTCCTGCATACCTGAGAAGGAATTCTTGTTCTTTTTGCCGGTCCACAAAGCATACTCAAGGATAGAATTCTTTGCAGTGGGAAAAGCGGTGCTTCCAGGAATAGTAAGGGCGGAATATTCCGCGATAGTTATCTCTGACCACGCACCACGCTGGATGTGAGGTTGGAGACAAGCTGTACCCAACGTCCATGTGGAAGTTGGACACGGATCTATTGGCCAATAAGGTCTTCTGCCAGAGAACATCACATGCCATAGGCTAGTACGTTACTTATAAATGGAATTGGGAAGTCTCGCCTTCCACGTTCTGGGAAGCACTGAAGAAAGTGATTCAGGGAGAAATTATAGTCGACATGGTAGTTAGAGACAAGGAAGAGAGGGAGGCCAGGCAACAACTAATCAACTCCATCTGGAGATTGACAGAAAGTACTTTGAGGCCCTGACTGTAGAGCTACTGGCAGAGAGGAAAAAGCTACAAATGGACTTTAAGCTGCTATCCACCAGGAAAGCAGTGCACCAACACCGCCAGACTTCTATGAACATGGAGAATAAGCTGGTCGACTACTGGCTCACCAGCTGAGAAAGCAGGCAGCCACGAGGGAGATAGCTCAGGTGAAGAATAGCAGAGGCGGGCTGGTAACCGAGCAAAAAGAGGTCAACCGAGCGTTCAAAACCTTTTACCGAGGGCTGTACACCTCTGAACCCCTCGACGGGGACGCGGAGATGAAACGGTTCCTTGATGGATTGGGCATGCCAGTCATGTGGGACGATAGACCAGGGGGAACTGGAAGAACCAATAGGACTGGGAGAGATAATGAAGAGCATCAGCTCCATGCAGGAGAGGTGATGGGACATGATGGGTTCCCCGCAGACTTCTATAAAAGATTTGCACCAGCCCTGGCCCCACACTTACAGGATATGTTTGCAGACTTATTAGCGAGGGGCACCCTGCCTCCAACACTAACAGAGGCCACAATATCGCTGAAACCCAAAAAGACAAAGACCTGACGGAATGCAGATCATACAGACCTATTTCACTGCTCAACGCGAAGGTCCTGGCCAAGAGACTGGAGAACTGCATCCGGAGGTGGTCGCAGAAGACTTGACGGCTTTGTCAAGGTTAGTCAGCAAACTGTGAACATCAGGCGGCTGCTAAATGTAATAATGATGCCATCCGTGGAGAGAACACCAGAGGTGATCGTCTCACTGGACGCAGAAAAGGCCTTTGACAGAGTCAAGTGAAAATACTTCTTTGAGGTACTGGAGTGGTTTGCGCTAGGAGCAAGGTTCACCTCATGGGTGAAACTCCTGTACAACGCCCCCAAGGCGAGTGTTCAGATCAACACCCCCAGTTGGAAATGCTTCCAGCTGCACACAGGCACAAGGCTGGGATGCCCATTGTCCCCACTCCTGTTCACCCTGGCAATTGAACCGCTGGCGATTGCACGGCGAGACGCAAAAAGCCGGAAGGGCATCCAAAGAAGAGGCAGAGAGCACAGAGTGTCACTCTATGCGGATGGCCTGCTCCTCTATGTCTTGGACCCACAGAACGGTTTGAAAGTAATCATGCAGCTCCTGGAAGATTTTGGAGCCTTCTCAGGCTACAAACTCAAACTGCTGGGGAGTTATAAGAATTGGAGGCGACGTATCAATTTCCAAAGGGGAATGGGTTCCGGTACCTGCAAGTTAGGCACTTGAAGAGAAAGGAGCTGGCCCCTTCCCGAAGCTGCCACGCCCGGCGCTACATGATAAGATTCTGTCCAGGGAGGAGATAGGGGAGGGGAGGGTGTCAGATAAAAGTGGGGAGAGAGGGAGAGCTTCGGTGAAAGAACTAAGTTATAGGTCAGAGAAGGAACTGGGGGGGTGGTGGTTTGAGGTTGGGGTATAGAGTGAGGCATTGCGAAGCGTGAATTCATCCTCGTTGGTTCAAGACTGAGGCTCATCCAGCTCAAGGTGCTGCACAGGGCATGCATGACAGTGTCCAGGATAAGTAGGTGAGGGATTTGGCGGAGTTTCTGCACCTTGAGATATAAAGTTCGCTATTAGGGGGTCGGAGCAGGGTTTCTTCTCAAGGTGGAAGCTGTTCACCGACTTCTTTAAGGAGTGGTAGAATGTCAGCGGAGAGGGCAGGGTGGAGTGGGGGTTGCTTGGAGAGGTTTCCTTTCTTTTGTTTGGAGTTTCTTCTGGAAATAGAAAAGCGGACGTGGGTTGGAGGGACGAGAGGGGCAGTTTGGTTATGGCGTGTTGTGTGTTGATGCTATTGCTGTATCTCTTAGATTTGTGAAAATGCTTTTAATAAAACATTTTTAAAAAAAAGAAATACTTCATTGGGCTGTGAAGTTTTTATCCTTGCAGATGCAAATTGGGGAGCTCTTTCATCCAGACACGAAACGTTAGCTCCCTTTTCTCTCCACAGATGCTGTCAGACTTGCTGAGATTATTCAGTACTTTCTGTTTTTGTTTCAGATTCCAGCATTCCAGGAATTTGCTTTTATCTTTTGGAAATTGGTTTGTCGCTGCCAAAGCATGAGTCATTTTCAGTGGCCAAACTAATGGCCCTTAAAGGGACCACTGGAGGTTACCACCCAAAGGGCAATTTTTAAATTTCTTATAGAGGAACCGAGAGATGTGTGTCAGTACTGGCTGTTGTTCTTTCCTTTCCTGATTATATCCTCACTTTGCACCTTTCTGAGAGTCTCAACTGACATCTGACCCAGATGTGACTAGCAAGGATCCTCTGAAACTGTGAATGGTGCCCACAGCTAGCAAGGGCATTATCCCAATGAGACCGGTGGAAAGTTGCCAGCTTTATTAGGCATGTAGCACGTAGGCATGTAGCATGTCGGCCTATTAGGGATTAGGATCTGCACGGTAGCACAGTGGCTAGCACTGTTGCTTCACAGCATCAGGGTCCCGGGTTCTGCACGTTCTCCCTGTGTCTGGGTCCGGTTTCCTCCCACAAGTCCTGAGAGACATGCTGTTAGGTGAATTGGACATTCTAAATTCTCCCTCAGTGTACCCGAACAGGTGCCGGAGTGTGGCGACTGGGGAATTTTCACAGTGACTTCATGGCAGTGTTAATGTAAGCCTACTTGTGACAATAATAAAGATCATTATTATTATGTGAAATGTACATGCACCTGGATTGTACTAAGGTTTAGGATGGCTGAATTTGTTGGCCAGAGAGCAAAGGAGGGAGAGATTGAGAGAGGAGACAAAGAATGCATGCAAATGAAGAGAGAATGTACATTATGAGGGAGGGGATACACGATCAGAAGAGTGCAAAGGTCGGATGTATGGAAGAAAAACAATTAGAAACAGAAAATGGCAGCAAGAGTGGACTTCTTGGAAATTAAAAATAAAACTGCATGTGCAGGTTTAAATTCCCTCATTAGCATTGTCACATCAATTCCTATTTTAACTCCTCTCCTGTTACGTAGACAATCCTGATATTACTGCCTGCCGTAAAATAGTGCAGAGAGAAATTAGGCACTCACATAGACGAGGGAAAAATTGTGACCAGAGGCCATTAAAACCCAAAAACGAGACCAGTAAAAAAGATGTATAGGCTCGATATTCCACATATTCATCAGGAACGTACAGAAAATTAAACCCTGGAGGGACAAAAAAAAGATAAATATGGGGAAACAAGCAAAACGTAAGAGACCAAGACAAAAAGAAACACAATTTTAATAAAAGCAGAGAATCAAGGCCAAGGAGAACAAAGCTGAAGAATGTGCCAGGACACTGATCTGTAATTTTTAATTTGCTGTTGATCGGTATCCTGGTCAACCAGCTTCAACATTACATTTCTGGTGAATTGCCCAATAAATAATTAAAGCTTTATGAAAAATATGGAGAAAGAAACAAAGTTTACATATATAAAGACATCACATTTAATGGCACATATCACAACATTTGGACAGTGCATTTAAAGAAATTTAAATCGTTCCAGCCCGTTAATTTGACAGAGGCTTATTTCTCCGAAAAGCCTTTTATATTTTGAGTTAAATAATGCAACATGGCATGGAGTCAGAGATTGAATTCACTCAGTACCCCTATTGGTAAAGCCAGCGTGCAACCGAGTCACGGAGGTCAAACAATCCCATGTTCAATTTGCGCTCTGTGCTGAGTTAGTTGTTGGGGCATTTACACTTGACTTCCAGCACCTCTGAGATGGTGGTAGAGAAAAATCTGTATGGGTTCCTGCTCCTGATAATTATCCAGTGGCCCCTGCTAGAATGTACACATCTGTGAGGGCTTCAGATGAAAATAGTGATTGATTCAGCAGTGATGCACCTCTAATTGAATTGCCTGCTGAGATACAGATAAAGACGAAGAGAATGACCACTGCGATGAAATGTGAGAGAATGACTGCCACAAATGGGAACGTATCCCACATAGAGGCAGTGTCGTCAAGCGAGTCAGAGGGGGGCAAACTGTCAAAAAGGAAGATTCAGTGGGAGTACAGTTTTCCAATATTATCATTGGCGTGTTTCTATTCAGCTTTTGCAAACAGATGCATAAGTGAGTGAAAGGTGCATTTTGATTTTCCAGCATTCAATTGTTATTCTTTGTGCTTAACCCCAAGTGCTAAATCACAATGCAGCCAGAGAGTGAAAAGAATGTCACATTATTCATCTGCAGGAAAGAAATGATGACAGTAGGCTGAAAGAAATCAGCTCAGTAATTCCAGTCCTCTTGGGACAGGTTGGGAGACAGGAGGGACTGTAAAATGGTGAAGGAAGGTAGAAGATAGAGTGCTGGCTGCTTTCCCACTGCCGTGGCATTTTATTAGCAACGAGGAAGGTGAACATCCTCCCTCCAGGGTCTAATTAAGCCATTTACGTGGCCAATTAATAGCCTCTTCTCCTTGCTGCTGGTATTTTACTGGCAGTGGGTGGGCCTCCGCTGTTTTGGAAGGCTTTCTGCGGAAATCTGCAGATTATGTATCATTAAATATTGCAGGATGAGGGTGAATTGGGATTTGGGAAGGGGCTCCAGGCAGGAACGCGCCACTGTTAATGGTTTCAGTGATGCCACTCGCAACAGCCTCCATGATGGCCACACCAGTTATTCCCAGTGTTGTAGTGCTGCCCCTTTAAGGGGTGTTTCCTCGTGGTCCATGTGACCAGCTCAGGGCCTATCATGCAGGAGCACACAAACCCTGGTCTATGGGGAAAATGTGTGGGGCCCTGGTCAGAGTGAACCTGGGAGCCAGGGTGTGAAGACCTGCATAGAGACCCTGTGCCTGTGTACTGTTATGTTCTGTTTTATGGCCATGGTAAGGATCTACACAGAATATCTAGTTCTTTGATTCGTAAAGTAGTTTATTAACGAAGTGAACATGTAGAAAGATAACTAACAAACTATAATACAAGCGGTAACTAATAATTGAATTCAATAAATTCCTCTGGAGCTACTAACAGTACGACTTACTACCAACTGCCGAATCTCTCGAGTCACCTGGTGGATCTCTTCATGAAGATAAGCAAGTACAGCCAATCGCCTCTGCCAGAGTATAACGGTGGGCTTTGTTGCAGGCGCCCTAGGATTACATCATTCAGCATAGGCCAGGTACACAAATTTCAAATGCTGATGGTCTGAGTCAGTTTCCACTTCCAAAGAAGCAGTTAGATAAAGCACTTGGGGCAAAGGGGATCAAAGAGTATGGGGGAAAGCAAGATTAGGCTATTGAGTTGGATGATCAGCCATGATTGTTATGAATGGCAGAGCAGACTTGAAAGACCGAAGGCCTCCTCGTGCTCCTATTTTCTGGCACCCTTATCGGTACCTCAAGAAATCATCCTGGCATTGAACTGTCTGAACATTTTGCCAGTTTTATCCAGTCACTTAAAGAATTGGACACAATGCGACCCAGACCCACCCAAAGTAAAATGCATAATCTTAACCGGGTGCCACCATAATAAATCTGACCAGTTAAGACCATACATTACCCATGAGGATGAATTCAGTTCCAAGGCCTGAGTCCTATTCTGTGGATCCCTACTGGTCGTAGTCCTTCCCAGCCTCAGAGCCTTTGTTGCAAGAATTGCACAGTGCCCATCCAGGCCGGACAAAAATAAAAATGCTCGCCCATAGCTACAACTGATAGCCAAGCAGAGGTAAGGATATTGAACACATGGTGTGCTGGTGCGACCCTTACTGGTCACGGCAGACATTGCCACCTAAAGCCAACTTTCACCCTTGGGAGTGGCCTGGTCATGCATGGATGAGGGGACATGTGGACTTCGTTGGTCCTTTCTTGCGCAAAATATTTTTTGTTTTGGTCGACGCCCACTCCAAGTGGTTGGCGGTTTAAGGGATTGGAACGACAGCCTCAGCAGCCACAGTACAGGCCCTGCACGAGTGTTTGCTACCTATGGCCTCCCTGAAGTGATAGTGTCTGACAGCGGCACGCCATTCACTGGAGAGGAGTTTTGGCACTTTGTCCGAATGAGTGGCATTCGGCATACAAGAACAGTACCCGATCACCCTGCTTCAAACGGATTAATGGAAAGAGCTTTGTAGAAATTCAAGATAGCTATGAAGAAGCAGTCCAGCAAACCTCTGTGCCTTAGGTTGGCTAACTTTCTTCTGTCTTACAATACAACCCCCCCATGCCATCACGGGCGTCACACCATATGGGCAGTTATCTAAGGACCCTCTTGGACATGGTTTTCCTGAATTTAGTGGGGAGGGTGGAGGCACGGCTGGCCTCCCAGAGGAAACAGCACATTTCGCAAAAGGGACAGGCCATTCCAAGCGAGAAATCTGATCCTTGTCAGAAGCTACAGGCCTTCTATGTCAGCAGGCAGAATTGTGCCCAAGTCAGGCCCAGTCTAATGCATGGTGGATAGGAGAGTGCGGAAACACATTGACCATGTAAGAAGCTGAGAGTCTGGAATTCGCTGCCCAAGTTGGTGGTGGAGGCAGAGACCCTAAACTATTTTTTAAAGTACCTGGATCTGCACCTTAAGTGCTGTACGCTACAGGGCTATGGACCGGAAACTGGAAGGTGGGATTCGAAGGACACCTGGAATTCCTCGGGTTGGCATGGACAAGATGGACTGAATGGCTTAGTTCTGTGCTGTATCTTTTCTATGGTTCTATGGTGACCAGTGATGGTGATGTTGCAGAGTGTTTTCTGTTTTGTTCAGCTACAATTCCAGACTTCTGAGTGTCTGGAGACAACAGTTTTGGAAAGGATTGCAAATTTATGGACATCAAAAATTGTCACGGCAGGGCTTTGATAACGCCACAAATAACTTGTGACACCAGGTGGTCTGCTCGTGCAGATGCTGTTGTGGCTTTGAAAATGAACTTTAATATAAAGGAAACTTTATTAGACATAGTCACATGAAATTCAGAAAAACAATGTGTGAAGGTTGAAGCAAAATCCTTCGCAGAGTAGTTTGAAAAGTACAATATTGCTGTTTTACTCTTTTGTGGAACTGTTTACGTCACAAAATTAATGCTATCAGCAAAATGCTGCAAAATTTTGACACAACTTTATTGAATGTTTGTTAACATCAGTTAAAAGTTTTCTCATGGAAGTTGGATAGCTCGATGAAAGCAGGGGCAGTAACATTGACATAAAATGCAGGTCCCTCTGATGATGAGAAGCATACAAGATGCAGGAAATTATTTTTCAATGGAACTAGAGACAATGAAATCACTTTAAAAAGGAAAGAGAAGATCATCAGTTGTAACTGTCAATGTTATTTGTGACACAATAATGGTGCAATTGCAGAGTAGAAGTGAATCTCTGAAAACTGAACTTTATTTTGCATGCTTTTCAACAGACTTTTGAATGAGAATGCTAAAAACCAGTGAGAAATTAAGTAAATTCTATCGGGAGGACTGCAGCCACCGAAGTTGGCCATTCCCTAAATACAAAATGGAGGAACGCAAAGCATATAGGATAAAATGGACAATGTTTGCAGCACCAGAAGGCTGCACCAAGCAGGTGTGGATTCTGTCTGCTAAGAAAGCAGACAGCACCGAAACGAACATTCGACATACTAATGAGGCAATCACCGGGATAATTAGCATGTTAATGGAACGATTCCAGAGACAATGGACACAAATGGGGAAGTAACTGCAACATTGTAAAGGATACCAGACACTCAGGCACCAGCAGGGTTCAAAAACAAAGAGCCTGAAAGCCCGCCCAGTAGCTAAGGAACAGCCTCAGTATTGGGGGGATTCAAACATATCGATTGGGAAGAGACCCAATCGATTCCAAGCAGGTAAGGGAGTCCGCCCAAAGAGGCGCGGATCCCTGGGACCTATAACAGGTCCCACACATGGTTCAGTCTTCTTGTCCAGCCCTCCTCTCTCCTTGACCAGCATCCCTCCGTGGACCAACACCTCGACCAGCTTTTGCCAAGAAGACCCTGAAGGAGAGAGAGAGAGGCTCGGACAGCAGCCGCCAGCAAGTAAGTGTCTCACAACGATCGCTACCAGAGATAGACACTACTGACCCCTTTTAACTTATACCAACCTGAAGTCTGCAGACCAGAGCAGAGCAAGAGGCCTTGTTCCCTGACCCGACAGTTCCTTCGAGATAAGTATTAGTTTATTTAGCGGTAGGAATAGTTTAATCCTTTTAGCGTGTGCATGGGTAGTAAACCTCAGTTGTTTGAACTTACTAATTGGTGTATGGTTTTATTGCTTTGAACTTCACCTTGAACTTGTGGCGGTATCTTAACGATACCTGGCGACTCCAGAGCTAAGTAAAGAAACAGAGCCAAATTGAGTGTTAAGCACACTCACCCAGAACGACCAACAGGACATAGACACAAATCTTTTTGAAGATGAAGTGAAACAGTTCATTCATTTCATTGATTATGATGAGCTCTGTGCTTCAAATCACCAGCTGATTTGAACAGACCCAAGATCTTACCTACGATGATGCAATTGATGATTTTGTGAGGAAAAAGTATTTAATCTAAATTGCCATGTCAACAAGGGATGATGCAACAAAATCTTAAAATTCTGTCCGTCTTCTATATCCTCTTGTTTAAATTCTGTATTTCAAAATGGACCATTGCTGGTCTGATATAATGGCTGCAGCTGGTCACATGCTGATAGTTCAAACCACCACCGCTCTCAAGATCGACCTTCAGAAAGTCTCCTCTAGGAAAACAAACAGAATCCTGCAGATAGAGCCATTGATATTGGACTTGGACTCACTGGGTTCTTACTCAGGTGAATTTATGGCAATAACTTCTTTCATTTTGTGAGAAGAAATAAGGAAGTTAACTTTTGAAACTGAATGAGACTCTGAAATATAGTGAAAGGCAGCGTATGCATCTTGTTGATTGGAGTATTTTCTCCTGCACTGGACTGGCTCATCCTGTCCTGCACTGGCCTGTGCTGCAGTGCTGTTATCGGCTGTTTTTTCCATTTTGTTGCTCAAATCAGCAAGTTCCATGTTTGCTCGCCTCAATACACGCATCGCAATATTGACCATCTTTACCATCATTCTGACAAGAGGTAAGCTTGGATTTCAATTCAGCAATTATTGATACAGGCGTGTTTTTGCAAGTTAAAAAGCACTAAAGCAATGATCAATTTGTGTACTTTTGTGGCCTGCGCCTTTGAGTTCTGTGGGGCGAGGGTGGGCAGGGTCAGGGGAGCCATAAAATCAGGGAGGGTGGGGTGGGGGGGGGGGGGGGGGGGGGGTTATGTGTTGGCTAGTGTAGGCTTGAGAGATGAACAGACACTTCCAACACTGATGAAGGTTCAACTCAATTTTATTAACTACTTCTAACTAACTAACACACGATGACTGTGGGTCTAAATAATGCTAACTTGAACTGGAGACCTAAGCCTTGTCCGAACCAGTTGATTCTCTGAGCACATGTTGTGAGTCCGTGCTGGGCTGAATAAGTTCCTGTTACACTCAGAGGCAGCACCCAGAATGAGCAGGAACCGTGGTGCCCTCTGCCTTTATAGTGTGTGTATTCTAACTGGTGATTGGCTGCGGTGTCTGTACATGTTGATTGGTCCCTGTGTGTCTCCATCAGTGTGTGTCTGCACAATGATATATGGTATATATTATGACGGGGGGGTGGGGGGGGCAGAAATTGAGGTGGGCATCATAAAGCCCCACAAAGTCTAAATCTGCCTCTGCCCCCCCCCCCCCCCCCCCCCCCCCCCCCCCCCCCCGCCTCCCCATCCCACTCCGCGCACACCGAAAACACACCTGCAGGATAGCGTAAAGTGTAGTCGATTAGGCTACGCTTGCTGACATCTTGCAACATTTCAGTTCTTTCCTCCAAGTCTTCAAATCTTCTCCAAGACATTTCAGACCATGTTGCAACCAGACTCTGCCTCATGTTTAAAGAGTGCGGCCTGGCTTTTAAGCAATGCAGACGTGACTTAAGCGGTATCATTCTCAGATGAACATTCCTAACTGGCCTACTCATCACAATCATTGGAATAAGCAGACACTGTAAATTTTGCATGCTTCCAGTATCACCGTGAATAGGTGTGCAGTAATGTACATTATGATCATGTACCCACCTTATGGTTTTATGTAATTTCATTTGTTAAATATCTTTAAATTCTTGAAATAAATCAAACTTCCTCCATTCAAATTGATTGAGTGACAGGAATGGGACACTGAAGATCCTGATATTTGATTATAACCAATATGGCACAGTAAAACACTACAAGACAGAAACATTTGCAGTCATTGCTTACTTGGTAGTGCTGATAAAATCCCACAGAAGTAAGCAACAGAGATAAAGGATTAGACAAATAATCTCAAAATTGACTGGATTTCCATAATGCCTTGGCAGCAAGAGTTCTCTAGTGGTTCATCAGTCTAATTTAAAATTTTAATTAACTCCTGGCTGCACAATTGAACCAGTAACCTCATGAATAAGAGGTACAATCCTTCCAGGTCTATGCTGTTTTGCTATGATTTGAATTTTTGAATAAAAATATATCAGGCTGCATCAATAGAACTGTAGCTTTGATCAATAATGTGGCTACAAGGCAGGTCAGAGGCTGGGAATTCTGGGGTGATTAACTCACATTTTGACTCCCTAAAGATTCCCTACTATCTACATTTCACAAGTCAGGGGAGTGATGGAATACTTGCCTGGATGCGGAGAGGCTTCAGTGCGATTTGGACAAGTTGAGTGAGTGGGCAAATGAATGGCAGATGCAAAACAATTTGGAGAAATGCGAGGTTATCCACTTTGGTAGCAAAAACAAGAAGGCAGACTATTATCTGAATGGCCATAAATT
The DNA here is from genome assembly GCF_902713615.1 of Scyliorhinus canicula. Lineage (NCBI taxonomy): Eukaryota > Metazoa > Chordata > Chondrichthyes > Carcharhiniformes > Scyliorhinidae > Scyliorhinus > Scyliorhinus canicula. The sequence continues at coordinate 41,115,533 of NC_052162.1, read as the reverse complement.
AAGAGAGGAGAATGTGCAACGAGACCTAAGCTTCCTTGTACACCAGTTACTGAAGGTAGCATGCAGGTACAGCAGGCAGTAAAGAAGGCAAATGGTGTGTTGGCCTTCATAATGAGAGGATTCGAGTTTAAGAGTAGGGATGGCTTACTGCAATTATACAAGACTTTGGTGAGGCCACATCTGCAATATTGTATGCAGGTTTGGTCTCCTTATCTGAGGAAGGATGTTCTTGCTCCAGAGGGAGTGTAGCGAAGGTTTACCAGACTGATTCCTGGGATGGCCGGGCTGATGTATGAGGGAAGATTGAATCAATTAGGATTTTATTCAATGGAGTTCAGAAGAATGAGGGGGGATTTCATAGAAACCTATAAATTTCTAACACAACTAGACAGGGTAGATGCACGAAAGATGTTCCTGATGGTGATTGTGTTCAGAACCAGGGGTCACAGTCTGAGGATATGGGGTAAACCATTTAGGACAATGAGGAAGAGAAATTTGTTTATCCAGGGAGTGGTCAGCCTGTGGAATTCGTTACCACAGGAAGTAGTTGAGGCCAAATCATTTGTTTTCAAGAAGCAGTTAGAGATAGCACTTAGGGCGAAAGGGATTAAAGGATATGGGAAGAAAGCGGGGTTAGGCTACTGATGATCAGCCATGATCATAATGAATGGCGGCGGAGCAGGCAAATGGCCTCCACCTGCTCCTACTTTCTTTGTTTCTATGAGTGCTGCACCGACACTTAAGAAGCTCGATACCCAGGCGGCTGTGATGGACCACAGAATACTAAAAATTCAACCTTAAAGTAGGTTAAATGTCAGACCTTTAAAAGTGGCGCCAAAACGACAGACCTTGGAAAAGCACAAAGCTGTTCCATACGTGAAGTGGAGGCAGGAAGAGAAAAAATCAACGGCTGAAATCCCTCAGCACGGCATCACAGCAGATGGTGGTCTGTGAGGAAAATCCCTATCCAGCAATTCTAGGCTGTGGGTGGAAATTTCCGGTCCCTCCTCCCGTGGCGTGCTGCGCCGCGGCGGTGGCAACCCAGCATTGGCCAGAGGCAGGGTCTTCTGATCCCGCCGCTGTTAACGGGATTTCCCATTCTACACACCAAATCCTCAGTGGGACTTCACTGTCGGTGGCACCGGAATATCCCGCTGGTGAGAATTAGCTGGAAACACTCAGCCTTTCGAGTCCAAGAACCAAGCAAACTGTTGGGCAACTCTTAAAAATAATAAAAGCTTGATTTTTTAAAATATAAATGTAGAGTACCCAATTCATTTTTTCCAATTAAGGGGCAATTTAGAGTGGCCAATCCACCTACTCTGCGAATCTTTGGGTTGTGGGGGCGAAACCCACGGAGACACGGGCAGATTGTGCAAACTGCACACAGACAGTGACCCAGAGCCGAGATCGAACCTGGGACCTCGGCACTGTGAGGCAGCAATGCCAACCACTGTGCCACCATGCTGCCTCCTTAAAAGCTTGATTTTAATGGTTCGCTAGGCAGGTAGCGTGAGAAAACCAGGGGCGGAATTCTCCGACCCCCGCCGGGTCGGAGAATCGGCACGGCGCCACGCAAATCACGCCACGCTGCCCCGACGGCGGGACGCAATTCTTTGGCGTGGTTGGCGCGGTGCTGGTCAGGGTATGCGCCGACTCTCCGGCCCGGGCCGGCACAGGCCGGCGCGCCGATTCTCCGGGCTGGATGGGCCGAATGGCCGAGTCCCGCCGGCGCTATTCTATCATCCTCTGAGCCGGCAGGACCTCGGCGCTGAAGGGTCCGGGTGCTGCCCTGTGGGGGGGCGGGGGGGTCTGACCCAGTGGGGGGGGGGGGGGGGGGGGGGGCCTCCGTAGTGACCTGGCCCGTGATTGGGGCCCACCAATCAGCGGGCCAGCCTCTCTACCCCCCGGCCTCCTTTCCTCCGCGCTGTGCCATTTGGCATTGGGGCCGCCGCGGGGAAGAAGGCAACTGCGCATGCGCTCGTTGGCGCCAGCTCAACTCCACATGCATGGACCCCACGGTGCCGGATTCAAGCCGGGATCGGCAGCTGGGGCGGCGGAGGCCGCTGCAGTGCCATCCTAGCCCCCTGTGGGCCGCAGAATGGGGTCCCGGAACGGGTGCCGACGCCGGAGTAAAACACTCCCATTTTTACTCCGGCGTCGGCACTTAGCCGCCCGTTAGGAGAATCCCGCCCCAGATCTCTCCAGCAAGATTGGTTACCCAAAACTCTGCAGTCCGGAACTGAGGTCGGCACCATCACACATGGTGACGTGGGGTAGCACAAACGGAAAAAAAATAGCTGGTCCAGGGGAAGGAATTGAAAAAGTAATGTAAATAACTTCAAACAAAGCCGTTTTTAACAGCTTTGCAGCATTTATGAAATAATTATAGAGTCTAGCTGAGAGTTCCCCAGGGAGAGACAATGACCACAGCAGGTTTCAGTGGGGGGCTGAAAGCATTGAATACTGGCAGGAAAACATCTGGCAAACCATCTAAAAGCTTAGGAAATTGAAGAAGAGGAGCAAAAATATTTAATTGATCTCAGAGCTCAGTTTAGATAGAAATCTCGCCGCAAACTGTACGGGATTCTGGCAGTGCTTCACACTGTACCTCACAGCAATGGGCAATGGAAGAAAGATCCGCAGATACAGTCTTCCCTCTTTCTTCGTTCAACAGAGGAAGAAGCCCAGGAGGTTTATAACACATTGATCTTTGAAAGGGATGAAAAACAAAATGACTGAAAAGCAATAATGGAGAAATTCAAACCATACTGCAAGCCCAATGAAAAACATCACCGACTGGAATCTCCGCACCCCGTGACAAATCGCGGCCGGCACCGGGGCGGAGAATCCAGTTTGACGCCAAAATCGGGCCCGGTGCCAGTTTGGCGCTTTTACAGGCACCGAAAAGCAGCGTCACCGGGGAGTACGGTGTGCCGCTGGGGGCCATTGCCAGAGGGCAGCTCCGTCATCCTCCGCCCCCGACCGGCCAAGTTGCCGACGGCGTGGAACTAACCTGGTATTGCCGGTTGGGGTCCTTGCGTGGCGGCTGCAGCCTCAGTCCATGGCCGCCCTGGGTGGGGGCAGGACGATCGGAGGCCCGGGGGCCTTACAGGCGGCCGGGGAGTGCTTGTGCGGGGTTTGAGGGTCGGGCGCGCGGCTGATTTGGGGAGGTCTCTTTTCTGAACGAACGGATTTGAGAAGAGTGGATCTCATGCAGGAGAAAGCAAGAAATATCTGCAGAGTGGCAGAGATAAGAAAATGCCAGTTTAGGCAGATGACGGAAGATGATAAAACTCCACTGGGTCAAGTAGCTCCATGCACTTGAACAGAAACAGTGCTGGGGAAAAAACATATATAGACAGCTTGAAGTAAAGGAACAAAACTGTTATTAAAATATTTAAATACAGTCGATGCAAAACAGAGCATTTACCACATAGTTGTCCACTCTATGGACAGCAATGTAAGAACTGCGATAACTAAATAATTTTGCTCCGATGTGTTAATTGAAAAAATGCACATGATGCAGATGATGACACAAACACATGGGCCGTGATTCTTCAGCCTCATTACGCTCTCGCTTGGGCAGAATAAGGCCAGTAAATAGCGGGAGAAGCCAAAAATGAGAACCGTACCAGGCGCCAATAAGTTTGTGACGCCACCGGCCTGCTCCCGTAGGCTAAATCGGGATCTCGCCCTGGTGAGACACCAAATATCACCACTTAAGCCCTATTTCCATACAATTAACAGGAGTGACCCCTTACCCAGTCTCCCGTGGTTCAGTGGCCTTCCTAACAAGTGGTCCTTTTCAAAAATGTGAACCTGGCGGAAGGGTTTCTATGGGGAGCCAAGAAAGTGAGTCGCCTTCTTTGGTGAAGTGAGCAATTCACACAACACTGATTCCCATCGGTGGGAGTGGCATGTAGCACATGGGAGATATTGCCTAGCATCCTATTCAGACCATGATGCCTGGACACTGTGCCTGAACACTGCAGAAGGCAACACCATACAAGCAGCAATCAACATCAGAACACCCAGAGGATGGGACACAGCTCCGGGGACATGTCCATGGCTAGAGGGTGGATGAGTACAATGGGGAGGGGAGCAGCACCCAGTCCAGGTGACGTTATGAGCATGTGTAAGGGGACAGGGGCTGGGATCCTGTGCGAGGGGCCATCTGCGGCTGGGAGCGTGTGGGCAGGGCAGTCCTGGTGGGGGGTGTGGGGGTGGGAGGGGAGGAATCAATGGGGGAATGGTGGGAGCCATTGTTTGTCAATCTAACACCCTCTCCAAATGCCTCACAGATATTGAACACTATAGCAGGAATTTTGGACCCAATACTTGCCTTCATGATGCTGTGAGGCTGGGCACAGACTCCAGAGATGGCAGTAGCAGCAGTAGCAGCGTCAGCAGATGCCCGAGGCAGTGGCCCACATGCCAGGCCGTGCCCCACACCCTGAGGACCCGGACACCCATCAGGCCAGAGAGGGACCCAGAGGATGAGTCTCGCAACGGCCCAGGGTGTGCAAGCATTGTCATAGATGAGGGTCAAGGCCCAGGGTGTGCAAGCGTCGTTGGTCATTGAAACAGATGATGGACAGGGCGTCTGCAGGAGGCTCCGCCTCAAAAAGGAGATGGTGTGGCTCTGCGCTCACGCAGACATGGAACCACATTGAGGAGCAGGATACCCGCCCACTGTCACCGTCAAGGTCACTGCAGCCCTGAACTTTCACGCCTCAGGATCTTCCAGGGCTCAAGCCAGAACCTGTGTGGCATCTCGCAGGCCACAGACCACAGGTGTATCCAACAATGGAAAACTACATCAACTTTGACATGGACCAAGCCCAACAGGATGTCCAACAGGTGGGCAGAGTTTCCGCCATCAGGATGCCACAGGACTAGGGGTTAGTGGATGGCACGCATGTTGCCCTGCACTCACCGGGCTATCTTGGAGTGCCCTACATTAACAGAAAGGGGCTCCACTCCCTGAACATACAGCTCGTGTGTGACCACAACATGAAGATTATGCACCTGTGTGCTCACTTCCCGGGGAGCGTCCATGGCGACTACTTCCTGGGGCAGTTGGTCATCCCTGGCCTTTTCGAGGGCTACCCCAGGATGGGCGGCTGGCTCTTGGGGGAAATGGGGTACCCGCTGAGGACCTTGCTAACGACACTAACAGGGAGGTGGGAGGCCAGAGACCGAAGGTGAGACCTGGTAAAACGAGGCCCATGTGACCACCTGGCCTGTGATCGAACGGTGCATCGGATTCCGCAAGATGCGGTTCCGATATCTCGACCGCTCTGGTGGTGCACTCCAGTACCTCCCCGGAGGGTTGCCCGCTTTGTGGTGGTCTGCAACCTCGCACAGAAGCAGGGCGATGAAATGGAGGTTGGTGATGAGGAACATGTGGCCACCGAGGAGGAGGAGGAGGAGGTGGATAAGGATGGTGAGGCGGCGCCAGACCTGCAGGGGCTGGAGGATGAACCCAGGAAGGAATTGGAGGACCAGCCATAGGCCTCCCCTCCCCACCCCCATTCCTCACCTCCACACCACCCCACCCCCTACCTATCCCTCTCCCCCGATGCCCTCAGTGATCCTCGATGTGCTTAGCTTTCCTAGCTCTACTGCTATGTCTAGGTGTCTCGCCAGGGTACACATCAAAGGTGGAGGCAGCCAGCTGCTTACCTCACCCTTTGGCCTTCGATGCCCCTGGCGGGCATCCTTGGGGGGCACTGGGGCCGGAGGGCCCTGCCCTGCGCACTTGTTCGCGTGCTGACTGTGAGACACGGCCTCATCAGAGGGGTGTAATTGAAGGGAGCTCGTGCCCTCTGTTGCCACTCCATGGGATGGGTCTGGATTGCCACCCAGCGCCCTCTCCTCACGATCGGTGCCCATGGGGTGCTGGGTTCGCCTTGGGACAGAGAGGTAGCTGGTTCAAGTACCGGCTGCTCCAGCCAGCCCTGGTGGCTCCCTGATGTCTGCACCATTGCGTTGACACCTTCGGCAATGCTCCTCAGTGACTGGGACATGCTCTGCAACACCTCGGCAATGGCCACCTGCGACATGAACAAGATCCGCAGCGCCTTGGCCAGTCCTATCTGAGAGCGGGACAAGTTCTGCAGCACATCAAGGTCAGCCTGGTACTGGGTGACAATCCCCAGCGAGTCAGATATTCTGCCGAGGCCCTCAGCCATGGCCGTCACCGATTGCACGAGACCTTGAACACCTTCACAAATGGTGCCGACATCATGCTCCAGGCTCACCACTGCAGTGTTGACCTCGATGACACAGATTACTGGTGACATCTCCTGCACCTGTATCCTCTGGGACTCCTCCAATCAGCTATGGATCTGCTGGAGTGTCCCTGACATCTCCCTCTGAATGTCCCGTTTGCTCCCTATCATCTCCATCAGCTCCAGGATGATCTCTTCCAGAGACTCAGCATCAGGCTGGGACGTAGCTGGATCCTGGGATCCAGCAGATCTCTGACTGCTGTCTCGCCTTGGGGTTCCTTCTTCCACCTGATGTACATCAGCAGCTGTGTGGTGCTTATCAGATTGTGCCACAGAAGTCTGACCACTAACATTTCCAACAGAGGTGCATGTATCTGCACTGGTGAGGATGGGAATGACAGCTTTGACGCCTCAATCATGTTTTCCTCTGAGCTCCTCTGCAAGTGGTCTCCTGGGAGGCTGGAGAGGGTGCTGCCCGTGATGGGCCAGCGCCATCGGCTGGAGGACCTGCGGGAGAATGGACATGTGGATAGTGGGAGGGATGGGTCAGTCTGTATGGCAATAACAACTCACATTTCATAGAGAGCATCATCAGCCGCATGTGTGGTTCACAATGATGGGAGTGGGGGTGTGAAGGTTGGGGGTCGCATGGAGAGTTGGGAAGGATGGGTGCTCACGTGGAGACAGAAAGGTCGGGGGGGGGGGTGTTGGTGTCTTCTCACTCGTGCTGCCCAGCCATTTCTCTGGTCACACACCCAGAGCTTACAGCCACCGCCACCTCGTCCCAGGCAGCTCTGGCTGCTCTGTGGCTAACCCTCTGGGACCCTCTGGGGAACAGGACATCTCTCCTGGCCTCCATTATGTCTAGGCTACATCTCTCCTGGCCTCACAGGTCTGCATCACCGAATCTTGGGGCTGTTCTCCTGGGCACCATTGTTGCGAGCTGATGGGGGTGGATGGGCAAGTGCAGCTTAATTGCTGCTCAACCTTGTTCGCGGGGAGGGAGTTGCTGGCGAGCAAGGAGCTGGCGAATCAGCTGGCGGACCTTCATTTGCTGTGAGAAGCCTGTGGGCCCTTGTTAATTGAACCAATTAACGTTGAATAGCGTTGCCGGCCTAGCTGGGCCAAGCGCCGGGATCTCGCACCAGCTCTCGCTCACTACCACACTTAGAAATCTTTCCGGAAAATTGCGCCAATAAGCTGAACTTTTCATTGGTACAGTAACAGCAAATTCTAAAGAAGACTGTTTTAAAACAGCCAATATGCTGGTGAATTTCAAGCTTGACACTGGTGCACAATCAAATGTCATTCCCATAAGCCTGTATCGTAAGATAAGTAAAGCAAAACAGCTAACTAAACAAAATTGAAGCTGTCTGCTCACACAGGTGAAGAGATTGCAATAGAGGACAAAGGGACACTTACAGTGAATTACAGAAAGCAGTCTCAAGCACTTTAATTCACAATGGTGAAAAATGATGCAGCACCCATTTTGGGGATCAACGCGTGTGAAAATCGGCAGCCCAGCAAGAGAATCATGACTGTTACCTCTGATGGCATCCTGAGTGAGCACAAAGATATGTTGCCTAAAGAGAGAATACGCTGTCAAGATTTAAAAAAAAGAAATTTAGAGTACCCAATTCATTTTTTCCAATTAAGGGGCAATTTAGTGTGGCTAATCAACCTACCCTGTGAAACCCACGCAAACACGGGGAGAATGTACAAACTCCACATGGACAGTGACCCAGAGCCGGGATCGAACTTGGGACCTCGGCACCGTGAGGCAGCAGTGGTAACCACTGTGCCATCGTGCTGCCCTTCCACTGTCAAGATTGGCGAAATTGTGATACCCAAAATACACCCGCCCAAAAAGGTACCAGTAATGCTGAGAAACCAAGTTGGACAGAATGAGTTGGATAGTCAGAGACTTTTTTCCAGGGTAAAGGGGTCAATTATTAGGGGGCATAGGTTTAAGATGCGAGGGGCAAGGTTTTGAGGAGATGTACGAGGCAAGTTTTTTACACAGAGGGTAGTGGGTTCCTGGAACCCGCTGCCGGAGAAGGTGGTGGAAGCAGGGACGATAGTGACATTTAAGGGGCACCTTGACAAATACATGAATAGGATGGGAATACAGGGATATGGACCCTGGAAGTGTAGAAGATTTTAGTTTAGACGGGCAGCATGGTCGGCACAGGCTTGGAGGGCCGAAGTGCCTGTTCCTGTGCCGTATTTTTCTTTGATCTTTGTTTAATGGAGAAGGTCACATCATCAAGAAAATTGAAGAACAGATCAGGTGGGTTAACCCAATTGTAATTGTACAAAAATAAGATGAGGATCTGTTAGTCTGTCTGGATCACAGAGGCCCAAACCAGGTAGTTCAAAGAGAACATTATCAATTGCCCACAGCAGAAGAGATCACGTGTAAGCTAGTTCATAGAATCATAGAATCTACAGTGCAGAAGGAGGCCATTTGGCCCATCAAGTCTGCACTGGCCCTTGGTTACAGCACCCTACTTAAGCCCAGGCTTCCATCCTATCCCCCTAAACCAGTAACCTGATGGACACCAAAGGGCAATTTTCCATGGCTAATCCACCTAACCTGCACATCTTTGCTGATGTTAAACACTATTCAGTCTTGGATGCGAGTTCAGGCTTCAAGCAGGTCAAGTTGGATGAACGCAACTCCTGTCTCTGTACCTTCAACACACAACTGCAAGGCATCTGCAGCATTGTTACAACCATCTCTAGCAGATCTTAAACCTCAGGTCTGGTAAACCCATGAAGTTCAGAGTGTACCATAGTGTATCCAATACTGAAGTCCACAACCACAATCACCCTATTATCATAACAGTATATGCTTTCTGTACATAGAAACCAGAGGCATCCTATGAATCATACATTTGGAAGAACCAGATGTTAAGTCAGAAATTAATAGAGAACCAGAGACTGCAACTCTCATTGTAAATCATCCAAGTCAAGAAAAAGAAGTTTGAAGATTGATGACTGATCTTCCAAGTCTCACAAGAACATAAACCCATCTGGGTTCACTATGTCCTTTAGAGAAGAAAATCTGCCATCCTTACCTGATCTGGCCTACATGTTACTCCAGACCCACAGTGCGTGGTTTACTCTGAAATACCCTCTGAAATAGCCTAGCACTCAGTTTTAGGGCACTTAGGGCTGGGCAATAAATGCTGGCCCAGCCAGCGATGCCCACATTCCCTCAGCAAATAAAACAAATAATAATCATTAAGAGTTGTGAAGCCTCTTGTCAGATTGAATCTGTGATGTCAGAGACATGGGTCGGGGGTGGGGGGGATGGATAATATATTAAAATGTATGAATAAAAAGGATTAAGACCTGTAAGGAGATATAGTATTAGTTTTTATATCGGTTTAATATGTGGGATTAAATAGCACCTCCTGTTATTATGATGATGTGGAGATGCTGGCGTTGGACTGGGGTGTGCACAGTAAGTCTTACAACACCAGGCTTAAGTCCAACATGTTTGTTTCAAACACTAGCTTTCGGAGCACTGCTCCTTCCTCAGGTGAAACTGAGGAAGGAGCAGTGCTCCGAAAGCTAGTGTTTGAAACAAACATGTTGGACTTTAACCTGGTGTGTTATTATGATGTAAGAGAACACAAGGCAAGGAATTGAGGGGAGATTGTTCATGGTTCCAACGGTTAACACCTAGTCAAGTACTGCTGCACATAGTTGTAACTAATAAACCAGTTACTGTTCAGACATACCAATGTCTCAGCCATAATTCCTCAGCTAGACTAACCAACTCACAACATGTACCATCTACAAGATACACTGCAGCACCTCACCAAAGTTCCTGCTGCAAATCCTTTCAAATCCTCGACTTCTGTCACTCAGAAGGAGCAGAAGGCTGGGAATGGCACCAGCTGCAGGTTCCCCTCCAGTCCTCCAGACTCTGACCTTGCCTCGCTGTTGGGTCTCAAAATGCACTGGACTCTTTCGCTGTAGGTCAATGGAAAATAGGTCAGGAACAGGAGAATGTTGCAGCTAATCTAACCTGCTGCTTTTATGATGGATGGATAGGTTAAAATTACTCCCCCAGCCTTGGCTGGCGACTAAATATTTGGCTTCCAGCCAGTAAGCAGCCAGGTACAGCCAAATATTTCGCACGAATTCCAAGTGGAACTAAAGGGAAGAAGGGCTGCTGTTACTGCATTGATGCAGAGTAACACTGTCAGAAATAATGGAGATAGGGCGGCACGTGGCATAGTTGTTAGCACTGCAGCCTACTCTGCTGAGGACCTGGGTTCGAATCCCGGCTCTGGGTCACTGTCCGTGTGGGGTTTGCACGTTCTCCCTGTGTCTGCATGGGTTTCACCCACAAAACCCAAAGATGTGCAAGTTAGGAGGATTGGCTATGTTAAACTGCCCATTAATTGGAGAAAAAAATAATTGGGTACTCTAAATTTTTTTTTTAAATGGAGATAGCAAAAATGCCTTATTCAGCCTTGAATCGAGTGCTTCGAGTCTGCAGCCCTGGTAGAAACACTTGAAGTTATCTGTAAATTAGCTAACATTTATCAGTTTAGCTGAAAGACTCTTAGAGAGGATCTGTTAAATCAAAGTTAGTATGCTCAAACCTCCCATATTTAACTGAACTAATTGGATTAATATCTCTTTCTAATATTTAAAAAAAAAAGAAAATGGCACAGAAAGTTACTCAATCTTAATCGTACAAAAATTAGTATCTATGATCATGAGAAATATCAATCTCCACCGAACACAACAGAAGCCACCTGATAGTGGATTTGCTACATGTGTTGATTTAAATAACGATTACGACCTGTGGAACCTATATGGCAAAGAAAGAAAGAATGAATGGAAAAGTTGTCTACCCTTGATCTATTGGCATGAAGATCATGTCAGCTTCTAGTTATTAATTTAGGTGAAAATTCAGCAGAATTGCAAGTCAGTGAACCAAGAAAATACACCGCGAGCCCAAGTAAAGCAATCAGTAAATTGATGTGTAGCTCGATGAGTCAGTCCACCACATTGCCCTGGTATCCCTGTACAAAACTGAGCATCTCAATCTCCTGAGCTCCACAATGCCTCTGAGAATAAACTGCTGATTAACAAAATTAAACTCTATCAAATTGAAATGTCAGCTATGTTTAGTATGGCCAATGATGCAATAAGAAGCTTCTGAGAACTGACACTGTAGATAGAATATAGTGCTGCCTGTAAATGTCACACTGTAGTGGTTGAGATCCATATGTAGTATCAACTGAACTTCAATTTGTTTGATAATTGATATCCAATAGGTATCAAAATTCTTCGAAATAGATGAGTTGAGAAAATACAATCCATTAAACCCATGCACCAAGGTCCACCAAGTAGAATACACTTCATTCCTTGAAGGCAAAAAATAACATCACCCATTTCTTTCAAAATGGTAGATATACTAAATTGTTTATAAATATTTTTATATCAAAAGAGAAATACTAAGGGGGGGGGGGGGGGGATTTTCAGTGCAAAGTACTGGCTCAATGCGGTCAATGAAAAAAGTGAATTATTATCGATTATGAATGATCTTTTTCTTCAATTCTCACAACAATCTGTACAATGTATTCAGGAGCAGTAATGAATGTCACCATCTTAGGTAAACAGAGAGTTCATCATCAAGGCTTCCATGGCAGTAGCTTAGACAGGCTTTCTCATTTTTCTTGAATATGGAAGTGCCAGCAATTTAAAAAGTTAAAACTGAACACTGGCGGAGAACAGTTGAGCCTTTGGCCAGCCACTGAATTTTAAAAAAATATTTGCCACCGCCAGAATAATATCGAAGACCAAGAACAACATGGATTCACACTACTGCAATGGAATCACTAAATGATACCAAACAATTAGATTTTCATCATATTATCATCAAGCGATAAAAACAAAAAGAATTACCTTCACAGCTTGAAAATGCACAAACTCCTGTCCAATTTCTTAGCTGGAGCCTCTGATTGAAGTAGGAATAGTGCCCACTGGATGCTTGCAGTCCACTGATATGTAATGCATTTGACCACTTTTGATACCAAAATCAAGATAATGGATTGAAAAGGCTATTCAACTGCGTGAGGGTGCTGGCGTTGTCTCATCTTTACTGTAAGATTTTACCATTTTACATGTACACATTATTGAATAGCTGTAACAATCAGGAACACAGCTGAATATGTTTCCCCTTGCTAATATAGGGCACCAACACCAAATGTGACCAACTCTATTGCTGCTCTAACTGAGATTGGTTACCACGGCAGGAATTCGAGAATTCAAATGTGGTGCCTGTGGACCTTTACCCACAAAACTATAGGAAAACCTCTTAGTAACTACATGAGGGAGAGAATGTTCAGTGCTGAAAGTGCAGCAATGGACTTCTATTAATATCTTTTGAAAAATGGACAAAAAACGTTTGTCTGATTTGCATATTTTGAAATCTCCCGTCTTGTTGATGGTTCGAAAACAATTAATAAAAATGCAGATTTTAACACAGCCTACAAAGCCATGAGTACGACATTAATATTTGAAGCGGATATGTGAACTGTTTGCATAACTACAATTAGATTAATATGGAGAAAATTTTCATTACATTGCAAGATTATATGCTTCCATTTAAGATACAGCATTAGATTACTGAAGAATACAGTGGACCATTGAAAGTGCTGCTAATTTATATGGTAATTGGCTTCACTTTACAGAAGTCTTCCCTATTAAATATAAAATCCCATCTGGCTCTTTTGATTTTTGCCAGTGCAGTGTTCACATTAATTGCAGAATGCGAACCTGATGTCAGACTTACTTTATCATGTGTGACACTGAAAATGAGCAGGCTTAAGCTGTATTCTTCCATTTATAATACACATATTAAAATAATGCAATTCTTACTAACTTTGAGGGATTCTACATCTATCAAAATGGTTATATGAATACTCGTATTATTGTCTTAAATACCATTTTCAATTGGTATGTAGCCACTACATATTTAAATGCTGCAGTTGCTAAATCACAACATTAATGAATATCATTGCCTGGCTTTTTGCATATGAATTAAAATGTTCAGATTACTTTGAAACATTTTGTGAATATTGCAGCCATCAACCGTTATTGTCTGCCTGTCTTTTGCCTTAAGCTGTAAGAGCGGCACAAGATATAATATGTTCTGGGTAACAAAACATAAACATTGAACTAGAAGTCGTGGCCGCAATTTCGGGTTGTTGAAGAATGATTTTGTGTGCAGATTGGAGTGAAAGTGACAGCTTAAATGTGAAGTCAGGACCCCTTCTGACACACAATCCACTATTGCCAACAGATGCCCATTGGCAGACCTTCTCATGCCAGGTTAATTTCACCATCCTCCGCTGTCTGCAGTGTCCCTCCAATTTGTTGTGAAGCTGCCACTTAAAAGTCCAGCTGAATTTTCTGGGAGCCTTTAAACCTTATGTGAAATCTTTTTAATCTTAGGCGAAGATGAATGCTCCTGCCTACACTCTCCACATTAAAAATAAATTTCCTGACAAGCAGAGTTCTCTCATGTATTGAACTCACACAGTTCTTCTGTTGCTGACCTCAATTTGGGGAGTATAATTCTCCATCTGACGACTGCACATCACACTCCAGGGAGAGCAAGACAAGAATAATAGCGGCCGTGCAACAATCTTTGTTATAACATGTATTGTACTTACTCCCTTAGGTACACGAAACCCAATACAAAGCAACCTTTTAATAGTGTATAATGATTGTAAACATTTTCTTATGTAGGGCGGTTCCTGAACTAGTATAGAAGCTCAAACCTGAAAAGGGTTTGCTTGGATTCTGCCATAAAACAAAGCCTGCATTTATATAGCATCTTTTACAACCTCTGGAATCAGTATGGTGTGGTATGGGATGTAAAGGCTTCTGATCTTTGATTTTAACCAGTGGGGCACAATAAAACACTACAAAACTAAACATTTTGCAGTCAGTCCTTAGATCAGTGACAATGATAAAATCGCACAGAAGTAAAGAAAAACAGAAAAATGGTAAAGGGTGTGATCTAATGGCCGTGTCACACTCACGCTCAAGCGCAGCACAGCTGTTAGATCGCAGGATCGGCCAAAATCGGGAACCTCGCTGGGCGGCGATTGGTCCATTGGCGAGATGACAATCCTGCTGTGGCATGGTGAGAAACCAATGATCACCACTTAAAGCCAGACCCAAGGGGGGGAAATGGCCTCAGTCAGCGGGGCGGGGGGACCACCATCGGTGGAGGTGTCACCACTGAGGGGGCAGTGGCTGTGCCAATGCCCAAGGGTCCGCCATGCCATTATCTGGATCATCTATATCCATAACAGGGGCAGCTCTGCCTACCTGTCCCACCGACCAGCCTTAACCCCCACCGACCATGGCAGCCTCCACAGCACAGCTGCTAATAGGAAATTGGCAATCGTAGTAATGTGAGCACTTCACAGCTCCCAATTGGATTTCATTGTATATATGTGTCATGTCGCAGGTGAGAGTTATTGCCTAGCATTCCAACCAGACCGTGAGGCCTGGACACCTTGTTTGAACACTGGAGGCTTCAACATGACAGAGGCAGAAATTAACATACAGCCACTCAAGAGCTGAGCCTCAGCACTGGGGACACCCCTGCAACCCGATGGTGGGATTGGGCACCGGGGAAGAAACCAGCCCCTGGTCCAGTTAGTTACCAGCGGGTGTCTGAGGTACAGGATCTGGGGTCCGGTACCCAGGGGCTCCTGCTGCGGCCGGGGGTGCATGTGCAAGGTATACTGGATGGCATCCTGAGCGATGGTACAGGACGTGAGGGGGTAGCCATGGGGGACCGGAGGGTACCAGGCTGGAAGCTATAGCAGGTTCTGTATCCATCACCCTTGTCAATCCCGTACAGATATTACACTATGGATGACATCTTGGACCCTGCAGAAGCAGCCCTACAGTGTGGGTGGCAGACCAGGCGGTCAGACGCCAGAAAAGGCCATGGCGGCAGCAGCATCGACAGAGTTTCGAAGCATGTGGCCCATGTGCAGGGACCTGCCCCATACCCTGAGGACTCTGCTGCCCATCAGGCCAGGGAGGGACGCAGAGGGGGAAGTCGGCAATAGCTGGTTATTCGAACAGATGAGGGACAGCGTGTGCCACAGGAGCCTCTGCCTCAACAAGGGAATGGGCAGCAGCTGTGTCATGTCCTTGCGGTCTTGGCACCTCATGGAGGAGGGGGATACCCCTTCCTGGAGGCTGTCAAGGTCATCGCAGGATCATTCCAGGGCTCGAGCGTGGACATGTATGGTGCATACGAACCATCAGCGAACTATATAAAAGTTGACCTGTACTAAGCCTATCTGGAAGACTGGACCGCAGGATTCTTCACCATTGCCTGGATGTCCCAGGTCTAGGGATTAATAGATGGCACGCATGTCACCTTACACGCACCGGAGCATCAGGGAACACCCTTCATCAACAGGAAGGGGTTCCACACCCCAAATGTCCAACTTGTATGTAACCACCACATGAATCATGCATGTGTCTTCACGTTTCCCAGGGAGTGTGCCCAGCGCCGGCCCTAGGGTTGCTGGCGCCCCGGGCAAGCTGAACTTCGGCGCCCTTGGGGGGGGGGGGGGGGGGGGGCCGAGAGGGGGGCGGGGCCGAGAGGGGGCGGGGCCGAGGGAGGCTGAGGGGGGGGCGGGGCCGAGAGGGGCGGGCGAGAGGGGGGGGCCGAGAGGGGGGGCGGGGCCGAGAGGGGGGCGGGGCTGAGGGGGGGCGGACCCGGGGGGGGGGGCGGACCCGTGAGGGGGGGACCCGAGGGGAGGGCGGGGGGAGCGGACCCGAGGGGGGCGGGGCGGGGGGGGCGGACCCGAGGGGGGGGCGGGGTGGGCGGACCCGAGGGGGGGGCGGGGGGATGGACCCGAGGCGGGGGGGGGAGCGGACCGAGCGGGGGGGGCGGACCGAGGGGACAGACCGGGGGGGGGCCGCCCTGGGGGAGTGTGGCCGCCCTGGGGGAGTGCGGCCACCGCGCATGCGCTGGTTGGCGCCGGCCCAACTGCGCATGTGCGGGACCCGAGTCTGGCGCCCCCTAGCACATGGCGCCCCGGGCGACAGCCCGAGTTGCCGGTGCCTTGAGCCGGCCCTGAGTGTGCCTGACAGCTGCATCCTGGGGCAGTCAGAGATGCCCAACCTCTTCGAGGGACACCCCAGTGTGACTAGTTGGCTCTTGATGGATAAGGGGTACCTGCTGAGGACATGGCTAATGACACCAATACGAAGGCTGGAGACCGAGGCGCAGGCCCGATATACTAAGGCCATTTGGCCACTCGGGCTGTCATTAAGTCGTGCATCAGACTGCTTAAAATGCGGCATTCTCCATGGAGGAGGTCAGGGAGGTACCAGACCAGAAGGGGCTGGAGGATGAGCCTGAGGAGGACCCAAAGGATCAGCGGAGGATGGAAGATAGGTGGCAGCGGCGAGGGTGCTGCATGCCCAGAGGCCCTCATCCTTGACTGCTCCACATTGGACATGGCTATGTCCATCATCTCACCCCCCACCCCACTTCCCACCCATCATCCCACTATTTTTCCACGCCCCCCCCCTGCCCCTACCCATTTCCCCCCCCAATTGCTCTTTTCTATCCTTTCAGGATCTGTGCTACGTCTCTCCAGGGTGATGGGCCTATGTCAACACTGTCAGTACGTCAATGTCGAAGGCAGGAGGGTGATGATAACATGCTGTGAGCAAAGCACTGGTGCTCCTCACTCTATGCCATAATCTGATTCCTGTTTATCTGCTAAGTGCGTGCTCACGATCATCACTGCACATGGTATGCCTTGGGTGGGAGGGGGAGGCAAAATCAGGACTGCCATGCCCGGGGTCTGGGGCAAGGGGTGAAGGGCGGTCTGCATTGCAGAATAATGTGCCAAAGGCTTCACATGTCTCGGGTGCAACGTGTTCTTTTATTGCACAATTGTGACCCCTAACGGTGTTGCCTGCCCTTCCCTGCCCCCACTCACACCCCCTACCATGGTGGCAATGCCCTCAGCGGTGCCCCTCCGTGAGCGGGCTATGCTCGTCAATGCTTCCCCAATGACTACCTGTCAGTGACGAGGACATGCTCTGGAACACCTCAGCACTGTCCACCTGAGAGTGGGACATGCTCTGCAGCATCCGGCAAGGTCCACCTGAGACTGTCACATGCTCCGCAGCACCTTGGAAAGGTCCAGCTGTGAGGGACACTTCCCCCAACAACTCGGACATGCTATCACTGTCACTGACGGAGCTACTCCTTGGACACCACCACTCATGGTGCTGGCATTGTGCTCAAAGCTTTCCACTGCAGTCACCACCCTAGCAGTGTTGGCCTCGGTGCCACACATTGCTAGCACTATCTGCTGCAAACGCAGCCTTTGGGTCTTCTCCAATTGGCTGTGGACCTGCTGTAGTGTCGCTGACATCCCCCTCTGAATCTCTCGCCTGCACCCTATAGACTGCATCTACTCCGGATAATCCTGGTCCAGAGGCTCAGCATCTGACTGGGACTCAGCTGGGTCCTGGGATCCAGCAGATCTCCGACTGCTGTCCTCCCTGGAAGTTCATCAGCATGGTGCTCACCAGATTATGCCCCAGAAGCCTGTCCACTACTTTTGCGCTCCGAGCTGTGTGTCTCTACACTGGTGGAGGGTGGGGATGACAGCTGTAACACGATTAAGGTGGCACCCTCGGAGCTCTCCTCCGAGGTGTTCTCTTGGGAAACAGGGTGGGGTCGGGACCACCCCGGTGGGTCGGCACCCAAATTGCGATCCTGTGGGAGAATGTGGTCAGTCGGAGGGAAGGATCAACATGCTGGCAGGTCATCTGGGTGGGGGCAGGTGGATACTTATCTCTGCGGCGTATTGGTGACCGATTTGTCTTCGGCCACCCCCGGGGCCTCCAGGGCCCGTTTCTCTTCAGCGATGAGGACTTTGATGTATGGCATCCCGCCGCCCATCTGTTGTGGGCCAACATCTCCTGAGGGGACTCAGAGAGGGCATTGTGAGCAGCGCACATCATAGATCACGAGGGGGGCATGGGGGAGGCAGGCATAGGCACGACTGCTGGTCATGGGTGGGTTGGATAACGGTATTGTGCTGAACGAGGGCAGTGCCAAGCACATGGTCATCGGGGGGGGGGGGGGGGGGGGGGGCAGAGGTGACAGGTGGGACTGGTGCCGGAGGTCAATGCCAACTCACTCATGCGGCCCAGTAGAGGCCCTTTGGCTACTTGCGACATTGGGTGGCAGTCCCCCTTGTCACACATTCTGAGCTGACGTCCACTGCCACTTCTTCCCAGGTGGACAGGGCTGCCCAGTGGCTGACCCTCAGGGGAACAGGGTATTCCGTCTGGACTTCATTGCTTCCAATATTCTGGACAGGCCTGCATCTCTAAATCTTGGAGCTGGTCTGCACGTGGCATGACTGCGTGCTGTGTGCGATTTGCTCTGTGTATCCTCATTTGCTCACTGTCCTCATTAACGGGGATCTGCCAGGCGCAGTCCCAGAGAAACAGTCATTTGTGGCGTGGAGCCCATGGGGCCTCGTTAAGTGGACCACTTAGCGTCAGATACCCGGTGATGCCATCGCCGGGTGTTGGCTATCGGGAAACATCCGGCATTTCCCGCTTGCTACCAAACTCCAAACAAATTTGGATAGATCGCGTCCGACGATAATTTCAGATTTCCCCAATAACTTAGCAGCAAAAATTCTCAGCATGATCTAAAATTTAAATTAATTCCTGTCGGCACAAAGCACTTCACAGCCAATGAAGGTGTTTCAGGGAAATAAGCGTAGCCACTATTGCACTGCAGGAAACTCGCGGTAACAAATTTACAGACTGCAACATCGCACTAACAGGGATATGAATGCAGAGAATTACATTCTTACAGCTGAATAATTCAAAGAGGTTTATTTTCCTGAAATGTCTTTTACACACTAAAATAAATACTGCGACATGACATTTAATCAAATATTGAATTCACTCAATAACCTCATTGGCTCACTTGTCACACAATTGAACCATAGCGTTTTTTTAAATCCTAAATTTAATTTGCACTCTGCCAATTTAGTTGATTTCAGTCAGTAAGGCAGTAAGGGCGATTACACATTATTGATCTTCTGTGGGCCTGAGCTAGTGAATGGAAAAATCAGTATGGATTCTCACCCAGTGACCCCTGCTGGAACATTTGTTGGGGCAATGAATGAAAACAGGGATCAATTTGGCAGTGATGCACCTCTAATTGAATTGCCTAGCTGAGAACAGATAAAGAATGACCACTGTGATGAACAATACTAGAAAATGACTAGCACAAATGGAAAGGCACCATACCCCACAGAGAGGTAGTGTCATCAGAAGAGCCAGAGGGGAGAAAATTGTCAAAAGAAAACCAGTGAGAGTACGGTTGTCATAGGGGTGTTTCTCCCAGGCTTTTATAAATAGATGCCTGACATGAGACAGCTAATGGTTGTTTTTACAGCAGTTTACACAGTGACAGGTCTATTTTCAAACATTCAATTGCTAGTCTTTGTGTTTAATCCCAAGCGTTGAATCACAGTACAGTTAGAAAGTGAAAAATAGTGCCACTTATTCATTTACAAGAAATCACTGAAGGCAATAAAAAAATGTTTTTAAACCTAGTGTCGGAATAAGTTCATCCTCTTCAGCTAAAGTTGATTCAGTGACTGGAATCTGTATGGATGGTATGGGAGAGGGCAGGAGAATGGGAATGAGAAACATGTCAGTCATGATTGAATGGCGGAACAGGCTTGATGGGCCAAATGGCCCAATTCTGCTCCTGTGTTGTATCATCATATGGTATGGGATACAAAGGGTTCTGATCTTTGATGATAACCAATGGAGCACAATCAAACACTAAAACGGTAATATTTTTGCAATCAGTCCTTATTTTCATGACACTGATAAATTCTCACAGGAATAAATTCAAAAAGATAAAGATAATTTCCGATTTCCACAATATCTTGGCAGCAAAAATTCACCAGTCTGATCTAAAATTTTAATTAATTCCTGCCGGCACAACTGCACCAATAATATCATGAATAAGAGATACATTCTTTTCTAAGTCTATGTGGTTTTGTTCTGATTTAAACAAATCTTGCACCAAACACCAGTACCGAAGCTAAATAATGTGGACGGTAGAAATCTGAAATAAAATCAGAAAATGCTGGTATTCCTCTGCTGGCCTGGCAGCATCTGTGGAGAGAAAAAGCTCAGTTCTGGCAAAAGGTCATCAACTTGTTTTTTAAAAATAAATTTAGAGTACCCAATTATGTTTTTCCTAATTAAGGGGCAATTTAGCGTGGGCCAATCTACCTACCCTGCACATCTTTGGGTTGTGGGGGGTGAAACCCATGCAGACTCGGAGAATGTGCAAACTCCACACAGAAGTGACCCGTGGCCGGGATCGAACCTTGGTCCTCAGCGCCGTAGGCAGCAGTGCTAACCACTGTGCCACTGTGCCGCCCAGGTCATCAACTTGTAAACTGCGTTTCTTTCCTCACAAATGCCGCCAGTCCGGTTGAATAATTCCGGCATTTTCAATTTTTATTGCACAAAAGACCATTCACTGGTAACAAAGCAAAATTTACACTTAAAGGTGGATGCTGAATGCTTAATAGACATTCATATGTGTCATCAG
Source organism: Scyliorhinus canicula (assembly GCF_902713615.1). NCBI lineage: Eukaryota > Metazoa > Chordata > Chondrichthyes > Carcharhiniformes > Scyliorhinidae > Scyliorhinus > Scyliorhinus canicula. Next base: position 41,094,599 of record NC_052162.1, on the reverse strand, counting down.
AGTTATCTAGCAGTTGAACAGCAGATGATGAGTAGACAGAATCACTCAATAAAATTGGGTGGCAAATGTTACACAGACAATTCAGTGCATTACAGTTAATCAACAGATGCCAGGCATTAACTTCAATAGTGACCAAGGGCCAAGGATATAAATTGGTGAGATTACTTTAAGGATAATTCCTTAGAGGTTAACAGTTAACAGTTTTACAATATCTATTAAATAGCTCAAGACTTCTCCTCACAAATAGTACATTGAGTCAATCTTCTTCCTTCCCTGGGACATTGATTTTAGCTTCTGAAGTGTTGAGTTGATGCCATGGTTTTCTATTCCATTTGTATCTTGGCTTATTGAACTCACCCTATGCTTGAACATTCTGAGTTGCCTTCACTTCCACCTTTCTTTGACTTCAGGCACATAGAACATTATTTTGCCCATACTTGTACAGCTTCACAGGTCAACTTAATATCTCCCCCCTTGTCCCACTTGCAAAGGCATCTTGTCGCTTCAAATAGATTAAAGTTCTCACAGAACAGAACATGCCTAATGAAGTAATAAAGAGACTGCTTCTCCTACAAAGAGAAAGAGAGATAGCTTTCTTTATCAGAAAGGATTTTACAGACTGTTATTCCTACTGACTACCAATTCTCAAACCAACCTGACGGGTACAGAATGCTCTATTTTAAGATATTGATTTTAAAGATAGGTCTTCCGACATTCACTTAACCAATCAGGATGGCACCTGTACTAGAATGTCTTGTACTACATCACCACCCACATCCCCCCACCCCTTCTGCCAATCAAATCTGCATGCATTCATTTGAAATCTGTGAAATGTAAGAACATGAGGACTCACAGCATTTCCATTATTAAACACAAATATAAATATCCTGCTAACAATTCTGCAGACCCTTCAAAGAGGCAGAGAGTGGTGTACGAGGATTTGGGGCCACCTTTTTTGCTGTTCTGTTAATTTGTCCCCTAAATCTTGGACAACGGTGCAACAGAAGCAACAACCACACAGTGGAGATGGGAATCGGAATGTCAGTGCTCCAGAAATGGCTGAAAGAATAATTGCCACAGATTGTTTAGCCTCATCCTCAGGAAGATGGAGGCCCTCCTAAGGCAAAGTCACAATTAACTCTTCAAGTTGTCTGAGGCCATTCTCCAGCTCAGTAAATGACCAAGCAGGACAAGTTCAGTTGCATTTCTGTTGTGTTTACCAGCTTGCTATGTATTTTATATCACAGAGAACAGCAGAGATGACACACAAGATTTTATGTGTCAGAAACTTATTTACAAGAGTTTCTCAAAGTGTGACAACTCAAAATGTCTACTTCATACTTCCAGTCAGCTTCCAATAGATTCTGCAGTTTGTTTACTCTTCTCCAAGTCACCACTCAAGGCTTAACTAATCAAGCACAGTGAGCATTAATAGTTACAGGCTTACATAATCAACCACAGAACAATTGAACCATTAACCACAACATTCTCCAGTCACACACCCAAAATCAATTTGTGGCATGAAGGCAAAGGCCTAAACAATGTATCCACCCCATCCACGCAATATAATTTAATTATAATAATAATCAATAATCTTTATTATTGTCACAAGACTTACATTAACACTCCAATAAAGTTACTGTGAAAAGCTCCTAGTCGCCACATTCCGGCCCCTGTTTGGGTACACAGAGGGAGAATTCAGAATGTCTAATTCACCTGATAAGCACATCTTTCGGGACTTGTGGGGGGAAGCCGGAGCACCCGGAGGAAACCCAAGCAGACACAGGGAGAATGTGCAGACTCCTCGCAGACAGTGACACAAGCCGGGAATCTAATCTGGGACCCTGGTGCTGTGCTACTGTGCCGCCCGTCCGAGGGGCAAATTTATTTTGATGCATGTAAAAATGATGCAGCGCGCTTTGAAGAACATAGAAGTGTAGAAATAAAACCTAAAACGTTAACATTTTTATTGCAGAGCAGTGAAACCTATGACTATAGATGCACTAATGTGTAATAGTGTGATTTGAGAAGGTTACATGCGAGATATTGGCCTGGATTGTTCTGCCCCACCCGCCGCAAGATCGCCACAAGCGGGACGCGGACCATGTAAAGGCGTACTGACCTCGGGTAGGAATTTTCAGTCACTGGCGGGTGCGGCCAGAGAATCCCGCCCATTATGTATGAGGTATGGAATACAACAATGAAGAGCCAATGATGAATCTATACGAGAGCCTAGTCAGACAACCATTGGAGTATTGTAGGTGGTTTGGGAAGCCTGTCGGAAACATATTGGGCCAAGACAGACTGGCCTCTCAAGGTTAATGAAGGGAAATTAAAAAACACGAGGCCTGTATTTACCAGAACAGAGAAATCTAGAGAGATAATCTAATTGTATTTTCAAAGTAATGAAAGAACTTAAATGTTTTAATTTTAAAAATGAGAGCAGATAGTGAAAGAATATTTCCGCTTGTGACAAGTGGCCATAAACCCAGGGTTAGTAATGAAGGGATAAAAGAGGAGATTAGCTTGATTATTTTCTTTGCGTGCGAAAGGTTATGAGGACATAGAATTGTGCTATCAATAGAAGACACAGAGCTATGGGAAGAGATCAGAGCCGTGGATTTGGTTTTAATTAGTTCAGCAATGGTTTAGCATAAACAAGTTGGTTCACATGACCTCCTTTGTTTCTATTCTTTTTAATGGTTTATTGCAACTGAAGTTAAACAAATCACAAAGTTAAGAGGGAATTAGATAAACACCTGTAGATATTATGGTGTAAGGCAAAAGGGTGAACACTTAGATTAGAATGCAAACTACTGGAGCAAGCACAATTGTGCCCTATTGGACTGATATTTTAGGAAGGGTGAACCTCAATCTCTACCGTTAGCTTTCACTGGAGGCTTGTGTTGAAGATCATTGAAGTTGAACCAGAAATCCTTCCAGGCCGTCACCTTAAAGCCCGAACAGCACCCTCTTGCGTTCATTGTTTTCTGCATTGAAATATAGGTTCATAGGCAATGATCATCACAGTGTGACAGGAGGGGTCAGAGCTTGCAGACCTAACCGTATACTCGCAAATAAGGTCAGAGTAAGACAAATTGTAAAATGATCGAATTAAAGGTCTTTATCTGAATCACACCGCAACCATAACACCATAATAAGAAGATGAATTAATGACACACATAAAAGTAAATGACTATGATATGATAGCATTTACATAGATATGGTTTCAAGGTGACCAAGGCAGGAGACTGAATGATCAAGGGTATTTGGTATTTCAAAAGGATGGGAATAAGGGAAAGGAGATGGGGTAGTCCAGTAAAGGATGTTATCAGTACAGTAGTGAGAACTTATCTTGGCTTAAAGGGTCAAAATGTAGCATCTTGGCCACACTTCGAAAAATTGGACCATAAGACGGTGCTCCTTCTCCCGGTATACAAGCAGAACCTTAAGCGGGAGAACCCGGTTAAGAAGGCTGTGCAATGCTGGTCTAAGGCAACTGAAGAGCTCCTATGTGACTGCTTGGAGTCAGTGGACTGGTCCATATTCACAAACTCAGTGGACAACCTAAATGAGTATGTCACCACTGTCACAGACTTCATCAACAAAAGTGTAGAAGATTGCCTTCCAAAAAAGGTAGAACATATGTTCCCCAACCAGAAACCATGGTTTAATCGGCAGATTCACTCCCTATTGAAGGCCAGGTCTGAGCCGTTCAAGACAGGCGACCCTGACCTACACAGGAAATCTAGGTACAACCTCCGCAAAGCCATCAGGGATGCCAAGAATCAATACAGTACAAAGCTAGAGTTACAGACTAACGACATGGATTCCCGTCGGTTGTGGCAAAGCTTAAACATAACAGGCTACAAAACAAAGCTGAGTATAAACTCCAGCAGCAGCGCACCCCTCCCCATGAACTCAATGCATTCAAGCAGGAAATCATTAAGCCGTTTTCAACTGCCCCAGCAGATCCGGACCCACCCATACCCACCGTCATAGTTTCCGAAGTCAGATCGGCCTTCACGAAAGTGAACACTTGGAAAGCAACAGCCCTGACAGAGTCCCTGGTCATGCACTCAGATCCTGCACGGACCAACTGGCAGGGGTGTTCGCGAATATCTTCAAACTATCCCTACTCCATTCCAAAGTTCCCATCTGCTTCAAGAAGGCAACCATCATGCCGCTGCGAAAGAAGAACCAGGCAATGGGCCTCAACGACTACCGTCTGGTGGCCTTGACATCTATCATTATGAAGTGTTTCAAGAGGTTGGTCATGAGACACATCAACTCCATCCTCCCAGAATGCCTTGATCCACTGCAATTCACATACCGCCACAACCGGTTCACAGCAGATGCCATTTCCCTGACCTACACTCATCCCTGGAGCACCTCGACAACAAGGACGCCTACGTCAAACTCCTATTCATTGACTACAACTCCGCCTTCAACACCATAATCCAAGCCAAATTCATATTAAAACTCCAAACCTAGGACTTGGCTCCTCCCTCTGCAACTGGACCCTCGACTTACGGATCCATAGACCACAATCAGTAAGGATAAACAAGAACACCTCCTCCACGAAAGTCTTCAATGATGGAGCCCTACAAGGCTGCATACTTAGCCCCCTACTATATTCCCTATACACACGACTGTATGGCAAAATTTGGCTCCAACTTCATCTACAAGTGCTGATGACACGACCGTAGTGGGTTGGAATTTGAACAGCGATGTTCAATGGCTTCACAGCTCCAGGGTCCCAGGTTTGATTCCGGCTTGGGTCACTTTCTGTGCGGAGTCTGCACATCCTCCCCGTGTGTGCGTGGGTTTCCTCCGGGTGCTCCGCTTTACTCCCACAGTCCAAAGATATGCAGGTTAGGTGGATTGACCATGATAAATTGCCCTTAGTGTCCAAAGTTGAGTTTGGTGTTGGGTGGGGTTACTGGGTTATGGGGATAGGGTGGGGGTGTTGACCTTGGGTAGGGTGCTCTTTCCAAGAGTCGGTGTAGACTCGATGGGCCGAATGGCCTCCTTCTGCACTGTAAATTCTATGATATCTATGATATCTATGTGTCACATTACAGGAGGGAGATAGAGAATCTAGTGGAGTTCTAACTACAACAATCTCCCCCTCAATGTCAGCAAAACTAAAGAGCTCGTCATTGACTTCAGGAAGCAAAGTATCGTACACACCTCTGTCTGCATCAATGGTGCCAAGGTGGAGATGGTTGACAGCTTCAAATTCCTAGGTGTACATGTCACCAACAATCTATCCTGGTCCACCCACGTTGACGCTATGGCCAAGAAAGCACAACAGCGCCTATACTTTCTCAGGAAACTGAGGGAATTCAGCATGTCCACATTGACCCTTACCTATTTTTACAGATGCACCATGCAAAGCATCCTATCTGGCTGCATCACAGCCTGGGATGGCAACTGCTCGGCCCAAGACCATAAGAAACTACAGAGAGTTGTGAAAACAGTCCAGTCCATCACACAAACCCCCCTCCCATCCACCTCCCGCTGCCTTGGGAAAGAGGGCAGCATAACCAAAGACCCCTCCCACCCGGCTTACTCACTCTTCCAACTTCTTCCATCAAGTCCCGCAAGACAGTCCAATGTGTCCCAGTCCCCCACTCAATCCCCGTAGCCCTGCAAGTTTATTTCCTCCAAGTGGCCATCCAATCTCCTTTGGGAATCATTGATTGTTTTAATTTCCACCACTCTGGTGAGTAGCATAGGTATCTTCATAATGCATTTGTGCGTTTGAAGTTTGAATTAATTTACACGTAAAAGATAGAGCAGTTTACCAAATTAGTGATGCATGTAGTAATTCAACATTTCTTCAGGACTTTGGCTGCATTTCAATTCATTAAAATAATGGAATTTATAAAATGGCTACACTAGTTCAAACTATATTGATTCAAATAATTAATAGTTGTCATTTGTCTAGCTTCTGCTGCTTTGGATGACAGCTGTTAGCTGTCCCAACCTTTTCAATAAGACACTCTAAAGTAATCTGGTGTGATGTTTTTGTTCAATCTTAAGAACGTGGATAGAATTTTCACCTCTAATCTAGACATTGAGACCAAGGTGTGATATAGCAAAAGAGTTTTCAATTATTATTTCAACTACTGTGTTGTCTCAATAGCTAACTGGTGTAAGCAATACTTCAATGCTCTCCTTTCTCTTACAATGTGTTGCAGAATTCCCTATTGTTGCTTCATGATCAGATTTTTTGTTTGTTTCAAACCAGCACTTGGTTCCTCATCGTAGCTATGGATTTGAGTTATATTTTGTCGCTGCTTTACTTTGGGTGCGATCTACCCGACAGGGTAACAGTCCCATAACAGGTGCGTTTGACCAGGTTTTTCCGGCACTCACAAAGGGCAACTCTGCGCTTGATATCCGTCACGAGGAAAATGCCAGCTTGCCACCTTAGAGCTGCCAGCCTGGCACCCTGGCAGTGCCACGTCAGCTGGCAATACCACCTGAGTACCTTAGCAATGCTGGGCTGGCACTGCCAGGGTGTCAGGCAGCCAGTGCAAAGGTGGCACCAGCAGTGCCCAGGTGCCAAGAGGCCAAGCACCTAGGGTGCTCAAATCCCCTAGGAGGTGCCCACGAGTGCCATTCTGTCTGCTTCCCATTTGTGAAGACCAACACTGAACGGTATTCAGTGAACACCCGAGATCTCCACACAGTGGTTAGATCATGGGGTCCATATTAGAATGAGACTAGTTGTCTCGCTCTAACATGCAAATTTGCTAAAATGTGATCCACCCACAATGATCATAGAATTTATAGTGCAGAAGGAGGCCATCCGGCCCATCGAGTCTGCACCGGCCCTTGGAAAGAGCACCCTACCTAACCCCACACTTCCACCCCATCCCTGTAACTCTACCCAACCTTTTTGGACACTAAGGTCAATTTAGCATGGCCAATCCACCTAACCTGCACGTCTTTGGACTGTGGGAGGAAACTGGAGCAACCGGAGGACACCCACGCAGACATGGGGAGGACGTGCAGACTCTTCACAGACAGTGACCCTGCACAGAATTGAACCTAGGACCCTGGCGCTGTGAAGCAACTGTGCTAAGCACTGTGCTACTGTGCTGCCCATGGGATGGGCGGGATTCACATTGTGATATCTTGCGAACTCGCACTAGATCTTGCGAGGCATGGAGAACTGTACAGACCCCAGAAGAGGGACCTCCCTGCATCTACCAGCCGGGTCGCACCACACTGCCTTTGGGCATAAGGTGTCTGGTCGGTTGCACCCATCGTTCCCCATATATACCTGGAACTAATTTTATAGTTCAGTCACAATGGAAACTATTTATTTGTATTGCTTTACATTTTTATCTTTGTTTCGCTGAACAATCTATTTTTTGATTCATATTTGGTTATATTTTTGCCTTTTATAAAACTTTGATCTAAGTTCTGGTTACTTGTGGGTTCATTGTAACACTGGGCGCAATCTAACAGAAGAATTTCTAACTGTGATAGCGAGCGGGAACTGCTTCCCAAAATATGAACCTCATTGATTTCCAATCATTTATTTTCTTCCCTCAACATTATAGTTTTGGAATGAACATCACCAGGCTTTCTGTTGGTGTCAGAATCTGGACCAGGATTCTCCCCTACCCGGAAGGGCGGGGGATCCCGGAGGGATGGTGTGGCGTGAACCACTTCGGCGTCGGGCCGCCCCAAAGGTGCAGAAGTCTCCGCACCTTTAGGGGCCAAGCCCTAACATTGAGGGGCTAGGCCCTCGCCGGAGTGGTTCCCGCTCCGCCGGCTGACGTGAACGGCCTTTGGCGCCATGTCAGCCGGGGCCGAAGGGACTTCCCCGGCCGGCGGAAGTCTGTGCATGCGCCGGACCGTCAGCAGCTGCTGACGTCATCCCCGCGCATGCGCAGGGGAGGGGGTCACTTCCGCCTCCGCCATCGTGAAGACGGAAGGAAAAGAGTGCCCCCACGGCACAGGCCCGCCCGCCGATCGGTGGGCCCCGATCGCGGGCCAGGCCACCGTGGGGGCACCCCCCAGGGCCAGATCGCCCTGCGCCCACCCCACCCCCCCCCCCCCCCCGCCCCCCCCCAGGACCCCGGAGCCCGCCCGCGCTGCTTGGTCCCGTCGGTAAGTGGTTTGATTCCTGCCGGCGGGACCGGCATGACAACGGTGGGACTTCGGCCCATCGCGGGCCGGAGAATCACCTAGGGGGGGCCCGCCGACAGGCGCGGCGCAATTCCCGCCCCCGCCGAATCTCTGGTGCCGGAGACTTCGGGACACGGCGAGGGCGGGATTGACGCCGGGTCCCGGCGATTCTCCGACTCGGCGGGGAGTCAGAGAATCCCACCCGTGATCTTCTATATCTGACCAATCTAATCTATAAATCTATTTGGGAGGCTGGAGTGTCTGAAGTGATTGTTTGATGATTGTTTTTATGAACCTCTTGGCCTTTGTTTTCTGTTGTCAGTTGGTACCTAAGTTCAGAGATGGACCGCCTGCAAGTTGCATCGGTCACGTGTATAGTTATCTGACCTGACTGGATAGGAAGGGATGTGCTTGACTTGATGTAATGAATGGCAATAGGATCATATATAAGGTTTTTAAAAATTGATGAATGGAGATTTATCGGTTCACTTGTTTGCAATACCCCTGGAATATCCCGTACGAAAGGTCGGCCAGTAGGCACCGACCAGAAACAGACTCTGTTGGGATCTACCGGGATGTGTCTGTATCATAATTGTAAATAAATCAAAGTTCTTTACCTTACTCAGTGTATCCTTATTAGCACCCCCCCACCCACCCCACCCCCACCCCAGCATCCCCATCGTAAACCACATCAGGTCCTCGAGACTTAACCATATAACAAAAAAGAATACTGTAAATGATGTGTACAGAAAGTTTATTAACAAGTCAGAAAGATAAAAAAACAAAGAATCAATTAACAGCAATTAGCAGTAATTAACAGTAAGAGGAGAAAGCTTAACTTTAACAATTGAACAGTCATGAAGTGACAACTCCGAAGAACATTGAAAACAGCTCTCAGCACATCTCCATAAACATCACTCTGTTCCCAACTCTCCTCTTCTATGCTTCTGTCTTCCATAAACATCTCTTTCTCCCCCTCGTTTCCCACATCTTTCTGTTTACATCTCTCTTCACATCTCGCATCACATCTCTCTCTCTCTCTCTCCCCCCCTCTCTCTCACTCTCTCTCTCTGACTCTGCCCATCCTTACCCAAAATGCCTTCTCGGGCGCCCTTTCTATACATTACAAATTTAAAGCCTCATAACCAATTGTTGGAAAATAGCCAATTGGTCCATAACTTGTAATAATAATAATAATCTTTATTGTCACAAGTAGGCTTACATTAACATTGCAATGAAGTTACTGTGAAAATCCCCTAGTTAGCACATTCCGGCGCCTGTTCGGGTACACAGAGGGAGAATTAAAAATATCCAAATTACCTAACAGCATGTCTTTAGGGACTTGTGAGAGGAGACTGGAGCACCCGGGGAAACCCACGCAGACACGGGGAGAACATGCAGATTCCACACAGACAGTGACCCAAGGCAGGAATCGAACCCGGGACCCTGGTGCTGTGAAGCAACAGTGCTAACCGTTCTGAAGCGGGGAGGGAAAGATCGGGACTGCCGCACAAAATGTCAGTAATTAAATAAGAATTAGTCCATTATTTTTTAGTTAAATATACACGTTGTCTCAGATTTAAGCTTCTTCTCAAACGATCCCACAATTCAGCGGACTCAAGTTACATTCTGGTGAACGGCAATTTAGCGGTGTTTCTTGGCTGCAGTGCAGAGGAACACCCCTCTATCCAACGGCACTTTCCCATTTTCTTTGGCAGCGGGGAGTTTTTCCCCGCCAAGGCTGCACTTAGAAGGGTTTCGTGCGGAAAGACTCCTCACAATTGGTCGTCATTTGGTCCGGCAGCCACAATCTTTCCCATCCCCCTTCAGGCCCCCTCCTGCTTTTTTGAACCCCCTCCCGCACAACCTTGGCGCGGGCCCGGGCACCCCCCTCATTTTCCCTGTACTTAGCAAGGCACCCTCCCAGGCCAGACCCCTGGCACTGCCAACCTTCCACCTGGGCACTCTGGCACTGCCAGCCTGGCTGTGCCCCAGGCACCTTGGCACTGCCATATGGGCACCCTGGCAGTGCTAGAGTAGCAAGGGGCATGTCAGGGTTCCAGCCTGCCCTGTCCCCGACCACCCGGCCATCTCCAATGGCCTTGGGGGTCGTCCCCCCCCTCAGATGCCATTACCCTGGTTCACGTTTGTGTGGATCAGTATTAAACGGCGCCCTGGCTAGATCTCCCAGGCGTGACTGTGGGTTCCAGGTGTCAGGTGAATCCGATATTGGGTATTTAGAGGAGCCGTAAACAAAGGTGAGATCCAGATTACGCCAGACGGAGCGAGTCAGTTGACTCACAATCTGCCTGAGCCCCGGCGCAGAGCCTGATTTGGGGCTTGCGCACGACACACCGGATCTGCAACGTGCGCAATGGCATCACTGAATCAGCCCCTATATTTCTTATCTTGAGGTAGGCTTGAATGTCGACCAATAATTCATCAACATAGCGGCCTGTCATTTGTCGTTGAGGACCCTTAGACAAGGGCCTATTCAGTCCTCCTCCTAGTCAAGGTAACACTCATGTTATCTCTTTATCTGTGGCCTAAGCACACAATAGTCTTATTAAGAGTTTGTGTTAATAACAAAGTGTTAATAACATGGCCATAATCATAAAAGTTATAAACATTTGTGTTCCAAATTACATTTCCAGCCTTTCTAAAATATCTATTAATTAATCGTTTATTCTTTAATTGTCTCATAATTAAGGCTGTCTACTTAACTAATCTGGCTGGTTTCCAATCATGTTGGTTTAGTTTTTATTAAAATTGCTTCCATCAATTTTAGCAGAAAATGCTGAAGAACATATTAAATCAAACTGCAGAATGATAGTCACATTTAAACAAATGATTTTTCAAACTAGCAACACGTGTGAGCACCCTCCTGCTAGTGCCAGTAATACAGGCTTTGGGAGACCTTTACTGTGGAACATGAACCACATTTTACAATTAGATCAGTGAAGCTATGACTCATCAAAGTTTTGTGCAGCCGAGACATGACTTTACTTCAATGGTGGGTGGGGGGGGGGGGGGGGGGGGGTTGCTGTTGTCTCTTCAGCATTGGGTTACTGCTTACAAGCAACCATAAGGCAAAACTTCACTGAAATATTTTTAAATAGTTGGAGCGCTGTCCGTTTGTGGAAATGATTTTTGTATTCCAATGCACCATACACAGATGAAGCACCTTGTTCCTCTGACTAGCCCAGTGGTAAATCAATGGGAAATATGAAATGCTGCATCTGGTGTGCACTTCCAAACTGTTTTATTTTTTTATTTGCCGTCCAGTATTCTGAAAATGCCTTATTTAAATTTCATGTGACACTGATAAGACAAGACAACACCTGGACAACTGTGAGCCATTCGAGGCAGTGCGCATTTGAGGGGACACATTGGACTTTTAGGGAGTGCAGCACAGATGTAGCAACTTTCCTTGCTTTGGCAAAGTGATTGCAATCTGACACCCCCAAGACAGGGGGCGCGATTGTCCGATGTCACGCCGGTTCGGAGAATAGCGTGCCGTGCCGTTTTTTTCACGCGACGGCGGTCCGACGCCCTCCCGCTATTCTCCCCACCGGCCAAATGTCCGTGATCGGGTTCCTCGCGCAAAACCACGGAGGGTCGCCCGACGGAGGCAAAATGCCGACTCTCCAGCACCCCCGCTATTCTCCGGCCCGGATGGGCCGAAGTGCCAACGTCGTGACGCCATGTCACGCGTCGCCGTCCACACCTGCTTTTAAAAGTCGCCAGTCGTGCTGGCTGACGAGGAGTGAGGAGGTGAGCGGACCGTCCCAGGGTCTCCACGAATTGGGGAAGGCATCCCCGAGAACGCTGTGGCCAGTGGGTGGGGGGAGAGGGAGAAGTGGGAGAGGGGGGGGAGAAGTGAGGGGGGGGGAGAGAGAGAGGGAGGGAGAAGTGGGAGGGGGGAGAGAGAGAGAGGGAGGGAGAAGTGGGGGAGGAGAAGTGGGAGGGGGGAGAAGTGGGAGGGGGGAAGAAGTGGGAGGGGGAGAGAGAGAGGGAGGGAGAAATGGGAGGGGGGAGAGAGAGAGAGGGAGGGAGAAGTGGGGGAGGAGAAGTGGGAGGGGGGAGAAGTGGGAGGGGGAGAGAGAGAGGGAGGGAGAAGTGGGAGGGGGAGAAATGGGAGGGGGGAGAAGTGGGAGGGGAGAGAGAGAGGGAGGGAGAAGTGGGAGGGGGAGGGAGAAGTGGGAGGGGGGAGAGAGAGGGGGGAGAAGTGGAAGGGGGAGAGAGGGAGGGAGGGAGAAGTGGGAGGGGGAGAGAGACGGGGGGGGAGAAGTGGGAGGGGGGAAAGTGGGAGAGGGTGAAAGTGGGAGGGGGGGAGAAGTGGGAGGGGGGAGAGAGAGAGAGAGGGAGGGAGAGAGAGAGGGAGGGAGAAGTGGGAGGGGGGAGAAGTGGGATGGGGAGAAGTGGGAGGGGGGAGAAGTGGGAGGGGGGAGAAGTGGGAGGGGGGAGGAGTGGGAGGGGGAGAAGTGGGGAGGGGAGGGGAGTAGTAGTGGGAGGGGGGGAGAGAAGTGCCCCAGGGGAGAAGTGGGAGGGGGGAGAAGTGGGAGGGGGGAGCAGTGGGAGGGGGAGGGAAGTAGTGGGAGGGGGGAGAAGTGGGTGGGGGAGGGAGACGTGGGGGGGGGGAGAAGTGGGAGGGGGAGGGAGAAGTGGGAGGGGCCGGAGAGTGAGTAGTGGAGGGGGAGGGGGGAGGGAGTAGTGGGAGGGGGGGAGTAGTGAGTGGGGGGAGGGAGACGTGGGGGGGGGGAAGAAGTGGGAGGGGGAGGGAGAAGTAGGAGGGGGCCGGAGAGTGAGTAGTGGAGGGGGAGAGGGCCGCTGCTCGATCTCCAACTGCAGTGCAGCGGTCCCAACCACTGCGCTGAACATAGTGGTTCTGTTTCAATACATTGTGCTAACCTACAGAAGGGTGGTGGGGGGGCAGAGAAACGACATGTTAGACGGAGGTTAGTCGGCACCTCGGCAGCCGCCTGCCACGGGATACCTGTGTGTCCCTGGTGGCCTGGTCGCGCTGCTGACACGCGGCCAGCCTAACCCCATGTCACTTCTCCCTCCCCCCCCCACTTCTTCCCCCCCCCCCCCCCCCCCCCACGTCTCCCTCCCCCCACTCACTACTCCCCCCCTCCCACTCTGGGACGGTCCGCTCACCTCCTCGTCAGCCAGCACGACTGGCTGGCGACTTATAAAAGCAGGTGTGGATGGCGACGCCGTGACATGGCGTCACGACGTTGGGACTTCGGCCCATTCGGGCCGGAGAATAGCGGGGGTGCTGGAGAGTCACCATTTTGCCTCCGTCGGGTGACTCTCCGTGGTTTTGCGCGAGGAACCCGATCACGGACATTTGGCCGGTGGGGAGAATAGTGGGAGCGCGTCGGACTGCCGTCGCGTGAAAAAACGGCACGGCACGCTATTCTCCGAACCGGCGTGACATCGGACAATCGCGCCCCCTGTCTTGGGGGTGTCAGATTGCAATCACTTTGCCAAAGCAAGGAAAGTCATTAAGCTATTGTGGCATTGCACCCAATATTCTGGACAACACTGCAGCTCGTGACATTTTCTGCACCTTCCAGCTAGAAGGTTATTGGCTGAGTGCCATTCCCCTGTCACCCTCCAGGAACAAGACTCCTTCACCATTGTGCCCCCAACACAATTCCAGTCCTCTGCCTCTCCTGCTGACCTCAGGCCCCCGTATAACAAAGCAAAACAGCTGCCGCAAATAACTGCTGTCAAAGACATGCGGGTTAGGTAGTTTGGCCATGCTAAATTGCCTTTAATGTCCAAAAAAGGTTAGGTGGGGATAGGGTGGAGGTTGGGGCTTTAGTAGGGTGCTCATTCCAAGGGCTGGTGCAGACCCGATGGGCCGAATGGCCTCTTTCTGCACTGTAAAATCTATGAAATATACCTTCAAATAAAGCCCACATTTTACCTGCCTCCATCCCAAGCCTCCAGCCATTTTGCAGCCCACCTCAGAGAACATTGTTAGACGGAGGTTAGTCGACACCTCGGCAGCTGCCTGCAACGGGATACATGTGTGTCCCGGTGGCCTATTCGCGCTGCTCACACGCGGCCAGCCTAACCCCTGGTCACTTTCTGCGTCCAACGGGCAGTTAACAACACGTCCTCCTCACCGGGGCGTCAGTGTCCTGTGACCATAAGCCACAGGGCAACCAGCGGACGTGTCCTCGTGACCGTCCTGCCATGGCAGGGCGGCTGACATGTTGCATCCGGGGGTGGACGACCCAATCCACTCCACTCACTGAGTAGTGTGGGGGGAGGGGGGAGGGAGTAGTGGGAGGGGGGGAGAAGTGGGTGGGGGAGGGAGACGTGGGGGGGGAGAAGTGGGAGGGGGGGAGAAGTGGGGGGGGGGAGAAGTGGGTGGGGGGAGGGAGACGTGGGGGGGGGGAGAAGTGGGAGGGGGGGGGAGAAGTGGGAGGGGGCCGGAGAGTGAGTAGTGGAGGAGGAGGGGGGAGGGAGTAGTGGGAGGGGGGGAGAAGTGGGTGGGGGGAGGGAGACGCGGGGGGGGGGGGAAGAAGTGGGAGGGGGAGGGAGAAGTGGGAGGGGGCCGGAGAGTGAGTAGTGGAGGGGGAGGGGGAGAGGAATTGGGAGCAGAGGGAATGGCCGTGGAGTTGCCCTTCGTCGAGCAGCATGAGGGTGAGGAGGAGGAGGCATTGATGGTGGAGCCAAGGCGCCAGAGGCGACGACCGAGGCCTAGGATTTGCCAACGTGGCCGGGATACCGATGGTGCAGGGTGTAATTGATTGTGTTCACGTCCCCATGCGCCCGCCTGCAGGCAACAGGGAGGTGTTCACAAACAGGAGGGGGACATACTCCATGAACATCCAGGTGGTATGCGACACCCACATGAAGACCATGCACGTGTGCGCAAGGTTCCCTGGCAGTGTGCATGATGCGTACATTCTTGCGCAGTCGTACATCCCTGCTCTGTTTGAGGGACGGCCCCCCCGGCTGAGGGGCTGGTTGCTGGGCGACAGGGGTTATCCGCTGAGGTCGTGGCTGATGACGCCTATACGGAGGCCTCAGACTAACGCGGAGACCCTTTACAATGAGGCCCATGCAGCAACCAGGGGTGTGGTGGAGCGCTGCTTTGAGATTCAGGTGCCTGGACCGCTCCGGAGGGGCCCTGCAATACCAGCCTGAGAGGGTCGCTCGCATTGTTGTGGTCTGCTGTGCGCTGCACAACATAGCGATGCAGAGGGGAGATGCCCTGGTGGAGGAGGCAGAGGGAGAAGTCGGTGGCAGTGGTGCCAACACGGAGGAGGAGAAGGAGGAGGAGGAGATGGAGGAGGAGGTTGGTGGAGTGGCGGGCGCAGCACGCAGACAGGACCCGGGTGCTGGTAATGTCCAGGAGATGGCACAACGGCACCGGCGAGGACAGCGGGCACGCGACACGTTGGTGGCAGCAATATTCACGCACCGCGCGCGATGTCACCGCTGACACCAACACAACCACCTGCATCGCCAGTCGCGCAGACGGTCAACACACAACTCCCACCATCATCCCCCCCCCCCCCCCCCCCCCCCCCCCCCCCCCCCACCACCCCCACCCCCGCTCTGCGTACACTGCTCCAGTTCTACATCACCCTTACCACTGTGGCCAGACGGTATGGCACGACATTGATGGCTGTGTCAGTGGGTGTGATCAGTGCCATGTTGAATGATGACGGCCCGCTCTGCGATGAGCTGTGAGCTCAGAATCGTTAGACAAAGTCTGACTCATGGCAATAGCTGAACCATCCATCTCGGTGGATGCTGAGTTCATCAGGGACAATCCATCACGTGTCAGCGTGGGCTAGCTGTGGGAGGGGGTGGGGGGGGGGAAGGGACTGCACACCCGGCACCGAAGTTTCACCGCTCGTCAACCCCAGCGACACTCGGTCACCATCACGATCCCTGTGGCAGCGGAAAAATCACACACAGTCTTACAAGTTAGGTGCAACAGTGAGTTTAATGGTTAACATTATGTACAGATGCCCTGGCCTCTACAACTAATCTGTGCCCTTCACCCGTGCCAACTTACTATGTGTCCCTCTTCATTGCCTTACTACGTCTAAGTGGATCCCCAGATGATACAGCAGGCGAGGGCAGCATGATGGCCTAGTGGTTAGCACAGCTGCCTCACGACGCTGAGGTCCCAGGTTCGATCCCGGGTCTGGGTCACTGTCCGTGTGGAGTTTGCACATTCTCCCCGTGTCTGCGTGGGTTTCGCCCCCACAACCCAAAAACAAATATGTAGATTAGGTGGATTGGCCACGCTAAATTGCCCCTTAATTGGAAAAGATAATTGGTTAATCTAAATTTATAAAAAAAAGGAGTGGAGGCGGACTGCTGAGAATTACCCCCTGTGACATGTCTCCTCGTCGGCACTCGTTTCCTGGGGTGACCTGACCTTGTTGGGCCAGGCTGCTCCGCGGGTGTTTCGGATGACGTGGTGCCACCCTGCTCTGCCCGCTGCCCACCTGATGCATCAGGGATGGGACGGGGGGGAGGCCAAGCGTTCAGGGACATCCCGTGATGGAGTTAATGGAACAGGCCCCAGAACCACCTCCTCCCACGGGGAGCCCGGTGGCCCCCGGGCCTCACTGTGGGACGGAGGTGCGAGCGGGGAGGTGCCCCATCGTTCCACCGACACCTGGCGCTGCCAGTCCTGGAGGCCTGCAACCGTATTGACCACGGTCCGAAGGTTCGCAGAGACGGAGTCCAGGGAGTGAGGCATTCCCGCCAGGGACTGTGCGACCTCAACCTGTGAGTGCGCGATGCCATCCAGCACGTGCGTCAGGCGGTTGATGCTCTCCGCGACTGACTGCTGGGACTGTGCCATGGCATGCTAGGACTGGGCCATGACCTGCTGAGACTCGGCCAGGGCCCGTAGCGCGCCGGCAATGTCATGCTGGCTCTGGCCCATTGCTGCCTGTGAGAGGGCAACCCTTTCCAGGGCCATGGATGACGCGTGCACATTAAGCCCAACGCCTTGCATAACCTGACCCATGGCCGAAACCGTTTCACCCATTGCCTCGACCGCGGACGCCACCCGTGCGGTGTCGGCCTGGGTGGCTGCCATGAGCGGCACCACTCCCTGCTCCTGGACGCGGTTTGACTCCTCTAACTGTGTCTGCAGCTGCTGGAAGACAGCCCTCATCCCGTCATTGTGTCCCTGGGTTTCAAAATGCATCGGCTGTGCGGGTGGGTCGAGGTAAATCAGGAACCCGGGAAACGTCTGGGAGCCAGCTGGATGCTGGGGTCTGGGCTGCCCTCCGACCGGCCAGCCCCTCGGCTGCTCCGACCTCCACCTGCTGTACCGGCTCAGCTGTGTGGGCACACCAGGCCGTGACCCAGGAGCCTCATCACTTAATTGGCCAACCGAGGTGAGTGTCTCTGGGATGGTGGATGGTGTGGGAGGCAGCAGTGCCGCAAGCTCTAGGTCCTAGTCTGTCATTATTCCGCAGTGTCATCGTCCCAATCATACCCGGCCGCAGGGCGTACGCGGCCCATGTCTTCTTCTCCCTCATTGAGTCTGTTGAAGGGCAGCACGGTGGCCTAGTGGTTAGCACGGCTGCCTCACGGCGCTGAGGTCCCAGGTTCGATCCCGGCTCTGGGTCACTGTCCGTGTGGGAGTTTGCACATTCTCCCCGTGTCTGCATGGGTTTCGCACCCACAACCCAAAAGCTGTGCAGATAGGTGGATTGGCCACACTAAATTGCCCCCTTAATTGGTAAAAATAATTGGGTAATCTAAATTTTTTTTTTTTTAATTTGAGTCTGCTGACTGTGTCGCCGTGTGTGTGTTCCTGCTCGACGGTTCCCGGGTTGGGAGGATGGCATTCCTTGTTGACCTCTTGCCACCCTCTGGCGTGCGGCCCTGGGTGTGGTGGTGGTGGATGTCCGGCTGGGTGTAGCAGCAGACGTCCCTGGATGTTCGGCAGCACGCCCTAGAGAACAGAATAAGACGGGGTTATTTAGACACGCTCGGCCGGGCGTTGGATGGTCCAGTGGGCTGAGTTTGAGGGGAGAGAGGATGGGGGTGTCCAGTGGGCTGAGTGTGAGGGGAGAGAGGATGGGGGGGTCCAGTGGGCTGAGTGTGAGGGGAGAGAGGATGGGGGGGTCCAGGGGGCTGAGTGTGAGGGGAGAGAGGATGGGGGGGTCCAGTGGGCTGAGTGTGAGGGGAGAGAGGATGGGGGGGTCCAGTGGGCTGAGTGTGAGGGGAGAGAGGATGGGCTGGGGGGAGGGGGTTGTCATGCAGGGTTGTTTCACTTGGTTCTGCACCTCCAACCTCGCATTGCGCGACCTCCTGGGTGCCAGATCCCCCAGCAAGGTCCAGTGCCCTCGCTCAAAGGCGTTCAGGGGGTGCATTATGGGACAACCCCCTCCGGTCTTGTAGCGCTCCCGGTTGTTGTGCGCAGTCTTGTCCTGTTGGGGGAGGGAATAGATAGATCAGTACAATTCCGCAGGTATCAGCAGGCGGTTCAGATATTGGCACAGGTTGGGGGGAAAGTTGCAGCTAAACCATGGAATCTCTCCAGGGGGTCGCAGCACTCATGTGGGTCTGTGACAATTTGGATAACCACCCTCCACTCACTCTCGCCCCCACTCCTCCCCCTCGTGCCCGGGGGGGGGGGGGGGGGGGGGGGGGGAGGTGGGTGACGAGGGACATGGGGGGGGGGGTGGTATTGTGACCCAGGGGCACCCTCTTGGCACTTACCCTGGCAGCCCTGGTGAGGTCGTGGAGCTTCTTCCGGCATTGCTACCCAGACCGAGGGGTCTGCCCCACAGCAGTCACTGCCATGCCCACCTCACGCCAGGCCCGTTGCACAACGCTGGCAGGGTGGCGATGCCCTCTTCTAGGGCAGATGATGCCCCTCCGTTGCTCCTACTCATCAAGGAGGGTCTCGAAGTCAGTCTCTCCGAATCTCGGGGCAGCCCTCCGTGGCTCCGTCATCTTCTCTCCGTCTGTTGATTTTGTCGCCCGCGCCTTTTTACGACGCGGAGCGGCGTCATACTGCCGTCACTCAGGCGTCGCACGCTTCTGGTGTCATCGCCCACGTGGTTCCCGCGGCCCCGCTCCTAGCCCATTTCCGGGGCCTGAATCGCTCGAGAACGGGGCCGTGGGGAGCCGTCGTGAAACTCAGCTGAGTTCACGACGGCCTTCCTGATTTTTCGCGGGAGCGGAGAATTCCGCCCAGGGTTCCAGGTCTACAGACATCAACAGACACTGAACAGCCTGAGGCCATATGGTTCTTCTGAACCTGGAAGATATGTGTGCCCAGCATAATTATTAATTTAAAATAAAATCCTTTGGATTCTGGAAGTCTGAAATTAAAACAGGAAATATTGGAAATACTCAGCAGCTCTGACGGCATGTGTGAAGAGAGAAGCGGAGATAACAGGCAGAATGACTAAGGCCCAGATTCACCAGTTACTCCCACTGGAAGCAGGATTCACGATCAGGTGTGGAATAGAGTGTCGACCCAAAATCAGGATTTGCACCGGGCGTCAGGTCCATCGTGAGTCTCTAAGCCTGCCTCGCCGGCCATAACGGGAATCCCGCTCCGCCACAGCGGGAACAGGCAAAGTATTACCAAGTATTCATTTGAGTGCAATTAACAGGTAGAAACCCAATGAACCAGCTGCCCATGATGCCTTGCCAGGAGTCACGTGGACAAGTATTTAAAAATGGGTTCCTGGCGCCAGGGCCTTTGAGGGGAAATAAGGTGGTAAGTGACTTTCACTTTTGTTTCTGGCTGCTGAGGGGTGTATGCCTGGTGAGCTGGCGGTAGCGGGGATGGATTTGGTGACAAGGCTTTGTACTTGCTGAGGCCCCTCGGGACAGGGTGCCATGGCTGAAGCTCCGACTGCAGTTGTGAAAGGCTAGCAACTCACTCTGACATGTTACTTTCAGGCTTCTGACTGTTTACACTGTTGAATGCTGTCACTGTCATTGGAAAGCCCTGAGGTCTCTGGCTCATGTGGATTTCAAATTACCCCACCCAACTGGAAAGCCTCGGGGTGAATTCTCTGTTTCAGAGTGATGCACTATCAATTACGAGGCGAGAGTAAAGAATAATCGAGGCTTTATTATGCAGAGATGTGAAGCCTCCCGCAGCTGCTGCCAAAATGGCTGCAGCTTGGAGAGCCCACAGATTTATACTCCGCCTACTGGGCGGAGCCAGCAGGCAGGGGTCTACCCCCGTACCTATAGTACAGGGGCCTTACCGTAATACCCCTCGTATGCAGTATATAATACAACAGTGGTGACTACCACAGAGAGACTAAGTGCTGATGCTGGCACTGAATCACAAGTGCTCTATGTGGACAAAAGCAGTGCCAATGCCAGAGAGATTCAAGTCCTGTTAATGAGCCAGCACTGGCACTATGTAGAACTCACGCAATTCAAATGCATGCCGATCCTCATCCCAGCCAAGGTGATGGCATTGGTTCTGTTGGAGCATGCATCCCATTGATGGGATAGCTGGGGCCAGAGGGTACCTAGGGGAGTGGCCTGGGGGCACCCATACGACCTATGACGCTAAGTTCCCAGTGGGCTGTCGGCTTCGTGCGTGGACGCATGATCCCTTGCAAGTTGCGGCAATGGCGGTCTGTGCCCGGCCACCCCGACCCTACGGCCCACCTCCTAGCCGCATCCCCGATACTCCCCCCGACCCTGGTAGTTGCCCTCCGGCCAGGGCACAACTATAGCGATGTTGGACACTGTCCCCTCTCACACACCTTCAGCAGCCACGGCGCCTGTGTCCCAATTTCAAATACCACAAATGAACCTCACCGTGGCTAATTCCTACTGACAGAGGGAGAGCATTGCGGAAGGCCCGGAAAATGCTGGGTCGGGCACGTTAATGATAAAGCCAATGGCCTTTACTGTGCAATTTACTGTACAGTTCTGCCCCACATTAAGTCCTATCTACAACCCTAGTTATGCAATTAGCCAAGACTCTGGTCCTAGCTTGATTCAGGTGAAGACAGGACAGCTCCCTCCTTCCCCAGTACTGGTGCCAATGTTCCATGAACTCAACCCCATTTCTCCCACACCAACCTTTGAACTACGCATTTATCTCTTTAATCTTATTGACCCTGTACCAATTAGATCTTGACTCAGGTTGTAATCCAGAAATTATTACTTTTTTGGATCTGCTTATTAATTTAGCCCCTAGGTGCTCATATTCCTTCAGCAGAACATCTATTCTCGTTTTACCTATGTGGACCACGATAACTAGATCTTTACACTTCCATTCAAAGTCCCTCAGCTGCCCAGATGAGATATCTCGAAATCGAGCACCAGGCTGGCAACACAACCCTGGGGGGTCTAGATCCTGGTCACAGTGCCTATGCCCCTAACTATACTATCCCCAATTATGACTACATTTGTTTTCTCTCTGCCAACTTGAATGACTCCCTGTACCACGGTGATGTGGTCAGTTTGCTCATCCTCCCTGCAGCCCCTGTTCCTGTCCACACAGGGAGCAAGAATCTCAAATCTGTTGGATAATGTCAAGGGCTGAGGCTCTTGCAGCCCTACCTCCTGGATCCCTCTGCCTGCCTCACTCACCCCCACACCCTCCTGCCCTGATCACTGGCCGAATTCAAGTTAATTCGTCTAAGGTGTGTAACTGCCTCCTGAAACACAGTATCCAGGTAACCCGCCCCTCTCTGATGTGTCGCAGCGTCTGAAGCTCAGCTCATCGACTCTTGAGGCGGAATTCCTGAAGCAACGTGGCTAGCACTGTGGCCTCACAGCGCCAGGGTCCCAGGTTCGATTCCCTGCTGGCTCACTGTCTATGCAGAGTCTGCACGTTCTCCCCGTGTCTGCGTGGGTTTCCTCTGGGTGCTCCGGTTTCCTCCCACAGTCCAAAGACATGCAGGTTAGGTGGATTGGCCATGATAAATTGCCCCTTAGTGTCCAAAAAGTTTAGGAGGGGTTATTGGGTTATGGGGATAGATTGGAAGTGAGGGCTTAAGTGCAGACTTGGTGGGCCGAATGGCCTCCTTCTGCACTGTATGTTCTATGTATGTAACTAACACTTGCTACCACAATGGGGTCCACCAGTTCCCACATCATGCAGAAACAATAAGTCACCTGGCATCTCTATTTTATTTAATTCAATTTGGGTTTTTTTAAATTTCCAACTAGTTTTACTCTTTCCAATCTGTAAAATATTTCTCTTTTTACCTTTAATCTGAAAGCAACTTGGAATAGGTAATGGAATTTAGTTAGTTACATACCAGCCAATGAACTGGTCTACCCACATCAATGCTACCACCAAGAAAG
Source organism: Scyliorhinus canicula (assembly GCF_902713615.1). NCBI lineage: Eukaryota > Metazoa > Chordata > Chondrichthyes > Carcharhiniformes > Scyliorhinidae > Scyliorhinus > Scyliorhinus canicula. The sequence goes on along the minus strand of NC_052162.1, from coordinate 41,072,141 downwards.
CACAACAGTGCCTATACTTCCTCAGGAAACTAAGAAAATTCGGCATGTCCACATAACCCTTACCAACTTTTACACATGCACCACAGAAAACATCCTATCTGGCTGCATTACAGCCTGGTATGGCAACTGCTCAGCCCAGGACCACAAGGAACTTCAGAGAGTCGTGAACACCGCCTAGTCCATCACACGAACCTGCCTCACATCCATTGACTCCATTTACCCCTCCCGCTGCCTGGGGAAAGTGGGCAGCATAAGCAAAGGCCCCTCCCACCCGGCTTACTCACCCTTCCATTGGGCAGGAGATACAGAAGTCTGAGAACACGCACAAACAGACTCAAAACAGCTTCTTCCCCGCTGTTATCAGACTCCTAAATGACCCTCTTATGGACTGACCTGATTAACACTACACCCCTGTATGCTTTATCCGCTGCCGGTGCTTATGTAGTTACATTGTATTCCTTGTGTTGCACTATTATGTATTTTCTTTTATTCCCTTTTCTTCCCATGTACTTAATGATCTGTTGAGCTGCTCGCAGAAAAATACTTTTCACTGTACCTCGGTAATAAACAAATCCAACCCAATCCAATCCAAACTTACTGTTTTTCTATGATGTCACTCCAGGATAACTTTTTGAAACTAAGCCCACTGCCCAGAGGCCAGAGGTGTCCCTCTCATCTCAAATATCTCAAATATCCCATCTCAAAATGCCTTTTATATCCCCGCTCCGACCCCCAGCTCCCAACCTTTTTAAATCTCTGCTCTGACTTTCAGCTCCCACTGGTTTTAAATCCCCGCTCTGACTCACAGCTCCCAATCCTTTTAAATCTCCGCTCTGACTCTCAGCTCCCACTCCTTTTAAATCTCCGCTCTGACTCTCAGCTCCCACTTGATGCATAATCAATTGCACAAAGACAAGAGTTGGATTCAACCTAGGCTTTATTGCTCTAAGATATGTGGCCTCCCACAGCAGCTGGTGAAATGGCTGCAGCATGGAGGACACGCATATTTATACTCCGCCTACTGGGCAGAGCCAGCAGACAGGGACGACAGGCATACCTGCAGTACAGGTCCTACCATACATCACCTAATATAGGTGCAACAGTAGTTTACCACATTCACCCCCTGTTAAAATTGAGTCCGGTGGGGTGGTGGAGAACTATATACAACAAATTAGTTATACATTTACAATATTGGATAGAAAAAAATGTCTTTTGAAGTTCAGTGGACCAGTTAGAGGTTAACCGGTCCGGGGCCTTGATGTGCCGCTGGGAGCAATGCAGTGGTGGCGGCGATACCGATGCTGGTCCGATCTTCGGTGACTCCAGGAGCGTGCCGAAATCCTCTTCATCCTCTGGCGTGGGCAGGGGGAGGACGGATGGTCCTGGGGGGGGGGGGGGTTTCTGCTGGGAGCGCCGGGCCGGAGGTGTGTGTGTGTGTAGAACCTGCTGGTGTCAGGACCCTGAGGGAGACAGTATCCTGGCGGCCGTCGGGGTATGCCACGTAGGCATACTGGGGGTTCGCATGGAGCAACTTCACCCTCTCCACCAATGGGCCCGCCTTGTGGAGTCGGAAGTGCCTACGGAGCAGGACCGGTCCTGGAGCTGCAAGCCAAGTCGGGAGCGACACCCCGGATGTGGACTTCCTGGGGAAGGCAAAAAGACGTTCATGGGGTGTGTTGTTAATGGCGCTGCACAGTAGTGACCGAATGGAGTCTAGTCCATCAGGAAGGACCTCCTGCCAGCGGGAGGCCGGGAGGTTCCTGGACCGTAAGGCCAGTTGGACTGCCCTCCATACCATCCCATTCTCTCTCTCTACCTGTCCGTTTCCCCGGTGGTTATAGCTTGCCGTCCTGCTGGAGGCGATACCCCTGCTGAGCAGGAACTGACGTAGCTCATCACTCATGAATGAGGATCCCCTGTCACTACGGATGTAGGTGGGGAAGCCGAACAGAGCGAAGAATGTGTTGAGGGCTTTGATGATCGTGGCAGACGTCACGTCGGGGCATGGGATGGCGAAGGGAAATCCGGAGTACTCATCGACCACACTAAGAAAACACGTGTTACGGTCGGTGGAGGGGAGGGGCCCTTTGAAATCCACACTGAAGCGCTCAAAGGGGTGGGAGGCCTTCACCAGGCGTGCGTGGTCCGGCTGGTAGAAGTGCGGCTTGCACTCAGCACAGATCTGGCAGTCCCTGGTGATTGTCCGTACTTCCTCGACGGAGTTGGGCAGATTGCAGGCCTTTATAAAATGGCACACCCATGTGACTCCCGGGTGACAAAGGCTGTCGTGCAGGGCCCAGAGTTGGTCTACTTGTGCGCTGGTACATGTATCTCGGGATAGGGCATCTGGGGGCTCGTTAATCTTGCCGAGACAATACAAAATCTCGTAATTGTAGGTGGAGAGCTCGATTCTCCACCTTAAGATCTTATCATTCTTGATCTTGCCCCGCTGAGTGTTATTGAACATGAAGGCTACCGACCGTTAGTCAGTGAGGAGAGTAAATCTCCTGCTGGCCAGGTAATGCCTCCAATGCCGCACAGCTTCAACGATTGCTTGGGCCTCTTTTTCAAAGGCTGAGTGCCGAATATTTGAGGCATGAAGGGTGCGGGAAAAGAATGCCACGGGTCTGCCTGCCTAATTGAGCGTGGTGGCTAGGGCGACGTCTGATGCGTCACTCTCTACTTGAAAGGGCAGTGTCTCGTCTACTGCGTACATCCCAGCATTGACGATATCGGCTCTGATACGGGCCCAGGCCTGTTGGGCCTCGGCCATCAGGGGAAAATGGGTGGACTGTATGAGTGAGCGGGCCTTGTCCGCATAGTTTGGTACCCACTGGGCGTAGTATGAAAGAACCTCAGGCAGCATTTGAGAGCCTTGGGGGAGGGGGAGCTCCATGAGGGGGCGCATGCGGTCGGGATCGGGCCTCAGAACTCCGTTCTGGGCCACTTAGCTGAGGATGGCTAAGTGGGTCGTGCTAAACACGCACTTCTCCTTGTTGGAGGTGAGGTTTAGGAGAGTGGCGGTGTGGAGAAATTTGGCAAGGTTGGCATCGTGGTCCTGCTGAACATCGATCGACCATTTGGTCCAACTCCCTTTGGAAGTCCGAGACCCCATTGGTGACGACGAAAGGAACCCTGACGAAGTGATAGAGGCGACCGTCTGCCTCAAAGGCAGTATATGGACGGTCCGATTTACGAATGGGGAGCTGGTGGTAGGCGGATTTGAGGTCTATCGTTGAGAAGACCCGGTACTGTGCAATCTGATTGACCATATCAGATATGCGTGGGAGGGGGTACGGGTCGAGCTGCGTGTACCGATTGATGGTCTGGCTGTAGTCCACAACCATTCTGTGTTTCTCCCCAGTTTTAACTACTACCACTTGGGCTCTCCAGGGGCTGTTGATGGCCTCGATGATGCCTTCCCGAAGCAGTCGCTGGACCTCGGACCTGATGAAGGTCCTGTCCTGGGTGCTGTACAATCTGCTCCTGGTGGCGACGGGTTTGCAATCCGGGGTTAGATTTGCGAAGAGGGAAGGTGGATCGACCTTTAGGGTCACGAGGCCGCACACAGTAAGGGGTAGTAGGGACCCACCAAATTTCAGGGTTAAGCTCTGGAGGTTGCACTGGAAGTCCAGGCCGAGTAGTAGGGCAGCGCAGAGGTTAGGGATGACGTAGAGGCGGAAGCCGCTGAATTTTACGCCCTGGACCGTGAGTGTGACCATACAGTACCCCCGGATCGCCACGGAATGAGATACGGAGGCCAGGGAGATTCTTTGGTTGGTGGGGTGTACCGCAAGGGAGCAGTGCCTTACTGTATCCAGGTGGATGAAGCTTTCAGTGCTCCGGGAGTCCAGCAGGCAAGAGGTCACTTGTCCGTTGATTTTCACGCTGGTCGATGTGGTGGCCAGGTTGTGCGGGCGAGACTGGTCAATGGTCACTGAGGTGAGTCGTGGTCAGTTGTCGCTGGTGTCAGATGATGGGGAGCCCGGGGGGCACAAGTCCTGGAACGCTGGCGGTGCCCACGTGCCATGGGAGAGACAAGATGGCGGTGCCTGAAGATCTTGAGGAGAACACAATGGTGGCGTCCATGGGCCGCACATGGTGGGGGTTGAACAAGATGGCGGCGCCCATGGGCCCACTGGCCACGCTTGGTCTGCGGGGGAGAAGACGGCGGTGCCCACTGGCCGCCTGTGGTCTGAGGGGGAGAAGATGGCGGCGCCCACTGGCTGCGCGTAGTCCGGGGAGGTGAAGATGGTGGCGCCCATTGTCCGTAAACGAGGGGGGTGGGGGCGATTGCGGAGACTGCACGGGTCTGGCACACCGCGGCAAAGTGCCCCTTCTTACCGCAAGCCTTACAAAGGGCAGCGCGGGCTGGGCAGCATTGGCGGGGGTGCTTCTGCTGGCCGCAAAAGTAATATTGAGGACCCCGGGGTTCGCTGGCTGGCGTGTGGCGCAGGCGTATTGGCTGGGTAAGGCCCCCGCTGGGGTGGACGTCTGTGGGGTCCACGATGCATAGGAGGGGTGGGCCGCACGGCTGGGGGTGTAGGCCCGAATGTTGCGCCAGGCGACCATCATAGAGAGCGCCAGCTTCTTTGCCTCTGTGAGATCGAGCGTGGCCCCTTCTAACAGTCGCTGGCGTTTGAGGTCCGACCCAATCCCCGTAACAAAAGCGTCCCGCATAAGGAGGTTTGAATGTTCCGTAGCCTAACAGCCTGACAGTCACAGACCCGGACGAGTGGGATTAGGGCCTGTCAGAATGGTCTCACCAGGGAGTTGAGAGCAAGTGTCGAGTACGTGCCTGGCGAAGAGCGTGTTCGTCTTCTAAGCGTAATTTTCTTTGAAAAGCATCATGGCTTTGGTGTAGTTTGGCGCGTCCTAGATCAGCGGAAAGACGTTGGAGCTCAACCTTGAGTATCTGTATTTTCTGAGCCTCTGAGACAGGGCTTGACGCTGAGTTGATGTACGCCTCGAAACAAGCTAGCCAGTGCTGTAAGATCCTTTTGGTGTCACTTGATTGCGGATCCAGCTGCAGGTGATCCGGCTTGATACGGAGGTCCACCTTTTGACAATCTTAGAGCAATAAATTGATGCACGATCAATTGCACAAAGACGAGAGTTGGATACAACCGAGGCTTTATTGCTCAAAGATGTGTGGCCTCGCACAGCAGCTGGTGAAATGGCTGCAGCATGGAGGCCACACACATTTATACTCCGCCTACTGGGCGGAGCCAGCAGGCAGGGACTACCATCGTACCTGTAGTACAGGTCCTACCATACATCACCTAATATAGATGCAACAGTGGTTTACCACACCACTCCTTTTAAATCTCCGCTCCTACTCTCAGCGCTCACTCCTTTTAAATCCCCGCTCCGACTCTCATTTCCCACTCCTTTGAAATCTCCGCTCCGATTCTCAGCTCCCACTCCTTTTAAATCTCTGCTCCGACTCTCAGCTCCCACTCCTTTTATATCCCCGCTCCGACTCTCAGCTCCCACTCCTTTTAAATCTCTGCTCCGACTCTCAGCTCCCACTCCTTTTATATCCCCGCTCCAACTCTCAGCTCCCACTCCTTTTAAATCTCTGCTCCGACTCTCAGCTCCCACTCCTTTTAAATCCCTGTGACTTGGACATGTCCGTTGGTGCCTTGGACATGTGCCTCTATGACTGTGTTGTGTCCCTTCATGCCCCCCCACTTCATGCCCCCCTTTATGGCTATGACCCATTTCAGCCCCCTTTGTGGCTATGCTTTCTTTTGGGCCCTAACCCTTGGCAGTGGCTCTTGGCACCCTAGCCGTGCCAGATTGAAACTGTCAGGGTGCCACGGTATTCCAGTGTTTTCCGAGCTCCCAATTGTGGTATCATGTTTGGTGTCCAGTGGTGGAGACTAGCAGTGATTGCCGCCAGCCTCAGCTGCGGCGGCAGTGTGGTAGAGAACCGCGAGACTCCACTTTGAACGGTCTGAGCATATTTAAATACTAATTGAAGTATGTTCATCTAGTTCACGCCCAGCGAGGATGTGAACCAGATTATGTCAGTGTGGTAAACACCATTAGTAACACATTGCATGTAATACGGTACTGCCCATGTATTACAGGTACCATAGTAAATCCCAGCCTGCTGGCTCCTCCCAGCAGTCGGCGTATAAAAGTGTGTGCTCTTCTGCGCTGCTCCCATTCTGGTTCCAGCTGCTGGAGGCACAACATCTTGTGCAATAAAGCCTTGATTGTTTCTTGTCTCGTGGTAATTGACGGTACATCAATTTATTGCACAAGATTTTAAAAGATGAACACCTTAATCAAGCCTGATCACCTGGAGCTGAGCCAACGCCACATCCACCTTCGACCACTGGCTAGCCTGCTTCGAAGGCTACCTCAGAGCAACCACTGAAGAACTCTCGGACCCACAGAAGCTTTAGGTCCTCTAATCACGGGTCAGCCCTGATATTTTCCCCTCATCCGGGATGCGCCCACCTACACAGAAGCGATGACGCTACTAATGGGACATTACATTAAGCCGGTGAATCAAGTGTACGCCAGACACCTCCTGGCCACGAGACGGCAACTCACGGGAGAGACTCTGGTTGATTTCTTGCATCCCTACAGATTCTCGGTAGGAACTGTGACTGTCAGGCAGCTTCGGCAGTCCAACACACCGAATTATTAATCAGAGACCCTTATGTCATGGGCATGAAGTCTATGTATGTTCGGCAGCGACTATTGGAAGGGGGTACGCTCGATCTTGCAGAGTCTAGGCAGCTTGCTAATTCACTAGGCGTGGTCTCCCGTAATCTGGAGGCCTACACCTCCGACCACACGGCACCCTCGTGGGCATCGTGGGCCCCATCAGCTGCCAACTCGAGCTCACCGCAAGCCTGCGCCGCGCGGCCAGAGCAAACATCCCAGGCAGCGCTGCCCGGCGCGGAGTGCAATCTGCAACAGGTGCAGGAAGAAAGGCCACTTTGTTTCCGTTTGCCAGGCCCGGTCGGACGCCGCTGTTTCCAGGCCCGGCATTGCTACGTGCAATCCAGGGGCACTTCCATCTTCTCCACCACAAGCCACATGGGCGCTGCCATCTTTGATGCCGCCCGCCATGTGCGCCCCGTGGGTGCCGCCATGTCCGGTGCCATTTTGGTCCGCGCCTCAGGACGCCTGCTCGTCTGGCCGTTCGCTGCCCACTGATACCTCCGCCACCGCATGAGACGACCTGCCTCTTTGACTCCGGGAGCACAGAGAGTTTCATCCACCCTGCTATGGTGCTCCCTCACGGTACTCCCCGTCACCCAGAAAATCTCCCTGGAGTCCGGATCTAATTGCGTGGAAATCCTGGGGTACTGTGTAGCGACCCTCACCGTTCAGGGCGTAGTGTTCAGCAACTTCAGGCTCTACGTCCTCCCCCACCTCTGCGCTGCCCTGTTACTAGGCCTTGATTTTCAATGCCACCTACAAAGCCTTACTTTGAAATTCGGCGGACCCCTGCGCCTCCTCACCGTCTGCGGCCGCATGACCCTTAAGGTCAATCCACCTTCGCTGTTTGCAAACCTCACCCCGGACTGCAAGCCCGTCGCCACTAGGAGCAGATGGTACAGTGCGCAGGACAGGACCTTTATCAAGTCGGAGGTCCAATGGCTTCTGCGGGAGGGGATCATTGAGGCCAGTAACAGCCCCTGGAGAGCTCAAGTGGTGGTAGTGAAGACTGGGGAGAAGCACAGGATGGTCATTGACTACAGTCAGACCATCAACTGGTACATGCAGCTCGAGGCGTACCCCCTCCCACGCATATCTGACATGGTCAATCAGATTGCACAGTATCGAGTCTTCTCCACAGTTGACTTGAATTCCCCCACCACACAGAAAGGTAGCTGAGATATTTTCTTCTGGGTTCTATGGGAAACGATTCTGAAAGTGTTCAGTTTGAATTTCCCAATTGAGTATCTCTTGGCATGGTACCATTGCAATGGGCAGGCGTGATGCTTTGAAACATAACTTTATAATTAAACACCAGCAATGAAACAGTTCTAGCTAACATAAAGTTAAATTATTCAATTCTAAATTGATTCCATCTGGAGTTTTACACATTGGTGGTTTATATTTAATGCAAGTGCAGTTCCCTTGTCCCCACACATGATTCTCAGCTGAGGTACACCATTTGGATTTTCTGAATTAAATCTGCTCTGAACCTCTGATCAAACTACACTAGCGGGCTTCCCCAGAAAGTTTTTCCAAGTCTGCTGGTTACATAATGCAATCAATAGTTATTCTATACTATTCTTCTCCTGTCTGCCACTCTGTAGTCCCCTCGGATCAGGTTACATCTTCCTATCATACTTTCAAATAATAATATTATCATCTCATTTTGCTTTCAAGCCCTGGAGCCCTTACTGTCTAATAAGCTATATTCAGAATTCCTCTGTTCAACTACAGACCTTCTTTCATTGCTTAGCACAATTCACCATTGATACCTTTTTTTTTAGTACAGTTAACCCTTCTTGGACCTCAGCTCTTTGTGCATTCTCACGCTGGAACTCTCTTGTAGTTAATGGCAGTGAACCGCTTAGCTTCAATTGCAGGTTACATGTTAGCCTGAAACCAGTTTGAATTTCCTACTCATATGTTTAGAGTGCAGTTTTGTAAATGGTGTTTCAAAGTACTTTGCTTCCGCACATTGTGTGAAAGGACTAGAGAGTGTCTGTTCAGCCTAGCAGAGGAACTGTTGGTTTTTATCCAGGTAGGCAGTATGGGTGATATTTATAGGAGGACAGGCTTTACCTGAATGAGAAAGTTTCAAGGGTTACTAGGCGCTGCCCCAATGACTGCTTGTCACTAGGATATCAAGATTTTCTTTGATACAAGGGATGATGCACTATCAATTACGACGAGACGAGAGTAGAATGTAATCGAGGCTTTATTACACTGAGATGTGTGGCCTCCTACAGCAGCTGACGAAATGGCTGCTGTACGGAGAACCCACACATTTATACTCTGCCTACTGGGCAGAGCTAGCAGGCAGGGATCTACCCCGTACCTGTAGTACAGGGGCCTTACCGTAAAACCCATATATACAATATAATACATCAGTGGTGACTACCACAAGGGGCATATGTGATGGGATCAAAAAGGTAACGGGTTCATCAGCAAAATAATCTACTCAATTGAACACAAGGGAGGGGTGGTCATCACTGACTGCAATAAACAGTAGGAGAGATGGTGGAACACTGCCTTGAATTGTACTCCGGGGAAAAACACTGTAGAGACTCGAGACACCATAAAGACCCTGCCTGTCTGAGGCACTCAATCTCATTGAAATAATATCATGACTGATCCACCTCATCACAGTCTCTTTGCCTCTTTCTCAGCTAATCGCAAACCCACCAGAACCAGGAAGTAGGTTCATTGCGGTGGGTCAGAGCTGATCCATTAATAAAAAATAGTGCAAACCAATCGGACTACAGGCTATAAATTTAGTTTAGTAGATGTTAGAAGAAAATTATTACTCAAACGCAGTAAAGATTTGGAATAATGCAGCAGGGTGGATTGTAGAGCTTTGAAAGGTGTTTTGGTAAATAATTAGGAGTGGATTATTATGTACTGCTACAACTCAGGGCGTAATTCTCCACAAAGATTTCTAAGCGTGGTAGCGAGGGCAACTGCCGCCAGGTTCCCGGTGCGAGGACCGGCGAGGCCGGGAATGTTAGTTAACATTAATTGGTCCACTAATGAGACCCCACAGGCTTCCCGTCGCAAGTGAAGGCTCACTAGCCGATTTTGCAGACTGCGCTCCCAGCCCCCTGCTAATAAGGTCAAGCAGCACAGCCAACCCCACTCAGCTCGCAGCCATGGCTCCGAGAAGCCAGGCCTCACGATTTGGAGAACCGGAGCTGGGGAGGCTGCTAAATGCGATGGAGGCCAGGAGGGATGTCCTATTCTCCAGAGGGTCTCAGAGGGTGAACCAAGAGGCAGCCAGTGCCGCCTGGGATCAAGTGGCGGCAGCCGTGAACTCGGGAAGTGTGATCAGGAGGACTGGCCTCCAGTGTCGCAAGAAGGTCAACAACCAACACTGGGCAGCACAGGTGAGTGGACACCATCGCCAGCCCCCCACGAAGTTTTTCAGTCCCCCCCAGGCGAGCATCACCCTTCCAACCCTCCATGCAGCCCCTAACCTTCCCTTAACCCTCCTCTCCTTTCAACTCCCTCCAACCCTTTTTCCACACACACCCCTTCCCACCACTGTGAACCAAGTGTGCGGCTAACAATGCCCTCTCTGAGTTTCCGCAGGAGAAGCTCTCACACAATCGCTGGGAGGGGGCCAAGACTGGCGGAGGGATGGCCAATGTATGAATCCTCACCCTCTTTGAAGAACGGGTCCTGGCTGTGACTGGGGTTGCTGAAACAGAACGGTCACCAATCCGGAAGGTGGCGCATGCCGCAGATGGGAGGATCCACCAGCCTCCACCCAGACGTGAGTTGCTATTGCCTTACAGACTGACCCACCCCTCCCACTGACCACATGTCCATTCTCCCACAGGTCCTCCAGCTGACGGCGCCGGCCCATCCCGGGTGGCCCACTCACCTGGCTCCCATGAGATCACCTCGGAGGAGAGCTTCAAGGATGTCACGATCGACGCGTCACAACTGTCAGCGCCACACTCATCAGCACAGGGACAAGCACACTGTGGGAAACATTCGTGGCCAGGCTTCTGGAGCACAATCTGGTGAGCACCACACAGTTGCGGATGTACATCAGCTGGAGGCAGGAACATCCAGGCGAGACAGCAGTCAGAGGTCTGCTTGGATTCCAGGACACAGCTGGGTCCCAGCCAGATGGAACAAGTTTGCCCAGAGCTAATGGAGACAATAGGGAGCAGCCATGACATTCAGAAGGAAATGTCAGTGACACTACAGCAAGACAATAGCCGATTGGAGGAGTCTCAGAGGCTACGGGTGCATGAGATGTGTCCAGCAATGCCTGGCACCAAAGTCAACATTGCTAGGGTGGCGACTGCAGTGGAGAGCCTGGTGCACAACGTCGGCACCATTAGTGAAGGTGTCCACGGCGTCGCACAGTCGGTGCCGGCCATAGCTGAGGGCCTCTGCAGAATGTTCGACTTGCTGGGGGACATGACCCAGCAGGCTGACCTTGATCAGATTCCGCGGGACATGGCCCACTATCAGGTGGGAATGGCCGAGGTGCTGCGGAGCTTGTCCACGTCATAGGTGAGCATTGCTGAGGCGCTGCAGAGCATATCCCAGTCACTGAGGAGATGTGTCCCAGTCATTGAGGAGCATTGTCGAGGACATCGACACAATGGTGCAGACATCTCTCCAGGTATCTCCCCTCCCCACGCACACCACATGCAGGTGATGGGTGGGAGCAAACACTCAGCAGACAGGCAGTGGTCAGACTGGCATAGATTGAGAGCATTAGCGTCAATTCTCTGCGGGTTATCATCACGCCCTGTCCTCATCATAGACCCGCCAATGGTGCCGGCAAACCCCCAGTACCCGGAAGTGAAGTGAGACTGACCCTGGGAGGATGGAAATGGGGGTGGAGGGTGGGCAAGATACCAATGACAGGCCAGGCCACACCCTATGTGAAACGGGTGAGTATGAGGGCCTCTGGCTAGTCCTCTGGCTAGTCCTCTGGTTTATCCGCAGGCCCTGCTGGTCTGGCACCTCCTCATTTTCCTCCTTGTCCTCCTCCTCCTCCTAGGAGGTGGGCACATGTTCCTCATTCCAAACCTCCAGCACATCGCTCTGTTGCTTTTCCAGGACCTAGCAGACCACCACAAAGTGGCTGTCCCTCCAGGTGGTGTACTGCAGTGTTATCTGCCTGGGCAAACAGGGTATCCATGACCTGTCGGATGCATCTGTGGGCTATGGTTTGCAAGATGACACACAGGTCCCCGCCCGAGCCCTGGAGGTTCCCAAAGTTTAAAGGCTCAGAGCTGCGGTGACCTTGACGGCCACTTCCTCCAGGTAGTGCCAAGTCCATGAGGATATTGCACAGATGCCGCACCATCTCCTTGTTGAGGCAGAGCCTTCTGCGGCATGCACTGTCCATCATCTGTTCAAAGGACCAGCGACACCTGTACACCCTGGGCATCATGGGCCTCTCCCTCTGGGTCCCTCCCTGGCCTGATAGGCGGCCGGATCCTCAGGGTGTGGGACAGGTCCCTGCACATGGGCCGCTGTCTTGAGCATCTGAAGACACTGCTGCTGTCACCGTGTCCGGCATCTGGCTGCCTGGCCTAGCAGCAGCACCACTAGGGCCTGTTGTGCAGGCTCCAAAATACCATCCATACCGTTCAATATCTGTAAGGAATTGGGAGAGGGTGTTAGACTGAGAAACAGTGGGGCTTCCACCCCGGGACACTCCACTCCCCCATTGATCTCCCCGTCCCCCTTCTTGCATGCTTGGAATGCCTGCCCGTGCACTCACAGCCACACGGGCCCCCTCAATGGACTCCAGACCTTGTACCCAAGAGACCCGCACATAATGTCACCTGGACCGGGCGCTGGTCTTCTCCCTAGTGCACTCATCCACCCTCCAGCCTTGGACATGTCCCCGGAGCTGTGTCCAATCCCCTGGGTGTTCGGGTGTTGGCTGTTGCCTGTGTGATGTTGCCTCCCACAGTTTTCAGGCACAGTGCCTGTGCACCATGGTCTGATTGGGATGCAGGGTAATGACCCCGGCATTCTACAAGGTCCGCCCACTCATGGGAATCCACTTGGGTTGTGTGAAGTGCTCACTGAATTACGATTGCCAATTCCCGATTAGCATATATTTCATTTTCAACAAAAAAAGGAGAAACAAAAAGTTTATTCTGTGAATGCCAACAAAGCACAGGGCTGGAATTCCCCATCCCCCAGCCCTGTTTTCTGGCACGCACACCCCTACTGGTAGCGGGATTCTCCGGTCGCATAGCCGGCCAATGGGGTTACCATTGTGGGCCACCCCATGGCATCGGGAATCGTGTGGGTGTGGATGCACTGCCGGCGGGGCGAAGGATCCTGTCGACGGAGAATCCTACAGAAGGTCTTCAAACTAGGACTCACTGACCTCAGAGGGTCCGTGCAGGGCCTATTGTGAACCGTGACCAAAGTGCCTTGACAATTACGCATTCTATAATTACTCTGTGCCTGTTGATTAATCAACACATTAATTTGGTGCTTTGGGTATTCTAATTAAGATAATTTCCGCATCGTGTTCCTTTGAGTAATAAACAGTGTTTCTCAAAGGTTAAAATAAGGGACTGGGGAGAATATTATTGTTTGAAAGGGGTCCCTGGGAAATTGCCAATAGCTGCAGTGGGTCTGAGGAGTGTATTAACATGCACCAGGGAGTTCCAAACACTAGTTCCACATGTGTCGAGTTTCTTCAGGAGAATGTGAATATTTGTTCACCACATGGAAAAATCTGAAACCCACAGTCATGAAGTAAAGGCACAGCAAATAAACAGATAAATGATCTAAAATGAATCAAAAAATTATTTGCAGTCATACAAGATCCAAAAGATCCAAACAGGCAAAGTCTTTTAACACGGGATGTTTCTCTAGTGGTTTACAGGGTTAATGGCACTGACCAACAAGTCTTAGGATAGACCCTGTCTTTGCAGCTAGGTGGTCTTAGGCAGTGCAGTTGCTGGACAGATGCAATAGGAAACACAGCAGTCCTGGCTTCAGGAGGGAGGGTAGCCAGGTTTACTGCTCCTGCTTGCTTTCCTGTATTGACTATTCACAATTACAGGCATTGGCTATGGAGGAGAATAAGCTTCCCAGATCAGAAGGCCTACTGATACTCATTGTCATTGTTGACACATAAAGAAAGGACACTTGGGGTGCGGGAGACACTCAAGCTCACTTAGAGGTCGGGGCGCCCTTTCAAAATGGCGGCCCAATATCTGAAGAGCCAGTCTCACGGGCATGTTCAGCTCCCCACTGGTGAAAAGTGTGGCTAGACCAGGGAGAAACTCACCAAGGCCCAAAATAATGGGCGCAATCTTTCCAAAGGGAACAAGGTTCCCAAACGAGCGCGTAAGGCCATAGGCTTCTCAGCACTCTCATGCACCCCGGCCCGATTGCACGCAAGCAAACAAATGCCAGCTGGGCACCTTGGCAGTACCAGGCTGGCACCCAGGTGGCACCAGCATTGCCAGGGTACCACCCTGTCAAAAGGGCATGGAGCTGGGGGCTTCCGATCCATTTGGAGAGCCCCACAAGTCCCTTTTGTGGGGACCAGTACCAAATGGCATTCGCCCATGATCCCCAAGGCAAAGAGATTGAATCCCAAAACCTGAGGCACCTCAGGAATCAGCACATTAGATTGCCTCACTCTAGTATGCAGATTTGGCAAAAGGTGATCCCGCCTATTGTGGGCAGGATTCACATTGCAATGTTTCGCGCGATTGTGTTGCATCCTGCTATGCTTGCAAGCTGGGTAGATCCCGGGAGCAGTGTCTCCTGGCTTTCAACGGTGATGCTGCACTGCAGTGAACTGCTTTTCCAGCGTAGCATGGCCAGAGGGTCACGCCCAATGACTGAAGCGTGGGTGAATCCATGTCTGAACCTCACCCAAAACACAGATGGGAAACACCTTGCCAAACCCGCCTAAAATAATACTTAGTCATTTATTCGGAGAATGGCGCCCAAAGTCCCCTTCCTTTGGTTCAATTGAACTAAATATATTATTTTAAAATATATTACTTTCTACTTTAAAAGCTTCTAGAATAACAATTTGTGTCTGTGGAGTTTTTCATTAGATCCCGGGAAATTAATTTAAAAAAATTATGAGCCTCAGAATCGTGACGAAAGATCTGCCTAGTTGTACTTGATTCTTTTATTGGAATGCTATCACCAGCTTTCGAGCCTTGGTTTCGATATGTAAGAAGCCTAACGGATGTGTTAACCAAGAGACCTGGACATGTAAAAGCTGCATGCTTTGAACATCAAAGCAGTTCTTGGATCGTAATCCTGGGAGCATTACTCTGGGTCTCCGGTTAACTAGTCCTGTGATTATCATAGAATTTACAGTGCAGAAGGAGGCCATTCGGCCCATCAAGTCTGGACCGGCTCTTGGAAAGAGCACCCTACCCAAAGTCAACACCTCCACCCTATCCCCATAACCCAGTAACCCCACCCAACACTAAGGGCAATTTTGGACACTAAGGGCAATTTATCATGGCCAATCCACCTAACCTGCACATCTTTGGACTGTGGGAGGAAACCAGAGCACCCGGAGAAAACCCATGCACACACGGGGAGGATGTGTAGACTCTGCACAGACAGTGACCCGAGCCAGAATCGAACCTGGGACCCTGGAGCTCTGAAGCAATTGTGCTATCCACAATGCTACTGTGCTGCCCCAAGACAAGATTAGGGCAGCTCGGTGGCGCAGTGGTTAGCACTGCTGCCTCACGGCACCGCGAGTAACAGGTTTGATCCTGGCTCTGGGTCACTGTCACTGAGTTTGCACATTCGTCCCGTGTTTGTGTGGGTTTCGCCCCCACAACCCAAAAAGATGTGCTGGGTAGTTGGATTGGGCCTTAATTGGCAAAATTAATTGGACACTCTAAATTTATTTTTTAAAAACTAGTCCAGTGACAATGCCACTACGCCACCCCCTCCACTATCTATGGAAATAGGCATACACTCCTAAATTTG
This sequence comes from Scyliorhinus canicula, assembly GCF_902713615.1. Classification (NCBI taxonomy): domain Eukaryota; kingdom Metazoa; phylum Chordata; class Chondrichthyes; order Carcharhiniformes; family Scyliorhinidae; genus Scyliorhinus; species Scyliorhinus canicula. Next base: position 41,056,484 of record NC_052162.1, on the reverse strand, counting down.
TTATCAGCTAACGATGTGAAATCTAATCTCCAGGGTGGATGTTGGGTGGGGGGGCAGACTCTAGCAAAAAATCAATGAAGTGCGGGGCACAGTCTAAGATAAGAATTGCTGAGTACTCAGTCACCATCACCAAAGGGAGGAGAACCCTGCCCAAAACAAAAAAAATCAAAATGGACATATGAAAAAAACGATAAGTCTCTATCAAAAAGTACCAAGGATCCACCCACCCACCACCCCCAATCTGAGTCATAAAAGAAGAAAAAGCGCTGGCCATCCCCGATGGTTTGGAATGATCCCATCCAGGTTCTAAAACACAATTCAGGCCCCCAACTAAAATAAGTTGGTGTGAGTCAAGGTTGGGGAGGGGGGGGCGGCACGGTGGCACAGTGGTTAGCATTGCTGCCTACGGCGCTGAGGACCCGGGTTCGAATCCCGGCCCTGGGTCACTGTCTGTGAGGAGTTTGCACATTCTCCCCGTGTCTGCGTGGGTTTCACCCCCACAACCCAAAGATGTGCAGGGTAGGTGGATTGGCCACGCTAAATTGCCCCTTAATTGGAAAAAATGAATTGGATATTCTAAATTTAAAAAAAAAAGGTTGGGGAGGGAGACCAGAGAGTTACTAAAATTTATATCATCTCAGTTAGGGGCATGAATGTTGACCATGATGACCGGAGTGTTGAACAGGGAACCACAAACAATAACATATCGACAATTGGGGTCAGATATAATCTTATCCCTGGCCCTGCCATTGAAAGCTGAATGAAAAACCTGCCCAACCCACTTCTTGTGCAGCCTGGTCTCATGCCCGACTCGTCAGTGGGTCTCCGGCAAGAAAACAATATTGGAGTTTAAGCTCTCGAGATGTTCTCGACCATTTTACTGCCATTGAAATCTCTAACGTTCCAGGTGACCAAAAGAATTGGAGGTCTCCCACCATCCCTTAATCCGGAGTCAGCAATTCCCCCCAAGATAGATCGACCAAGTGACATTGAAAAGATAAAACAAAAAGATCCACCCAAGATGGCCACCAAGCCAAGTCAGAAGACTGGACAAAGGAAAACCAACAGACACCATCAGCAAACTAACCCCACCCCCTTCCCCTCTCATAAAACACTATCACCATTGAATATAACCATGCCCAAAGCAAATAAAAACAAATAAAGCAAACAAGGCAAACAAAGACTTACCCAAAAACTAAAACCAACATTTAACAAAACCAAACAAAACAAAAACTCTACACATATTTTCCAAATAAAACTACCATAATGAGCTGCAGCAAACCCTCCAAATCCACTCCCGTTATCTAACTTCCCAGTTAGCAGGAGACTCCCAACTGGAAGAAGAGGAAAACAGATATAAAAAAATTTTAAATTCCGATACCCAATTTAACTTGCATGCCCCATGTGCGACTCAATGTCACGTTGAACACAAAGTTTCCTAGATCATGCAGCTTGGCTCTTAGCAATTTATTCATTTCAGCCATCGAAGTCAGACCAGACCCCAGCACGGCAATCCAGTCATTATGGTCCAACAAAGCTACTTCCATACTTTTAATCGTCACTTCAGGGACTTTGATGGTCTCACTAGTTTTTCCTGCAGCCACTCGAATGGAGGCCAAGGCCTCTTCAATTGATCTTTTAAGCTCCTTCGACACAATTTGTCCGTGCTTCTCAAATTCTTTCAGCAAGATATTAGTGAGAACCTCTGCCATTAATGGGGTGGATGGAGAGAAAGAACCCACTCTATCATCTTATTCCCTATTGAGCCCCGAGAGGCTTCAGACTCTGTCAGTGAGTTTTTTGCTTAAAGCGTTCATACCTTTGTTTTTTTCTGAACATCTCAGCAAAGAGAGAACTCTACCTGACAACTATCATAACCATCATATTGAAGGCAGGGCCATGTAAACCCAACATGTGTCAAGCCCACCAAGTCATCCCTGCCTCCCCAACAATTAAATGGGAGGTTAGAGAGCTGTTGGTCTGTTCACCCACACTTGAAGCTATTGAGGGAACTCCTCCCTCCACTGGGCCCATTGGAGGCACTGTGTTCTCAAGTTCATCCCCCCTGCCCTGTTGAACACACCCCCCCCCCACCCCCACCCCCACTCCTCTGGCCATGGCTTGCTAATCTGCCCCCAATAATGTGAACCGAGTCCCCAATCTACCTAGGCCCTTCAGCGTGCTGGTACTGCCTGTAGTCCAAACAGTGGCATTGCTCCAGGTGGACCTACTTGGATTACAGAGCTGCTCACGATCTGATTGGTCAGCAATGCTCTGAGTTGGGACTTCCTTCAGAAAGATGGGTAGAAGTCCTGCCTCCAAATACTTAGCGCCGCTCCCAGCTCAAATGGCTGTGGGTCAAATTTGAGATTGTTTTAAACATGAGAGGAGGGACTACGGTGCCCCCTTAAATGCAGCCCCGTGTATATGTTCCAATATTTGATTTGCTCTCATAAATATTTTTTACAAATATTTTGATAATTTGTGCTTTTCGTTTCCTAGTTGGCTGCCTGTGAGAATTCTAAAATGTGATAGGCTGCTTCTCACTGAAGTTCAACATTGGGAATTCCCATTAAACTGCATTGTGATCAGTTGCAAATAAGAGAGTTAAAGATCTCTCCACTGAGATTAGAACATAGAACATAGAACAGTACAGCACAGAACAGGCCCTTCGGCCCTCAATGTTGTGCCGAGCCATGATCACCCTACTCAAACCCACGTATCCACCCTATACCCGTAACCCAACAACTGGGTTGGGTTAACCTTACTTTTATTAGCACACTACGGGCAATTTAGCATGGCCAATCCACCTAACCCGCACATCTTTGGACTGTGGGAGGAAACCGGAGCACCCGGAGGAAACCCACGCACACAGGGGGAGGACGTGCAGACTCCACACAGACAGTGACCCAGCCGGGAATCGAACCTGGGACCCTGGAGCTGTGAAGCATTTATGCTAACCACCATGCTACCCTGCTGCCCTGAGATTGTTGGCTCTCTCAGCACAGCTTTCATTGATGTAAGTGGCAAACGCCCTTGCTTTGCCATTGACCACAAAACATGAGCCTTTGTCTACTCCAGGGATTAGTATACTAATAATACACAATGATATGACAAAATTGGATATCACACAATTTGACTGGGCACAGTTGACAAAGCAGGTTGGCACTCTTGTCAAACTGCTCATTACCCAGGTATCAAAGTTGCAAGACTCGATTTCACAACGCTGGGATATTGTTTTTCAGAGCGCCAAAGACATAGGAGTCAAGGCAGTAAATTCTGCAAAAGCCAGAGTACATATTTTTATAAAACAGCATATTAGAACTAAATGTTTAGCACTAAATGGACTAGATGAGTAACCGAGCTAATCACGAACAATTCAGCTCAAGGGGCTGAGATGAAATTCAGCCCAATGAAAATCTCCTTTCTCTAATGGTGGTAAGTGGTTTGATGGGAAATGAACTCCAGTACAGTTGATACATTCCTGTGTAGAATGGATATGGTTTACAACATAGAATTGTTCCAAATTTGGCAATCTCACGCGTTCAGATTTCTGGGTGCCACAATTTACCAAATTTCTTGATTTCCACCATCTGTAAACAAGTCATTCTCAAAATATGGTTTGTGTTCTATTTTTGAAACACCAGTTAACATGTTCATATAAATTCTCGGTCATGATATTTTTTAGCTCAGTTAGTAAAATATTGATTTTAAATAGCCCAGAAACAACATTATAGCTGTGCAGAGAAACACACAGAAGAAAGAACACAGAAAAATTAACGTGATGGGATCAATCCTATTGTGCCCAGCTTGAATTTTATGGCTGAAGGTTCTGGTCAAGTTTTAGCCAGGCTAGTCTATGCTTCAATTAGGAATCGAATTGGCAGGGTGTCATGGTGGCACAGTGGTTAGCACTGCTGTCTCACGACGCTGAGGACCCGGGTTTGATCCCGGCACCAGGTCACTGTCTGTGTGGAGTTTGAACATTCTCCCCATGTCTGCCTGGGTTCTACACCCCATAGCCGAAAGATGTGCAGGGTAGGGGGATTGTCCACACTAAATTGCCCCGTAATGAGGTACTCGAAATTTATTTTTAAAAAAGGAATCTAATTGACCTCCATCTTGCTAATGCTTTATATGTGGTATGAAGGGAACAGCTTAAAACTATCACAAATAATGAATAAGTCCAAAAATTAACTAATGGGACTAAAGGCTGACAAGTCCCTGGATCTAGAACAGAGAATTTTGGACCTGATAGTCTAGGGCAATGCTTCCCTAATATTTTCCCACTGTGACTCTATTTTAATGTTTGAAAATTAGAGCAACCCCAGACTGAGAGCGGGGGCCAGTTCTCGAGTTCGGGTGGCGATGGCGTGGTGGTACGTTTGTTGAGCCATAGGTTGGGGTGGGAGTAGGTTGTTGAGTGTGCACATGATTTTGTCCAGAATTTTTGGAAAACTCTGATGAGGTCTTGGATCTGGGAATTCTACACATATATGTAATGGAGCCTCAGGAATGTCCTGGCAGATTCTCCACTTGACAGTTACCATTGCTGCCTCTGAGCCCACAACCTCAAACGATCATCCCATGACCCCAACAGAGGTTGTGATTTATGGCTTGGGAGTCCCTATCCTGGATTTTAAAAGTAATGGCTGCAGAGGCAGTGGATTCATTGGTTGTAATCTTCCAAAGTTCCCTAGATTCTGGAAAGGGCCCATTAAATTGCAAACTGCATATTTAGTACACCTTTTCAAGAAAGGAAGAAAACAGAAAGCAGGATTTTATAGGCCTATTAGTCTATCACATGCCATTGTGAAATGCTGGATCTATTATTAGAAAAGTAGCTTCAGGACATTTAGAATACAATGAAGCAGAGTCAACATGATTTTATAAAAAGTAAACCGTCTGGCAAATTTATTACAGTGCTTTGGGGATGTAACAAGAAGGGTGGACACAAGGGAACAAGTAGATGTAGTGGGCGGGATTCTCTCAGCCCACGCCGGGCCTGAGAATCGCCGGGCCGGGCGTGAATCGAGGTTCCGCCGCCCACATGTGGTCTTACCCGGAGGAACCTCGGCTTGTATCCTTTCAGGGGCAGCCTGGTGGGGGGAGGGGGGTCCGACCCCAGGGGGTGCCTCCGTTGTGGCCTGGCCCATGATTGGGGCCTACCGATCGGCAGGCCGGCCTCTCCGGCTGGGGGCCTCTTTTGTGCTGCGCCGGCCCCTGTAGCCCTATGCCATGTTGCGTTGTGGCCTGCGCAGACAAGAAAGCCGGTGATAAGAAAGCACAGTGCGCATGCGCAGACCCACGGCACCCATTTGAGGCTGGTGTTGGCAGCTGGAGCAGCGTGGGTCGCTCTAGTGCCATGCTGGCCTACTGAGGGGCTCAGAATCGCTGCTCCTGGGGGCCTGTTGACGCCGTCGTAAAACGCCTCAGGATCAGAGAATCCCACCCACTGTATTTGGATTTCCAAAAAAATATTTGATAAGATGCCACAGAAAAGGTTACTGCACAACATTCAAGCTCTTGGTGTTGGGGGGTATTATATTAGCATGAATAGGGATTGGCTCACTACCAAGAAACAGAAAGTTGGGATACATGGGCCTTTTTCAGGTTGACAAACTGTAACCAGTGGGATGCCACAGGGATCCGTGCTGGGGTCTCAACCATTCACATGCTATAATAATGATTTTAGTATTTTTTTCCAGAAATTTAGAGTACCCAATTCTTTTTTTTCCCAATTAACGGGCAATTTAGCGTAGCCAATTCAACTACCCTGCACATCTTTGAGTTGTGGGGTTAACACTCACGCAGACACAAGGGCCGGGATTCTCCAAAACCCCAGCCAAGTGTTGACGCCATCGTAAACACCGGAATGGTGTACGCCGGCGTCAACGGGCCTCCTGGCCCAGTTATTCTCCAGATTTCAGGGGGCTAGAACTGCCGGAGTGCTGTGCACCGCCCCGCCACCTAAAGCCAGCCCTACATGGCCGGCGCAGGGCCGCACATGCGCGCGACGGACGGAGCGGATCCACGCATGCCCGTGATGGACAGCGCAGGTCCACACATGAACGCGATAGCCATCTCCACACCAGCGCATGCGCGTGGTTTCCTTCCCCGTGCCGGCCCCCGCGCAACATGGTGGAGCCCTACACGGGCCCGGTGCGGAGGAACATAGGCCCCTCCTGGAATGAGCGCGCCTGTCGATCGGTAGCCCCCGATCGCGGGGCCTGGCCACCGTTGAGGCCCCCCGGAGTTGGATCCCCCCCCCCCGCTTTCCCCCCCACCCCCCAACCAGGATGGCCCCCACAGCCCGAACGCCAAGGTCCCGCTGGGTGGGACCATATGTGAACCACACTGGCGGAACCCGGTGGGCACATATCCCATCGAGCGCGGAGAATCGCCACGGGGCCGCTTTCATTGATTTAGAAGGGAGTCAAGGCTTTCTGGGGCATTCACGAATGTAAAGTTATGTCAGGAACTTATCAAATGATGGAGCAAACTCAAAGGACCTACTCCTGCTCCTAGTTCTTATGAGTTGCCGCAGTGCATCTTGTAGCTGAGGCACACTGCAGTGCCAGTGGTAGAGGGAGTTAATGTTCAGGCGATGGTTAGGGTGTCAATCAAGCAGGCTGCTTTCTCCTGAAGCGCATCAAATTTCTTTTAGTGTTGTTGGAGCTGCACTCAGCAGTAAAATTCTCATCCTTGCATTCAAAACCCTCCTCACCCTCCTTTCCTACATTTGGAACCTGACTTATGCCTTATAGTGGACAGGCTTTGGGGAATCAGGAGCTTCAGGGTTTCCTGCTCATATACTCCACCACATTATTATCCAGACAGATGATATGGTGCCCTTATTGCCACTGCACCATGTATAAATGAATATAGTTTAATGTAGGATTCATGCATGCAAATGGCTTTCCAAATCTATTATTAAGTGTATAGTGATGCTGTCACTGTTGCAACAGAAGGAGTTCAGTTTCATTTAATTGCAGGGTTCCATGATTTTACAGAATAAATCTCAGTCCAAATGCAATGATATCATCTTCGTAATTTCCTAAACTAGACACACAATTGTTTTTCACTGTGTTAGTCTTTTTTGGTGGTTAGAGATAAAAAATCATTAGTATCATGCACAAAGATAGATTTCTCTCTTCTACCCCTGGGGCTAATTTCTTCACTTTTGGAATATTGGACAGCAATCCTGTTTGCATGGCAATTAACTAGCAGCATCTGGTGTGACCCTAATGTGGGCCATACACTCAGATGCATGCTAATTTAACACCCTGTCCCACTTGAATTAGCAACAACAAAAAAACAAATCAGGACTCTGGTTTGTGGACACTTTTTCATTCATTCATGAGATGTGGGTGTCGCTGGCAAGGTAAGCATTTATTGCCCACCTCTAACTGCCTTTGAGAAGATGGTGCTGAGGTGCCTTCTGAAACAGCTGCAAACTACCTTTAAATCCTTGTGTTGTTACACCCACACTGCTGTTATGGAGGGAGTACCAGGTTCTTAATAATCTCAATAATAATCTTTATCATTGTCACAAGTAGGCTTATATTAACACTGCAATGAAGTTACTGTGAAAATCCCCTAGTCGCCACACTCCGGCACCTGTTCAGGTACAAATTACCTAACAGCATGTCTTTTGGGACTTGTGGGAGGAAACCGGAGCACTCGGAGGAAACCCACGCAGACACGGAGAGAACATGCAGACTCCGCAAAGACAGTGACCGAAGCCATGAATCGAACCTTGGGCCTTGGTGCTGTGAAGCAACAGTGCTAACCACTGTGCTACCATGCCACCCCTTGACCTAGCAACAGTGAAATAACGACAATATACGTCTGTGTCTACAATGGACCAATGAATAGGAGCGGCATGGTGGCACAGTGGTTAGCACTGCTGCCTCACAGCGCCAGGTTCAATTCCTGCCTCGGGTGACTATCAGTGTGGAGTTTGAACTTCCTCCACGTGACTGTGTGGGTTTCCTCCGGGTGCTCCGGCTTCCTCCCGCAGTCCAAAGATGTGCAGGTTAGGGTGGATTGACCATGCTAAATTGCCCCTTAGTGTCTAAAAGGGTAGGTGGGGTTACTGGGTTCCAGGAACAGGGTGGAAACATGGATTTAAGCTTAAGTAGAGTGCTCTTTCCAATGGCTGGTGCAGACTTGATGGGCTGAATGGCCTCCTTCTGCACTGCAGATTCCATGATTCTATTATTCTAATTGTTCAACGCATTGGTAAATATTTTTTAAAGAGAAGTGCTAATGATGATTGATTTAATTCTGAAATGCATGAACAGCTACCATTGCTTATGATGAACTGTTAAGGTGAACTGAACCATCACTATGAGTGACTGATGGACTAGACAAACTCAAAATGGGGCAGAAATGCAGGATGCCCAGTCAAGATGTGCACAAGGTCCAGGGAACTGTGAAAAATGCATATGCAGAGAGGCACAGCAGAGCAGGAGAAAGAAAGACTGGATTTATCAGGTCAGGTCGTAAAGAAACAGGGTATAAGGAAGGGTGAATTTTCTAATGAAAGGTGCAGAGCTAGAAATCACAGATGAGCGATTATATATGTTCTGTTTGTTACTGCTATAAATCACTACCTGAACACTGTGTTGATCTCTGCTGTGCGAAATTGCTGCAACATTTGGTTGTTTGATCCAAATCCCTTGCATGGAATTAATCTAATAGGAACTTCATTTTGAGAAAGCCAATGGCAGTGGTCACGTACCCGGCCCTTCCAGGGAGTGGAATCTCTTCTGATTGATGAAAATGCCTGGCTGCTCTGATGACAGCACATGGGTGAGGTGTACAGACCCTGGACCTGCAGAAACCCCTCGTGCAAAGTAAAGCCATCAATCCTTTGCGTTTGACTGGCCTTTTTGATAGAATCATAGAATTTACAGGGCAAAAGTTTTGTGCCTCTGCTCTAGTCTGGGCCAACCCAGCAACATACAATACTCAGTCAATATCTTCTTACACTGCACAGAGGACCATTCAGCCTCTCTAGCACCAATCTGGTGCTCAGGGTACAGTGCTACTTAAATAATGCTTTTTTTTTTGTTAATTTTGTGCTGATTGGGGTGACATTTTAATGCTGGACGTTTTCATTTCAAGCACCGCATAACTCTATGTAGAATATACATTGGTAAATATTTTTTAAAGAGAAGTGCTAATGATCAGTCATATGCCTTGGAACCGGCCAAAGAGGTACCAATTGCAACACCAATTTTGATAGCACCTTTATTAGTCCCATTCAGGAATGCAACCCAAAACGCATTGCCACAACTGTCTGAACCGCCAAGTGCATGTCCAACAGGACTCTGCTCAGAGTGCCAGTTTTTAGTTGAATGAAAAAAAATCACCACCAACGTTCTTTTATGGCACTGATCTCCAGGGCAGTACTGCATGAGAGATTGCAGGGAAAGGATTAGCAGTAAGCACCAGGAATCATGGGGTTATTCCCTTCTGTTCAGTCGGTTACACGTTCAACTCGGGCAACTGAGAAATTGATCACTTTATCCAGGTCTCATTATTATCCCTTTTATGCATATCGTGTTCATTACCATAAAGATGGGCATTAAAGGATGTGGAGTAATGTAAGGATTGGGCTCATTAGCGATGTTCTCCATGATTGAATAGCCAACATTCACTGACTTGGCTCACACATGGTGGGTGACCTGCCAGCGCACAGCCAGTGTTGCATTGAGCGCCAGTCAGTGAGAGACAATGGACACGGACAATGTTCAGGATTTCAGAGAGCAACAAATCCAGCCTGACTTTTGTCTTACAATGCAGACGGATTTTATTCGTAAAGACTCTGACTTGCTTCTGCTATGCTAACGATTTACATGTTTTGCGGCTGAGATCCCCAGCTTCCCCCCAGCATTAAATAATTGTGCACGGTATCCTCAGGTAACCCAGGCTTGTCTCGCACTTTTTCCTTCGTCAATGTTAGATCTGCGCGATTACAGAGAGAGAGGCGAGGGGACCTTCATACCCGGAGAACATTGGTATTGAGCAGGGCTTGTCTCGATCCAAACGCAATTGCACAGCAGTATGTGTTGGCTTTCAACGCCGCTCAATTAAACTTTTAACCTCTCCGGTTGCCTGTACCATTTGGTGTGGAGCTCGGAGTCTGGGAGCTCTGCTTTGTCGCGCCCCTTGCTGCATCTCTGATCCTCTCCCTCCACTCCTCCCTCGCTGTCTGAATCATTGCCATGTCTTCCCAGGATCTGGTATTGGACCGTACCACTCCATTCACGTGATGTGATCCTGAATAAACTAAAGTAAAGTTGAAAAGCGGGGAGCAAGGGAGACGCCGGTAAGGATTCATCGCTGAATGTTTGATCAATCTGGAATAAATGCTGGGTCATTTTAACGCCGGCGCTGTGAGACTGCAGCAGCGGAGATCGCCTGTTCGCCACCACATTCCTCTTTCTAGCTGTTGCGGATCTTTCAAACACAGCAGCAGCTCAGGTAACGATTTTATCATTTGAAATGCAGCCTTGCGTCGTTCATGGTTTAATACGAAATTCTGGAACCGACAAGGCGGTGTTTATAATGTTTAAAAATGGAACGTTCTTATTTTCTGAAATGCAAAAAAAACCACTTATGTTTTAAAACCTGGTTATGTTGCAATTCACGATGTGCGAATCCGGCGTTAAAACATTTTAAAAATAGATTCCAGGTCGAATATGCCGAGCCTTCAGTAAATCCTTAGCAATCGCAGAGATCCTCCAATGCACATTCGGTGTTACCAGAATTAATAGCCTGAACGGTTTAATCAATTTATATTTCCTCAAATGTCTAATCTATTGTCCTAAAGAGGTTCAATTGCTTTACTTCCTACCGTACATTCATCACCCCTCATGTACACACACAAACATGCATTCCCCGTGGCTATTTAATCATGATGCAAAACTGCTGGACATATTTCCAAGTCTAAATTGGTTTGGTTAGGTTATTCTGCGCCTCATTCAAAAATAAATTAACCATTTTTCTGATGCAGTATTTAGATTTACAGAAGTTTTTTTTTTAAAGAATAAGATTCGGTAATGAAGAGGTTAACATGTAGCTAACTGAAATAATTGTGTGTGGGGGAAATGACTTATATTTGTCTCACTGGACAGTGGGTGTTGGCAAGGGTACAGAAATAAATGCAATACCATCTCAATTGTCCATCCTGCTAATCCGTTCTCCTGCTGCTAACAATGAGATTGGGCTATGCCAGCAAAAAGAAACTACCTGATTTAAACTGTGGATCAATATAACTATTTGTTAAACAGTGGCACGTAGGAAGTCTGAATATCAGTTTACATCAATAAAATTCCATTAAACTTTTATTACATTTGAAGAATTAACCCTATGAATTTAAGATTATTACAATACAATTTGCCATTTAAAAAAAAATAATGAAAAAATAATTACCTTCCCAACAAGCTTTCCCACCACCACCCCCTCCTCAAAAATGTCATTTGAGTAAATTAGTTTAAGTTCTATTCAGACCACGTTTCAAAGTTTTGAATAACTGTTTTTGATTCCAATTGGTTAAACAACTGAACAGCAATGTCTCTGGTGAGCTGATAGCCTGACATTCCAGAGTCACCAACAGCAGATTAATATTAACAGATATCAACGTTCAGAGGGAAAACATCAGAATAGAACTAAGCCATTTGCTTTGAGGTATATTATAATATTTTGGCATGTCTTCTTAGTTATCAATGTACCAATATATATATACATACAAAGACAATAAATAATAAGAGCAGAATTTTCTTTTAAATCAGTACCTCTAATTGTTCCTCATTAGAGCACATGCAGACTATTTTAATATAAGAAGTCCATGATTAAATTCTAAAATTGAATAGTTTCCTGTTCTCCCTGGATACGGCAGATTTCAAACAATTCCCTTCTTAAATCGATAATTATTGCAAAATAACTTCCAATGTCTCACAAATTACTGTTGCTGGCTGCAATGAAATTTAAACAAAGTACAAAGCTGGTGTTTAGACATGACTCAAGATTATTTCAGGGAGAAGGTAGCAGAAAGTAAATGCTACAAATGTTTCTCCGCTGTTCAAGTTTAATCCCTCCAAATTTAATTGTACAACAGCATATTATCAGAAGAAATGTTTTCTATTCTAGTGTGGTGACCACTTTTTGACCGAACACTGCTGAAATAGGGGGTCAGCATTTATTTAGAGAAAGGGACCTTATAGTATAAATAGTTCCTGTGCAATTGTAAGCCTGGCACATTTCTCAGGCATTTCTCACAATTTCAGAATTATTTTGTACATATTTGCAAGTTTCATATTTCCTCCAAGTTCTTGACTTGGCATGTATTTTTCTGCATAGCTTCTCAGTGATTATTTTTCCTAAAGATGGAGAGCACAACATAACTGATCCTTTTTTTAAAAACTCAGTATCGATATTGTTAATGGTTTTAGAAAGTAAATATACATGTTTAATAATTTAAAAACTTAATTTCAGTTATCCAATCAACATTAAACGCATCGAACAAAACTGATCATTTCTCTCATGAATTTTACAGAAATTTTCACCTGGGCTGATCAAGCTCAATTTTCGACAACTTGATTAAATCAGTCTGCCTAATGAGATCAGCTTTTTATTGCATCAGTGTGATATTTTTATTTCCTACATTCTCCGGCCCTGGGTCTTTTCTGATTGAAATGCTAAGTTGATGTCCCTTTTTTATATATGTACACACTGGAATTTGCTAGGCAGCTCATCTCATATTGGGTCAGTAAAAGCTGTCAGAGGCATGACGTCAGCATCTCTCTCATCTGTCTGCGATGAAATTCATCCTGGTTCCCAGGGTGAAAGGATAGCGTTCTACCACATTTCAGTTCAGTTCGCTACCAACATCTCACCCTGTTGCTGCACAATTACTAGCTAGGCAAATGGAAAAGATACTTAGATTTGAACCTTATAAATGACTTTTACCCCCACATTCACAGGTAATCTACTTACTCCATAGCATGGAACAAGATTCTTGATTGAGTGCCGTTAGAATTTAACAATATATTATGCAGGTAGCAATGCTTTTAAAATGTATCACTTTTCAGCTGCATATTTTGTCTAAGAAAAACGTTATTGATTTTATGTACATGCCAAAAACAGAATCAAATGTATATTTTAAATTGATTTTTTTCCCTTTCTAGGCTGACGCTTCAAGCATCACATTGGAAACTCCGCACTTTTCCCAACAACAGCCTCAAAACTATGTGTGGATCCAACTTAAGGACTACTTAAGACCGGTTTGAAAATAAGAGAAGAGACCTTTACTTTTGACAAAGCTGGTTTGTGACAATGGAAGGCCTCTTATGTTGACTATGTCATCTAGCACAAACACTTTCTAATCTCTCAATTTGTCTATGTTAATTTGTTAATATTAACCATAACCTGACACTCTGTTGATGGAGGCACATTGTTGAATCAATCCATTTGCAGAGGTTAATCCTAAAATCACGTTCATGTTTTATGAAGAACCCACATGTGAGGGATTTTGAACCTTTGTATTCAAAATGTATTCCAAATTTCATAAAGTTTCAATGCCTATGTTGTTGCCAAGCAACCAAAATGAAAACATTTCAAAATTTAACTCAACTAGTGATGGGGACCCAAAGCGTCTGGAGGAAAGTATCTCTTCCTTTGTGGCACTGGTTATCCTGCTGGCTTTAATAGTCACTTTGCTATCTACGTCTCTTGCGACTTTTCATTTCCATAAATGGAAACTGAAAAGCAAAAAAATACTGCGAGCCCAAGAAGAGTATGAAAAAGACCAAGGGAATTCCAAACTATGTGACTCCACTTGAATGATCCTGAAGCTCAGTTGTTGGAAAACCAGGAAGCATCTTTCAGCACCAGGAATATTTGAAGGCAGACTTGTCTGTTTATATAGACATGCTTCTGATTCTAACTCTTTTGAAAGCAAACCATTTAGTCTTAAGCTTGCCTGCATAGACATAGTATGGGTAAGATATTTTTACAAATGGAAGCAAGAAAACTGCGATTATCATATACATAAATACTGACAGTGGTAAGATAATAAAATATTTATTGCATTTACATTGTTTTGTTCTGCTTAAGCTGTAATGTTTGCATGAATGTAAGTTTATATTCCTTATTTATTTGATTCTACACTGGACCAGTCACCTGGGAGATCCACAAAGGAGCTTAACACATGTCAGCATTGTCATGATTCTATTTTTACAATTCAAATACTTGCAAACATCATATTAAAAGAATTGCCTAATATTACTGACACTTAAAAAAAAAGTTTTCCAGGAAATTTGCAGTCAATTGCTAATTGTGCTTCTTTGAAACTTATTTTCTATGAGAAAAGTTGCAATATAAAAATAATTTGTAAGTTCTGTTTTTTGCTCCAGTGCATTGTTTTCCTTATGTTCGCATGGGAGAAGAAGGAATATTAAAATTAACACATATAATAATATATGTATACATATATATATACACTAGAGTACTTTCGCACACTATATTGTTTATAAAGAAATATTATTGAATTGCTTTTTCCTCAATTATCTTAATAGTATTCTATTATAATTTTAATGAATATATGCTTCTTGCAAATGCAAAGTATTAGATAATATCTAATTTGAGGCAAGACATAACTTGTGTGGAAACTTCTCTTTATTGAAAGCTTAAGCAATAAGGTCAAATGATAATTTAAATGATGAAGGACCATGGTTTAGAATACCTGGGCTTCATTGGAATCTGCTTAACAGGTAAAATGGAAAATATGAATGTACTTACCCTTAATGAAAATTAAATTCATCTTACTATGTTCTCTGTGATTTTTTTTGTCAGGTGATGGTAAGTGTTTTAATTCAAGTATTTTTTAAAAAGTAATATTCAATATATATCTTTCTGGAGCAACTGCATAGAGCATAGTGCACAGGTGTGGTATACTATTTAATCTTAAATGTATTATATTTAAAATAAAATTATTGCACAGTTTTTAACTTTTAGTTTCTGGCTTTGCTATTTGTATGCTCCATTTCAAAGGCTAATAGATGGTATTTCACCACATATTCTCCAGTTGCAAACAAAAACAGAAAGTTAAGGGAATACACAGCACCCCCTGCAAATAGGACACCTTAGAAACTAAGCTGCAATCTGGATAGCCATGTATCCACAAATGGACTGCGGAAGGCCCCACCAAAAGGGTAAGTTCTTATTACAACTGTAGTATGGAAATGGGAGTAACAGGAGTGTTCCAGGAGACGGTAAGCAGCTCCCCTGCTGATTGCCATTCCTCTTGATCCACCCTATCTAATCACCTCCGCCCCCACCAACTTCCATCCTCCCAGAACCTTCTAATCATCACTGCCAGTGTTGATATCAGTATATTGAAAATATATTCACCGATTATTTTGATGTGCTGATGTATTCTTTCCCCAGGAGAAAGATAGTTACTTAGTGGAAGCCTTGAGCTTTGTATATTATTTGCAATTCTAATATATTCTAATATGAAACAATACAATGTTCTGCATTCATCTACATAGTACAGTTTGCTCTTTCTGCAACCAATAAGGAGCATATTGCCTTTCTATCTGGGAATACTCATATCCAAGAAAACTGCCAAATGTCTTCTGTGCACTGTTTTAGCACAATGTCTATTGATTTCAAATATAGGAACTGCTGCAATGCTCTATATATAGAACGATAGAAGTTACAGAACAGAAGGAGGCCATTGGCCCACTTGTGCTGATTTCTATTTCATTGGAATTGTCTAATTCCATTTCCTTGCTCTTTCACCATATCCCCGTATGAAATAATATACAGCCCTGTAGTAGGAAATAATTTGATTTAGATATTCTGGTTGATCCATGGAAAAAATATAATGTACGTTTTTTGGTGCGGATGGACGGACATGAGTATTGAATTAACACTTGAAATTAGGAAATTAGAAGTTTTACTAACAATAATGAATATTAACTGGGAATTGTTGCCAACTCTGGGGGAGATGGGACCTTCACAAGCTGGAAGGGTTGCACCTAAACAGAGCCAGGACCAATTTCCTCATGGAGTGATTTGTTAGTGCTATTATGGGGAGTTTAAACTAACTGGGCAGAAGTGTGGGAATCAGGATGTAATATCTGAGAATAATACCAAACTGCACAGAATGCTGGGTGAGAAAGACAACACTAAGTAGGAAATAATAATTTATTAGGAGGGTTCAAAGTAAGGGAAAATGTAATAAGGTGTAAATTAGGGTTACGGTGTGTCTATGTAAGTGCACGGAGTGTGGGAAATAAGATGATTGGAGGCATAGATTGCTATGTGGAAATACAATGGAGACCCGATTCAAAGAAGGGCATGACTGGATCTGAAATATTCCTGGATGTGGGATATTTCCAGTCCAATGAGAACAGAATCACCACGGGTGGAACGGTAGTGCAGTGGTTAGCATTGCTGCCCCACGGTGCCGAGCAACAGATTCGATCCTGGCCCCAGGTCACTGACCATGTGGAGTTTACACATTCTCTCCGTGTCTGCGTGGGTCTCACCCCCACAACCCAAAGATGTGCTGGCTAGGTGGATTGGCCACACTAAATTTCCCCTTAATTGGAAAAAAAAAGAATTGGGCACTCTAAATTTATATTTTAAAAAAAGATAGGCAGCACCACTAAACCTAGTTCCTGGGAATGAGGTTGGCCAAGTGGACCCTGTGTGCATAGGTAAACATTTGGAGGACAGTGATCATTTGAATTCTAAGTTTTAGGGTAGCTATGGAAAAGTACAAAAAGAACAATCCAGGTTAAGAACATTTAACTGGAGGAAGGCTAACCTCAGTAGGGCAAGAACAGATCTGGGCCAGATAAATTGGAATGAAAGGTTGGCAGGCAAAACGGTAACCTGAACAATGGACTATCTTTGAGGAAGAGATAGTTCAGACACAGTGAAGGTATATTCCCAAGAAGGGAAAAGGGAGGGCAAACAAATCCAGAGCTTCTTGGATGGTGAAATAGTTAGCGATGAAGAACAAAGAACAATCGGGTACAGGACCAGGCCCTTTGGCCCTCCAAGCCTGTACCGGTCATGATACTAAGATGAAGAAGAAACAATATGCTTATGACAGATGTCTGCAGGGTAATATTACTGAAAACCAAGAGGGGTATAGAAGATTCAGAGGGAAAGTGAAAAAGCAAATAAGAGAAGCAAAGAGAGAGATTGAAAAGAGACTAATGGCTAACGTAAAAGAGAATTTCAAAGGTCTTCTATTAGTAAAAGGGTGGTAATAGAGGGATTGGGCCGATTAAGGATGAGACAGGGGATATACCCATGGAGACAAGGGGCATAGCTGAGAACTTAAATTCATACTTTGCATCTGTCTTTAGCAAGGAAGTGGTGAAAGTAAAGGTAATTCTGACACGTGAAGGGGTTAAAATTGATAAAGAGGAAGTACTTGATAGCTCTCTCTACTTAAAGTTGATCAAGCACCAAAACTGGAGAAGATGCATAGTGAAGGAAGTGAGAGTGGAAATTGTGGAGGCATTGGCCATAATTTGCCAGCTTTCCTTAGAATGGAGGTGATGCCAGAAAACTGAACAATTCTAAATTTGACACTTAAACTTGTTCACAAAAGGGTGTAAAGGTAAACCCAGCAACTACAGATCAGTCATTTTAACTCTGGTGGTGGGAAGGTTCCAGAACGATAATTTGGGGAAAAAATAATAGTCACTTGGGCAAATGTGGGTTAGTTAAAGAAAGTCAGCATGGGGTTGTTACTGGCAAGTTGTGTTTAGCTAGCTTGCTGGAGTGTTGCTAATCTCTTCCTATAAAAGGCAAATTCTCCCCCAGCCACCTACTTTTCTCTATTCTTTTCTGCAAGTGCTGAGCTTTGCAAGGGAAATGTATTATCGGTGTTGAGCAGCCATCCACAGCTTTGTCCATTATGTCATTCTTCATGCATCAGGCTATAGTGGGAAGCTTGCAATTCAAACGTGGAGGGAATCAAATTTAATCAACATTCACCCGCACAATTTCCAGCATGAACCATTGTACAGGCCCGATTTTAGTACCTTAACTCAATACAAACGAAAGGCAGAACCTAGGATCCTCTGGTCTCCATAGCTTAGCGATGTACAAGCTGGGGTCTAAACATACTACCTACTCACCCAGAAGCAAAATTGCTATCAACACAGCCAAGTATCTATTGGCAGCGTTCCCCACCAAGTGAAAATTGCATGTGACACAAATTGGGTGAGGGTCCAGTGGCGCTAATTCCTACATACCTTTTTAAATGAGACTGTCTTTATTTGCACTCACAAATAAGTCAATCCTGATTGGAAAATGTTTGCAGTGGAAGAGAAAATAAACTGAACGGGTGGCTCTTAGAACACAAAGCTATTCTCTTCAAACATACCTGCTGACCCTGATGAGAAATCTCTTATCATCAAAGGGGCACCTCAAAGTAGAGCTCGGGATAGTTATTTTCTGTCCTTTAGCAATCCTTCTTTGATTTGCTTCCTGGGCAGACCTGTGGGTTCTTCGGCATCAAAAGGCACCATGTTGCCCGTCGCTCCACAGAGAGTGACAAAATAACCAACCTTTCTGTCATTTCCAGGAGATCCCAGATTTTGTTCTCTTATTAAATGTTCTGCAGGCCTTTTCATTTGCTAGTAGCCTATTCAAGTTAAGGGAAAAGGTGTTGCCACAAAATATAGCACAGCATACCCTCTGAGCGCATGTGCCTTGGGCGAGGTCAATGTCATTGGTTTGGATATAACGAGTAGCAAGTTTTATAGGCAGAGAGGTGGAGTTTTACCTGCACAGTAATGATAGTGGCTCAGATGGAGGTCAAGGGAGGCAATCCTACTTCACCTGGCCTATAAAAGGTACTTCGCCCCAAAGTGCTCCTTGCACCCCCTTTAGCTGCTGCACAATATCTGGGGATATCGGCTGCAAAACAGATTCAAATCAGAGGCTGCCAACCTACATAAAACAGCTTGCCAACGAGCCTGGGAGCAGGTTGATTACCCTCTTCCATTAGAAGTTGCACTTCTATTAATCTTGGAAGTGGATAGGTTGGGTTCAGATTTGTGACTTTCTAACCTGACCCCCAACCGTTAAAATTCAGCCATTCTCACAAAATCAGGGCTGCCGCATTGGTTAAATATTTACTGATAACAAATTAGAACTGCAGCATAATTACATTTGACTGGATCATCTCTCAGCAGATGTTTACACTGATATTTTCAATTCATTGACGTGACAGATTCACTGCAATGTCAAAATTTGTGAACCGGCAATTGTACTGCTCAAATGTGACTTGATGCAAAGGATGCAATTTTCTCCAGGGCTGTACGCCAGCACCGAAGTGACTGACACCCAAGATATTGCCCCATAGAAAGTTTGATTGATTTTTTTGCTTTGCAGTAGGAACAGTTTCTAAAACTGGCAAAATTGATCTGACAGGTTTAGGCCAACCTGCAGTTTTCATTCAATGGTTTAACCGTAATGAGGAATTCTTACACTTTTAGTAGCTGAGAAAGCAACTTGCAGCCAAAGCAAAAGTACTGGTGTGGCTTGTATGTTTAGTTCCTCATTCCTTTGATAAAATAAATCCTTTCGGAAAGAGTCCTGCAATAGCATTCACAGCATTTTCAGTGTGTTTGTACTTTCTGGGGGTTTTCTTCACTCAGGCATGAGTCTGCACATTCTCCCCGTGTGTGCTGGGTTTTCTCCGGATGCTCCGGTTTCCTCCCACAGTCCAAAGATGTGCAGGTTAGGTGGATTGGCCATGCTAAATTGCCCTTAGTGTCCAAAATTGCCCTTAGTGTTGGGTGGGGTTACTGGGTTATGGGGATAGGGTGGAGGTGTGCGGTTGGGAAGGGTGCTCTTTCCAAGAGTCGATGGGACGAATGGCCTCCTTCTGCACTGTAAATTCTATGAATTCTAAGCAGCTGGAAATAAACATTTGCAGTGTAGCTTGTCTGATTTGGTAGTTTAACATATGAATGTAGTAATGTATATCACTAGAATTGAGACTAATAAGAAATCTGGCAAGGAAATTAAATGGAATGGCTGCAATCTGAAAGGAGCCTTAAAACCTTTGAAGGTTCTATGTGATCTGGCAGAAATGAGCACAAAAAAGAAGTCACAATTTATTGAATAGTGCAACAGAATCAAGGGGCTGAATGGCCTTTGTTCTTGTGTTTCAATTTGGCTTGACCTGAAGTAGAAAAATACCGTATGCCACTTTACTCTTTAGCTGTTTACTCTGACAAATAATGTTCCAGTTTATTCCTGAATTTACCAAAACAATCTGTCTACATTAGTTCCCTGAGCAGTCTGCTCCACAGTCTCACTGTAAGGAAGTTAAATCTAAACTGTCTCTTCATCTTCTCTTCTGCTGACTGCCAACCTGTCCAACAATCTACTTGCTCTGTTGGCTGTTAAGATATTTCTAAAATGTACACCAGATGCCAAAACCTTCCTTACATGACAGAAATAATGTGGAGTTACTAGTTGTGATAAGTATTGAAACTTTTAATGAATTCTCATTAGCAGCAAAGGACTCAAGTGCAATCGCACCTCTTTTCTCACTTGGGGTTTGGACTTGGCAAATGTGGCAAATCTACCCTCATATCCAATTCCAGCCCTTCTGAAGTCTGAGGAGCATGATGAAACAGGCAAAAATTTGCTGCCAACATTTATATAACAGTGGCTGCTAAAAGCTTGGAAGCTGCTGAAGTTATAGAAACGATTTCCCCAATGTAAAAATATTTTCAGTATTAAAAGTCTTCTCCACTTCCAAAAATGCTTGCAACTCTCATCATAAACAAAACAAGACCCTCAGTCATATAACTTATATTGCCCATTGCACATGATGATCATAAAGACAAGATAGTGAGTCTTGGTCTGAAATTAGATATCATTCTTATCAGGCTTGTCCAGTCTAGTCAGGCAGACTTGGTCCAGAATCAGCACTTAGTTAATAACATATACTGCTAGCTAAGTACCCCTCACCATTAGTCCATTATTGGCTCAAGTTTGTATTGGCTATCCAAAAAGAAAATTCTCTGCGTGGAACTAAAATGTCTTTACATTCCTGAAATGGATTCAAATGCTTGAATGCCTGCCAACTCCAATAGCTGTGTAACAGCTTCTTAATTATAATAAGCTTTCCTTGGTCCACCATCCAAAATCCATTACATAGAAGACATCTGGCTGGATTCTCCATTCCTGGGACTAAGTGCTGATGCCAGTGCAGCATGTGTGGTCTTTCATAGAACATAGAACACTACAGCGCAGTACGGGCCCTTCGGCCCTCGATGTTGCGCCGACCTGTGAAACCATCTGAAGCCTATCTGACCTACACTATTCCATTTTCATCCATATGTCTATCCAGTGACCACTTAAATGCCCTTAAAGTTGGCGAGTCTACTACTGTTGCAGGCAGGGCGTTCCACACCCCTACTACTCTCTGAGTAAAGAAACTGCCTCTGACATCTGTCCTATATCTCTCACCCCTCAATTTAAAGCTATGTCCCCTCGTGTTGGTCATCACCATCCGAGGAAAAAGACTCTCACTGTCCACCCTATCTAACCCTCTGACTATCTTATATGTCTCTATTAAGTCACCTCTCAGCCTTCTCCTCTCTAACGAAAACAACCTGAATTCCCTGAGCCTTTCCTCGTAAGACCTTCCCTCCATACCAGGCAACATCCTAGTAAATCTCCTCTGAACCCTTTCCAAAGCTTCCACATCCTTCCTATAATGTGGTGACCAGAACTGCACGCAGTACTCCAGGTGTGGCCGCACCAGAGTTATGTACAGCTGCAGCATGACCCTGTGGTTCCGAAACTCAATCCCCCTGCTTATAAAGGCTAGCACACCATATGCCTTCTTAACAGCCCTATTAACCTGGGTGGCAACTTTCAAGGATTTATGTACCTGGATGCCGAGATCTCTCTGTTCATCTACACTACCAAGAATCTTGCCATTAGCCCAGTACTCTGCATTCCTGTTACTCCTTCCAAAGTGAACCACCTCACACTTTTCCGCATTAAACTCCATCTGCCACCTCTCAGCCCAGCTCTGCAGCTTATCTATGTCCCTCTGTATCCTATAACATCCTTCAGCACTATCCACAACTCCACCGACCTTCGTGTCATCTGCAAATTTACTAACCCATCCTTCTACACCCTCTTCCAGGTCATTTATAAAAATGACAAACAGCAGTGGCCCCAAAACAGATCCTTGCGGTACACCACTAGTAACTGAACTCCAGGATGAACATTTGCCATCAACCACCACCCTCTGTCTTCTTTCAGCTAGCCAATTACTGATCCAAACCGCTAAATCACCTTCAATTCCATACTTCCTTATTTTCTGCAACAGCCTACCGTGGGGAACCTTATCAAACGCCTTACTGAAATCCATATACACCACATCAACAGCTTTACCCTGATCCACCTGTTTGGTCACCTTCTCAAAAAACTCAATAAGGTTTGTGAGACATGACCTACCCTTCACAAAACCGTGTTGAGTATCGCTAATCAACTTGTTCTTTTCAAGATGATTATAAACCCTATCTCTTATAACCTTTTCCAACATTTTACCCACAACCGAAGTAAGGCTCACAGGTCTATAATTACCAGGGTTGTCTCTACTCCCCTTCTTGAACAAGGGGACAACATTTGCTATCCTCCAGTCTTCCGGCACTATTCCTGTCGACAAAGACGACATAAATATCAAGGACACAGGCTCTGCAATCTCCTCCCTGGCTTCCCAGAGAATCCTAGGATAAATCCCATCTGGCCCAGGGGACTTATCTATTTTGACATTTTCTAAAATTGCTAACACCTCCTCCTTTTGAACCTCAATTCCATCTAGCCTGGTCGACTGAACCTGAGTGTTCTCCTCGACAACATTGTCTTTCTCCAGTGTAAACACTGACGAAAAATATCCATTTAATGCTTCCCCTATCTCCTCTGATTCCACACACAACTTTCCACTACTATCCTTGATTGGCCCTAATCTTACTCGAGTCATTCTTTTGTTCCTGATATACCTATAGAAAGCCTTAGGGTTTTCCTTGATCCTATCCGCCAACGACTTTTCGTGTCCTCTCCTCGCTCTTCTTAACTCTCCCTTTAGGTCCTTCCTGGCTAACTTGTAACTCTCAAGTGCCGTAACTGAGCCTTCATGTCTCATCCTAACATAAGCCTTCTTCTTCCTCTTGACAAGTGCTTCAACTTCCTTAGTAAACCACGGCTCCCTTGCTCGACAACTTCCTCCCTGCCTGACAGGTACATACTTATCAAGGACACGCAGTAGCTGTTCCTTGAAAAAGCTCCACATTTCGATTGTACCCATCCCCTGCAGTTTCCTTCCCCATCCTATACCTCCTAAATCTTGCCGAATAGCATCATAATTGCCTTTCCCCCAGCTATAATTCTTGCCTTGCGGTATATACCTATCCCTGCCCATTGCTAAAGTAAACATAACCGAGTTGTGATCACTATCACCAAAGTGCTCACCTACATCTAAATCTAACACCTGGCCGGGTTCATTACCCAGTACCAAATCCAATGTGGCCTCGCCCCTTGTTGGTCTGTCTACATACTGTGTCAGAAAACCCTCCTGCACACACTGCACAAAAACTGACCCATCTATAGTACTCGAACTATAGTATTTCCAGTCAATATTTGGAAAGTTAAAGTCCCCCATAACAACTACCCTGTTACTCTCGCTCCTGTCAAGAATCATCTTTGCAATCCTTTCCTCGACATCTCTGGGACTATTCGGAGGTCTATAGACAACTCCCAACAGGGTGACCTCTCCTCTACTGTTCCTAACCTCGGCCCATACTGCCTCAGTAGACGAGTCCTCAAGCGTCCTTTCTACCGCCGTAATACTTTCCTTGATTAACAATGCCACACCCCCCCCTCTTTTACCATCTTCTCTGTTCTTACAGAAACATCTAAATCCTGGAACCTGCAACAACCATTCCTGTCCCTGCTCTACCCATGTCTCCGAAATCGCCACAACATCGAGATCCCAGGTACCAACCCATGCTGCAAGCTCACCCACCTTATTCCGGATGCTCCTGGCGTTGAAGTAGACACACTTCAAACCAGCGTCCTGCTTGCCGGTGCCCTCTTTCGAACTTTTAACCCTATCCCTGACCTCACTACTCTCAACATCCTGTACACTGGGACTACAATTTAGGTTCCCATCCCCCTGCTGAATTTCACGACCAAGAAATCGGTGTGAAACCCTCACTGATTCCGGTACCAGTGAGGGGCTCCCACCGGCGCGGACTGAAACTCCCACCTTCCATGCCGAAAACGGCCGGAGAATGGCTAGGTCCCGAGCCACACATGTGCATAGCTGACGACCTGCAGCAGTCGCGGCGTAAAACACGGCGCCGGCCGTGCGTGAACAAAATCTGCCATCCGCGAACCCACAGTAAAACCCTGGCCACCCCCACCAGTCCCCCCAGCCCTAGCAGAAGCCCCCACCCCCCTGACCGACTGTGTTGGTGCTGGACATAGTCAGCAGCTGGTACGTCGGATTCCTGACCGCTGGGACCACAGGTGGACCACGCCGTCGTGAACTCAGCCCATCGGGGGCGGAGCATTGCAGGTGGGCCAGCCGATGACGCGCCAACACCATTGGAACGGCGCACAGCGCGCATCACGATGATGCCAGTTTGGAGGGGGGCGGAGCATGGTAGACCGGCGTCAAACCAGCGCCTGACCTGATTTCGGCGTGGAAATCCATTCGCCGCCCAATCGCCGATTACGATTTTGGCGTCGAACTACGGAGAATCGGACCCATTATCTAAGTTTTGACTGTTATAAACAGTTAAGTGTCATCAGGTCATCGAACATCAAAGAATATTACTGGTGTTTTTTTTGTCATGACTGCCAATGACAGTCTGCTCTGTTAGATGCAGTGATGATAATGTTCATGAAATCTGTTGTGAGCCAAACATATCTTCCACAATCATACTCTAACCAGACTAATTGAAGATTGGTGTTTGCAATTAACTTTACTTTTCTTGCAGCGGCACGGTAGCACAGTGGTTAGCACTGCTGCCTCAAGGCGCCAAGGTCCCAGGTTCGATCCCGGCTCTGGGTCACTGTCCATGTGGAGTTTGCACATTCTCTCCGTGTCTGCATGGGTTTCGCCCCGACAACCCAAAAATGTGTGCAGGGTAGGTGGATTGGCCACGCTAAATTGTCCCTTAATTGAAGAAAAATAATTGGGTACTCTAAATTTTTTTTTAAAACGTTACTTTTCTTTCTGTGTTAATTTCTGCCAAATCACAGAGATGTAAACAGCTGGCTTGCAATGCAGAACAAGGCCAACAGCGCGGTTTCAATTCCTGTACCGGCCTCCCTGAATAGGCGCCGGAATGTGGCGACTGGGGGCTTTTCACAGTAACTTCACTGAAGCCTACTTGTAACAATAAACTATTATTATTATTATTATTTCTCCAATGTTTTAAGGAAACCTTTTCATGAATTTAGCATGATCTAGGGAATATAGAAACATAAAACAGGAGTAAGCATCTTGAAACTGTTCTATCAATTCTGCCCCTTGAAACTGTTCCGTCAATTCAACTGGATCACGGCTGAATCTTATTTACTCGTCTTTGATCCATACCCTTTGCTACCCTATCCAAGCAAAAATCTAAGAATTTCAGTCTTGAAGCTTCAATTGTCCGAGCACACACAGTTGCATAGTACTGTTAGAACCGATCTGGGGTCCTGCATTCAGATTCACCGGAGAGATATAGAAACATAAAATAGGAATAAGCACATAGGATAGCGTTAGGGGTAGGGCACAGACTTGTACAAAAATATTCACCTTTTTACAATAAACACCTGTGCACAAACGTTTCAATCTACCTCGGTGCTCTGTCAGAAGGGTGTGAGGGTTGGGCTGGCCTGGCTATAGTGGGGGCACTGGGGGGTGGGATGGGCCGCCACAGGAGGTGGGAATGGGCCAAGGTTTCCAGTTCAGCCACTGTTCACCGCCCCGGTACCTGCCCCACACCCGTCCCTTTCCACCCCAACTGTGAAGCTTAGAGAGAGAGAAGGAATGCTGTTTTGAACAATTTCAGAGGGAAGGCTTTGGAAATCGACCAAAAAAGGTCATGTATGTTGCCACCGAGACTTTGCGGAAAAAGGGCTCTGAACAAATCTCCCTTCCACAGGAAAAATTGCTTCGTAAATGCAATAATTGCCTTTGTCTTCATGTGCAAGTGGCATGAGAGCTGCCGAGGATCATAGAATTTACAGTGCAGAAGGAGGCCATTCAGCCCATTGAGTCTGCACCGGCCCTTGGAAAGAGCACCCTACTTAAGCCTCATGCCTCCACCCTATCCCCGTTACCCCCGTAACACCACCTAAACGTTTTTGGACACTAAGGGCAATTTAGAATGGTCAATCCACCCTAACCTGCACATCTTTGAACTGTGGGAGGAAACTGGAGCACCCAGAGGAAACCCACGCACACACAGGGGGAACGTGCAGACTCCACACAGACGGGTGACCCAAATTGAAATCGAACCTGGGACCCTGGAGCAGTGAAGCAACTGTGCTAACCACTGTACTACCGTGCTGCATGTTCTGTCACAGTGTTGTTTAATGGGAACTAGCATGTTAAGATTAAGAAACTGCATATAATCTGTTATTGTTAGGGTTGAAGTTTAAACATTTATATAGTGTTTTCTTTTGTTTTAATAAAGTTTGTTTATAAAATAACCAAGCCCTATTTCTAATATTATCACTTCTGGAATGAATTGATCTTTCTGCACTATCTTAAGCTTTAAAAAGCTATGGTTTTGGTCAAGTCTCTTAGCCACTTTAAAGGGCGGGCATCAGCAAATTGAGGGACCTGTTTATTGGCGGGAGGTTTGCGGGCCTGGGGGAACTGGAAGATAAATTTGGCCTTCCCCAGGGGAACATGTTCAGATACCTGCAGGTAAAGGCGTTTGCTAGGCGACAGGTAGAGGGATTCCCTTTGCTGCCCTCGCAGGGGACGATGGACAGAGTGCTTTCGGGGTGTGGGTAGGAGAGGGGAAGGTGTCTGACATCTATAAGGTAATGCAGGAGGTGGAGGAGTCGTCAGTGGAGGAGCTGAAGGCTAAATGGGAGGAGGAACTCGGGGAGCAGATAGAGGATGGGACTTGGGCGGAGGCCTTGGAGAGAGTCAACTCCTCCTCCTCATGTGCGAGGCTTAGTCTCATCCAATTTAAGGTGCTGCACCGGGCCCATATGTCCGGGACTAGGATGAGTAGGTTCTTCGGGGGTGAGGACAGGTGCACCAGATGTTCGGGGAGTCCTGCGAACCACGCCCATATGTTCTGGGCATGCCCAGCACTGGAAGAATTCTGGAAGGGGGTGGCGGGGACGGTGTCGAGGGTGGTTGGATCCAGGGTCAAACCAGGGTGGGGACTCGCGATTTTTGGGGTTGGGGTGGAGCCGGGAGTGCAGGAGGCGAAAGAGGCCGGTGTCCTGGCCTTTGCGTCCCTAGTAGCCCGTCGAAGGATTCTGTTACAATGGAAAGATGCAAGGCCCCCAAGGGTGGAGACCTGGATCAGTGACATGGCGGGATTTATAAAATTGGAAAAGGTCAAATTTGCCCTGAGAGGATCAATACAAGGGTTCTATAAACGATGGCAGCCTTTTCTGGACTTCCTGGCTCAGAGATAGGTAACTGGGTCAATAGCAGCAGCAACCCGGGGGGGGGGGGGGGGGGGCGGGGGGGTGCATTATTGTAGTGTTTATTCTGTAACTTTATAGTGTGTTAATTTGCGTTGTTGTTAAAATGCTGGGTTGTTCATGGGGATGGGGCGAATGTATATGATTGTTAATATTATTGTTATTTTCTGTATTTTACTAAGGTGCGTTATTGTTGTATAAAATCGAAATTTCTCAATAAAAATTATTTAAAAAAATAAAAAAAAAGTCTCTTAGCCACTTTGAGAGCTGACCAGGCGCCTGTACCAAATTGGTGGCTCGTGGCTAGGATTATTACTTCTAATTCCTTGTTTGGCTTGGGGTTATCAAAGTTAAAGACAGTGTGTGTTGATCTATTGCATTCTTTCCAGGTTTGTAATATTGAATACGGAGTGACTGGAAATAGCCCTTGCAGTTGCAAAAGATGTCTTTGGGTGAAAGTCCTTCATCCCAATTTAACCTTTACAGATACATAAAAATTCATAAGGATAACACAGTTTACAGTACGTATATTATACTTTAATATTAGGGTAAGTATACAGTACATGTGAACCAACTGGTGAACTCTGGATAGAAACATCACATTCCAAAGTTAATGGCAGATGCAACCAAAGCAGATTCCATGGATTTGTCAACAACCCACTCAGCACTTTGTCACAGCATTGGCCAACTGGTTTAACTAATAAGGGCTTCCAATCTCCACGCCAAAAGAAATTGTCTGGGAATTCACTCCCAAATATCGGTCTCAGTCGGATGCCTTCCACAAGGATCCCCCTTCAATCTCGCCTTATCATGTTCCTCTCCCCTGGATGTCGTTATTCACGCAAATTTCACCTTCCAAGCACAGTTTCAAATATTTGGTGGTGCCAAGCAGAACACCATTTCTCCAAAGACCCACAGCAAGGTGCCTCCAACCTCCAGGTATCTCCTCGGATATTCTGGCTTCTCTCAAGCCCATTTTGCTTCAATCTGCTACCTGCATCTTTCTCTTTAACTTGGAGCCAATTGCTCTGAACCTTTCTCTCAACATTGTTCAATTGAATCTATTTCTGATATCTGTCCTTGACCTTTACTTAGGACTGTCTTCTGAAATCTGCTTCCCAGTCATTGTCTCTGTCTGGGACCTTCTCCCAGTGCCCTGTGCCATGGGACACCTCCCTAATGGTGCTGCTGACCTGTGATTTTGCGGCATTTGTCTTCTGTGCTTATTTTCCTTCTGTGCATGTGCACAGGACTTGGTTTGCCAATCTAAAGAAATCAAAAATCAAACTGCATGTGCACAGGACCAGTTCCTGGCTGAACAACATAAAAATTGCAAACTGTACATGTGCCAACAACTGTGCAGACATCCTATTGCTTGCTGGGAACTGTAATTCCTGACTCCAAACTCCAATTCAAACTTCAGGTAAGTTTTGTTTTGTGGTTTTGGCACAATTTCAAAGCTTAAATTTCATTTTCACATAGGTCTGCACTGACCCTCCGCAAGAGAACCCCAGTCGGTCCGTTCCCATGCCCTATCCCCATTACCTTAGTTAACCTGCACATCGTTGGACACCGAGAGGCAATTTAGCATGGCCAAACCACCTAACTTGCACATCTTTGGACTGTGGGAGCAAACCGGAGAACCAGGAGGAAACCCATGTAGACATGGGGAGAACGAGCAATTTCCACACAGTCACCCATGTCGGCATTGAACTCGGATTCCTGGCGATGTGAGGCAGCAGTGCTAACCACTGTGCCACCGTCCCACCCCAGATGGCAACCAGATTTGATTCCCATTTTCTCATTCCTTTACTGAAGTCACTGATTGTTGCTAAAGTATGATACCATGGCTTCTGACAGTCCAGGATTTGAATCTTGGACCTTCAAGTCTGCATTTGGCATAGTAATGCAATTAAGAATGGTTATGTATTCATAATCTATTTAAAAAAACCTTGCAATTGTGTGTATTGATGTGTTGGGTATGCAGGATCTGTGAGGACTGCGTTTACCATAGCAGTGATTGAGACAGGCTACCAACACTTGTAGAAGTACAATTCTATTTTATTTAACTATGAGCTGTTAAACATACTTGCACTGTGGGTTGACACTATGTTAAGTTGACTGGAGACCTGAGGCTAACCTGACCAGACTATACTGCCAGCACATGGTAGATGTTCGTATTGCTGACCACGGGCTCTGGCTGTCTCAGAGGCTGCATCCCGAGAGCGCGAGAAAACTATTGCCCTCTGGCTTTATAGTGGCTGTGTCCTGTCTGGTGATTGGCTGCTGTGTTCTGTGTGTTGATCGGTCATTCAGTGTTCAGTCAGTGTCTGTCTATGCACTATCATATACTTGTGTGTATATTATGACATCTCCCCCTTTTTGAAAAAAAAATGTGTGTACGTGGCAATAAATAGTGTGGTATGTGAATGTGCCTGACTATATAGAGAGCATGTGAGCATATTTACATGACCATGATCCTGGCTATATACAAAAATCCTGACATATTTACACGGGAAGGTGTCTAGTGCAGATAGAGTGTATGTAACAAAACATGGGATATAAATAACAGTATGTACAAACGAGCGAACGGAGGGTAACAAAACAATCAATTCATGAATTTAGTCAGTTTATAAATTCAGTCTGTTCATAAATTGATGTGGTGGGCGACGAATTCTGGTTGACCGCCTCAAGGGTGGGTCGGGGGCCGCCTGCTCTGGAATAGGCGGGGCTCTGTCAGTCGCAGAGGGTGGCAACAGAAGCGGTAGATCGGCGAGCTCTTGGAAGGGCCTGTCCTGAGGGTGAGGCAGGGCATCACGACCTGGCGGAGAGCATGGAAGCAGCCGCAGTGCCCGCCTATTACAGCGGAGAAAAGAGCCATCCTGCATACAAACCAGAAACGATCTGGGGGCCACTTGCTTGATTACCACAGCGGTGGCAGACCAGCCACCTTCAGGAAGCTGAACACGAACCTGGTCATCAGGAGCGAGAGCAGGGAGATCCGTGGCGCGGGTGTCATACGCCGACTTGTGTTGGGCCCGGAACAGTTGCATTCTGTGCAGGACCGGAATGTTATCCAGGTCTGAGATGTGTATTGCAAGCACTGCTATCCGTAATGTGTGGTTCATTAATAATTGTGCTGGAGACAGGCCAGTGGACAAAGGAGTCGACCTGTAGGCTAGAATTGCGAGGTACAAGTCGTAACCCGCATCAGCCGCTTTGCACACGAGTCGTTTGACAATGTGTACCCCCTTTTCAGCTTTGCCATTCAACTGGGGGTAGTGGGGACTTGAGGTGACGTGCGTGAAATTATACCGCCGGGCAAATTTGGTCCACTCCTGACTGGCAAAACATGGGCCATTATCGGACATGACCGTGAGTGGAATACCATGGAGGGCAAAAGTCTCCTTGCACCACGGATGACCGCTGTCGATGTGAGGTCATGCAGCCTAACCACCTCTGGGTAGTTAGAGAAGTAATCCACAATGAGGACATAGTCCCGGCCTAGTGCGTGGAAGAGATCAATGCCAACCTTGGTCCATGGGGACGACACCAGTTCATGTGGCTGCAAGATCTCCTTTGGCTGCGCTGGCTGGAACCATTGGCATGTTGGGCAGTTGAGAACGGCGTTGACGATGACCTGGTTGATGCCAGGCCAGTACACTGCCTCACGAGCCCGTCGGCGGCACTTCTCAACCCCCAGGTGACCCTCATTGAGCTGCTCCAGGACGAGCTCCCGCATGCTTTGCGGAATGACGATCCTGTCCAACTTTAACACTATTCCATCTACCACTGCCAGATCATCTTTGATGTTGTAGAATTACGGGCATTGGCCCTTGAGCCATCCGTCTGTAAGATGGCGCATGACTCGTTGGAGCAAAGGATCCTTGGCTGTTTCACGATGAATCTGGATGACTCGTTCGTCAGTGCGGGCAAGTTAGATGCGCAGAACTCAACATGGGCATCAATTTGGCACACAAAGCCCGACTGTTCGCATGGCGTAGTGACGGAATGGAAGAGTGTATCGGCCATGAGCTCCTTGCCCGGGGTGTAGACCAGTTCGAAGTCATACCGCCTGAGTTTAAGGAGGATGCGTTGCAGGCGCGGCGTCATATCGTTAAGGTTCTTCTGTATAATGTTGACCAGTGGCCTGTGGTCCGTTTAGACCGTAAATTTGGGGAGTCCATATACGTAGTCATGGAATTTGACAATTCCCGTGAGGAGGCCCAGGCGCTCTTTTTCGATTTGAGCATAGCGTTGCTCGGTGGGCATCATTGCACGCGATGCGTATGCAACTGGAGTCCATGAGGAGGAGTCGTCGTGTTGGAGGAGCACTGCTCCAATGCCAGACTGGCTCACATCAATGGAGATCTTCATCTCCTTAGCAGGGTCGAAGAATGCCAATACCGGGGCCTTGGTGAGTTTCGCCCTGAGTTCACGCCACTCTTGCTTGTGAGTGGGGAGCCATTGGAAGTTGGTGGTTTTCTTCACTAGATTGCTGAGAGCTGTGGTGTGAGATCCGAGGTTGGAGATAAACTTCCCCAGGAAGTTGACCATTCCCAGGAATCCGAGGACCGCCTTCTTGTCCTCCAGTGTCTTCATGGCATTGATTGCCGACACCTTGTCAGCATCCGGCTGCACACCAAACTGTGATATGTAGTCGCCGAGGAATTTTATTTCTGTTTGACCAAAGGAGCATTTGGCTCTGTTGAGGCGGAGGCCATGCTCGTGGATTCTCTGGAAGATGCGTTGGAGTCAATCGATGTGTTCCTGCGGGGTGGTGGACCAGACAATGATGTCGTCTACATATACCCGCACCCCCTCGATGCCTTCCATCATTTGCTCTATTATTCGGTGGAACACCTCCGAGGCTGAGATGATGCCAAACGGTATCGGGTTGTAACAATACCGGCCACATGGGGTGTTGAAGGTGCAGAGTTTCCGACTGGATGCGTCAAGTTGTATCTGCCAGAACCCCTTGAAGGCGTCCAACTTTGTGAAATATTTGGCGCGAGCCATCTCGCAGGTGAGTTCTTCGCGCTTTGGGATAAGGTAGTGTTCCCTCATGATGTTACGGTTCAGATCTTTGGGCTTGATGCAAATGCGTAGTTCTCCTGATGGTTTCTTAACACACACCATGTAACTGACCCAGTCGGTGGGTTCCGTTACCTTAGAGATGGAGGTCCTGCAGCAGCTGCTTGAGGCGGTCCTTAAGGGGCGCCGGCACCCAGCGGGGTGCATGAACCACAGGCGTGGCATTTGGTTTTAAAAGAATTTTGTACGTGTATGGGAGTGTGCCCATGCCCTCGAAGACGCTGTGGTATCGAGTAATGATTTTCTTCAGTTGTGTCTGAAAGTCGGCGTCCCTATAGCCACATTCATAATGTTACTAGGGATATGGAGGTTTAGTTAAATGGGGAGGTGAGAAAAGCTGGGCATGTCCTCCTTAGAGCAGAATGAGGGTAGATGTATTGGAGGTGTTTAAAATCATGAAGAGTATTAATTAGGTAAATAGAAAAAACTTTCTGGTGGTTAAAGGGTTAATAATTAGAGGACATGGATTTAAGATCATTGGCAAATGAACAACACAGTAGCAGATTTGCAGACCCAGCAAAATCCTGACCTACAATTCTGCTGGTGGACAGGATTTAAACATAAATGCTGCTACTTGCAGCAAGTCCCAAGGTATATATGACAGAAGGTCATAAGCAATCTTAGTTTAGCCTTTCGAGATGGAGATCTCAGCGATTAGTGGTTTATGCACTTCCAGTTGAGAAATCCTCTTCCGTTCCTGACAGGTGCAGCTAAGGTTTTGTATTTTAGAAGAAGGATGATGAATGTGATAGCAAGTGTTGTTGGAGTTTTACATTAGTGTGTTGGGAAAATGGGAAATTAGGAATGTTTTCTCTAATAGGTGTGAAACAGGTAACACCCCTTTTTAAATGTGCTTTGAGGTTATTAAATCCCAGCTCTAGGAGTGAGAGGTAGAGATAGATACAGATCACTGTACTTCCAGCAAGATGTAATAACTGCCTCGGAGATGTGTTTTGGTCTCTCCACACTCTCTTTTTTGTTGACTGTTTTTCCCTTGGTGATTCTTACAAAACAATATTGCAGATCACAAGAAAGCAACATTTATACTGGCAAGACAGAAGTATTTCTGCTTTCAGATACCTAAGAATTGCTATCTGGCCAGATAGCACAGCCACATATTAGGGAGCACCAACAATAGCAAGTGTCTGATGAAGAAACACTGCCATTTGCTAAGACCCATACCGCCTCAAGTTCAAGTCCAGGTACTGCACACAGTTTAAATGGTAGGATAGAGGCAGGATCTGCACATGATGACTCACTGGGAATGAGAGGGCTACAGCCAGGCCAAGGAGAAAGGATATTGTGCATGCAAGCTCCCGGAGAGTGAAGTCGCAGATGGGTTCAGCTGCAAAGGACTCAGTTGAGCATCCAATGCACAGGAGCTGCTGAGAATGCACTCCACATTAACACTTGTGGGCCTCCAGGCATGATGAAGAGTTTGGAAGCTGATATCTCAGTTTCCATTGCAGCTTAAGTGGAAGCCAGCCAACATCTCACTGATTCAGTGAAAGCTTCAGCTGAGGTCTTGAGTTTCCCGCTTGTTCCCATGAAATTCCAGCTTGGTACCATGGCTGAGACTGTTGCCATCGAGGCTGCGAAAACCAGTATTCTAAATGACTTGCAGACTCTCACAACAGTCCAGTAAGCTGTGCTTTGGAAGATTACCCAGATTGCCAAAGCGTCACCCTGGGGGAGCGGCAATGGTTCCATGGAGCCCAACGAGGCTGTTGTCATCTGTCAGAATAATAGCATTCGTCCTCCCACACTAGGCTGAAGTGATATAGTCCAAAGCTGGGCCTCAAGATCCAGAGTTGTTCAGCAATATCCTGCAAGGCAACCTGCAATCTCCCCTATTCAAAGTCAGCAGTCTTTTACTAACTATGCTACCATCACTTGGCTAGCAGTACTCGGCCACATAGAGGCACACACAAACAGGACTAAGGATATCCGCATTGTTGAATCGTCCAGTTTTGTATACAGTAATGGAAGTGCATAAGGTCTTTATGGAACGTTTTTTGTGGTGTTTTTTTATTTCACGATTTTATCCCAGAGGATTAGAGAGGTTCGGAATTGTGAAGCAACAGTAATGTGGGAATGTTTCCAAGGGAACCTGAATGTGATTTACTGCTCACAGCCCATCCAGAATGTTGGTGACCTGGATGCCTCGGCCCCGACTCCTCCTCCATCAATTCTGCCTCCACCTCCATGATCTCATCTCACCATTGAAACTAATACCCTACTCCTTGACCCCACTCCCCACTAAAATGTTGACCCCCAATTTACTTCCATGGCAGCAATGTGTAAATACTTAGGGATGCTTTTCTCCAATAAAGGCACCAATTCTTGGTTGTTGTTAATCTTTTCACTGATCAGGTTGGGTACTATGAGCTTTGATCCTTCCCTTCAGTTTCTCCTCAAATAAAATTTCAGGTAAATTCCTTTCAAAACCATCAGGTGGGTTCTTTTTCTGAATCCTCTTTGCCACGAGCTGCCTGTTCATGGCCTCATGTCCACTATTTTCACCTCTGTGCATTTTTTGTTGGGTTGTCCACATTAGAGTTGATAGAAAAACATAGCAAAATGTGCTTTGTGTATACGAATAAGAACATAAAAACATAAGGGATTGGAGCAGCAATAAACCAAACAGCCGGTAGAACCAGCTCTGCCATTCAATATGATCCCGGCTGATCATCTACCGTTACTCCACTTTCTTGCTTGCTCCCCACGTTCCTCAATTCCCTGAGTAACCAAATATCTGTCTATCTCAGCCTCAAATATATTCAACATTGGAGCATCCAAAGCCATCTTGGGTAGAGAATTCCAAAGATTCACAATCTTGTCAGTGAAGAGATTTCTCCTCAGCATAGTCCTAAATGATTGGCCTTATCCTGAGACTGTGCCCCTTGTGTTCCAGATTCCACAACCAGTACAACCTCTCAGTCTACCCTGTCAAACTCCTTCAGAATCTTATATGTTTCATCTCTCGTTCTTCCAAACTCCAGAGAGCACACATTCCTCAAAACTACACACGGTACCCCAGGCGTGGTCTCACCAAAGCCCTGTGCTATTGTAGCAAGACCTCCTTATTCTTGTACTCCAATCATCTTGCAATAAAAGCCAAAACCCCTTTATCTTCCTATTTGCTTGCCTTATCTGCATGCTAACTTTCTGTGTTCCTTGTCGAAGCACACCCAAGTCTCTCTGAACAACAATATTTACAAGTTTCACACCTTTTAAAAATATTCAGATTTTCTATTCTTATTACAAAGTGAATAACCTTGCACTTCCCCACATTATACGCCATCTGTTACCCACTCACCTCACCTGTCTATATGTTTTTGCAGCCCTGTTGTGTCGTTGTACATTGTAAAAGGGGCGGCAAGGTTGCACAGTTGTTTGCACTGCTGCCTCACAGCGCCAGGGACCGAGGTTCGATTCCGACCTTGGGTAACTGTGTGGAGTGTGCACGTTCTCCTCGACTCTGCGTGGGTTTTCTCCGGGTGCTCCGGTTTCCTCCCTCAGCCCGAAGATATGCAGGTTACAACAATAAGCGATTTTCATTTCATTTCATCAATCCCCCCTGAAGAAATCAATGAACGATTTCCACCTCTGGGTGAACCCGTTACTAACCCCCGCAAAGTGAACTTGACCTTCTACAACCCCAGGAATTCTGCCAGGTCAGTCACCCATATCCCTGTGTTCGGCCACCAACACAGCAAAATGTCTCCGGGCTATCAGGGAAGCAAAAGCCAATACATCGACCTCCCCCCACCCCCCCAAATTCCTGGATCTTCTCACACACCAAATAATGTCACTTCCGGATTCGGGGCCAACCCACATCCAAGAACTTCTACCAGAACCCCATCAGTCTTGGACATGCCCAAAATATGTGGATGTGATTTGCAGCCCCTGCCCCCCCCCCCCCCCCCACCCCCCCCCCCCCCCCCCCCCCCCCCCCCCCCACCAACACACCACCCAAACCTGACTTCTACCCCCGCAAAGAGCCGTCTCATCCTTGCCACTGTCATGTGAGTCCCATGCACCACTGGATGTGGCCTAATGTTGCACGAGGACGCGTTCACCCTCCATGAGGCCTCTAACCACGTTCTGGCCCACACCTTCCCTCCCAGCTCCTGTTCCCACTTGCACTTATTCTCCTCCACCGGAGTGCCTTCCCTCTCCATCAATTCCTTGTAAATATTCAGCATTTTCTCCTTCCCTGTATCACCCTCCGACAACCTGTCCTACGATGCTTGATGCGGCAGCTGCAGGAAGGAGGTACCTATCTCCTCACAAAATCCGTCACCCTGGGCAACTCATAATTCCTCCAACTCCTCCAGCCCCACAAACCTGCCTCTATATAAAGTCCCTAAAGTACACTATCCGCACCAGCTGCCACCCCCAAAACCTTGCATCCAGCCCCACTGGCACAAACCTACGGTTGTCACATATCGATGGCCACAACAACATGCCCTCCAATCAGCAATGCTGCTTGCACGGGTTTTACACCCGCAACACAGAAACCACATAGGGCTCACGGAGTACCTGACCAGTGAGAATAGAAAAGGTGCCAACAGTGCCCTCAAACTCATTCCCCTACACCACGCCACGTCCATCTGCCCCCAAACCCAGCTCTCCTCCACCGCCCATTTCCTGACCATCGCAATGTTTACAGCCCAATAATAATTTATTAGATTCGGCAACGTCAGTCCCCTCCCCGTCGACAGGAATACCCACCTGACCTGTGGCATCTTCCCCCACACACAAACCCCAGAATTACCCCGTTGACCTTCCTGAAAAAGTACTTGGGAACATAGGGAGGTTCTGGAACACAAACAAGAACCTGGGCAACACCGTCATTTTCACCATCTGTACGCGCCCAGTCAGTAACACCTGTTAAAAACTGCCTTCATTCTTTCTACCAATCGTGCCAAGTTCAATTTGCGTAGTTGGGCCCACCTCCGCGCCACCTGGATTCCTAAATAGTTAAAATCCATCCCTTCCACCCTGAATGGCAACTCCCATAACCTCCTCTCCTGCCCTCTAGCATTGAAGGGAACAGCTCGTCCTTTTCCACATTCAATTTGTACCCCCAAAACTGACCAAATTTCCTCAAAATCTCCACAATCCCTCCAATGCTGCCCACCAGGTCCGAGATATATAATAACATATCATCTGCATGGGCAGCACATATAGCAGTGGCTAGCACTGCTGCCTACAGCACGGAGGATCTGGGTTCGATCCCGGCCCCGGGACACTGTTACATATCATCTGCATAGAATGAAACTTTATGCTCGGCAACCCCCGCCCCCTACCCCCACCTCGCTCAACCCCTTTTCAATCACTTGATGCCCCAAGCATCATTGCCAACGACTATTGGCAAGGCAAAAAGCACTGGGGAGAGCGGGCACGCCGGTCTTATCCCACGATGTAACCCAAAGTACCGCAAACTCATCCGGTTCATTCGAACACACGCAACCGCCGCCCTGTACAACAGCGGAACCCAATCCACAAACCCCTGCCCAAACCCGACCCACCACAGCACCTCCAGCAAATACACCCACTCCACCTGATCAAAGGCCTTCTCCGCATCCACTGTCCATTGCCACCACTACTTCTAACTCCTGCCCCTCCAAGGGCATCATAATTACATTAAGTAGCATATGTACATTTGCCAATAATTCCATTCCCTTCACAAACACGTCTGGTCCTCCCCTATCATCCTCAGCACACAATCCCCAATTTGCGCTGCTAGCACCTTTGGCAACAACTTTGGGTCCTTTCTTTAACCTGTGGTCTCGCCGATGCCCTGTGTAACTGAAGCATAACCTTCCTACTTTTGTATTCAATTTCCCTGGCAGAAATATAACTCTATTAGATTTCCTAATGATTTTCTGTACCTGCATACTAACCTTTTGCGATTCATGCACTAGGACACCCAGATACCTCTGCAGCTCAGAGCTCCATAATCTCACCGTTTTGGTAATAAGATCCTTTATTTTTCCAGCCAAAATGGACAATTTCACAGTTTTCCACATTATAATCTATTTGCTAGATCTTTGCCCACTCACTTAACCTATCTATACCCTCTTGTAGCCACCTCAGGTCCTCTTCACTATCCTACCTTTCTCTGTACCATCAGCACATTTAGTGACCATACCGTTGATTCCTTCATCCAAGTCACTTGCATAAATTGTAAAAAGGTTGAGGCCCCAGCACTGATTCCTGTGGCACACCACTTGTCACATCTTGCTAACTGGAAAAACACTAATTTATGGGTCTCCGTTTCCTGTTAATTAGCCTATCTCTGAAGCCTATCTTATAGGCAGTACAGTGGCACAGTGACTAGCATTACTGCCTCACAGCACCAGGGGCCCCGAGTTTGATTGTGACCTTGGGTGTCTGTGTGGAGTTTGCACATTTTCCCCATGTTAACAGGGGTTTCATACGGGTGTTCCAGTTTTGTCCCACAATCCAAAAATGTGCAGGTTAGGTTGATTGGCCATGCTAAATTGCCCCTTAGTGTCCAAAGGTTAGATGGGGTTATGGGGTTAGGACGGGGGAGTGGGCCTGGGTGGGGTGCTCTTTCAGAAAGTCTGTGCAGACTCGATGTGCCGAATAGCTCTTTCTGCACTGTAGGTATTCTATGATTCTGTGTGGACTGAGAATTGAACTAGGGCCTGTGGACTATGTCACCCTGGAATACATTTTGGGGACTGGTATTAGTAAACAACTTCTCATTTAATTGTTTTGGAAAGGATAACTTTAGTGAGATAGTTATTAGACTGTTCTCATTCAGGGAAAATAAGCATTTCAGTACCAATGATCAAACTGAGCTTTTTAAAAACATTTTATTCTTCAAAACTGTGCTGTGCTGCGTAAGGTCCAAGCATTACAGAGTTAATTTGGGGCATTTCTATCAAGTAATCTCTTCCACACCAGGGAAGCGGCATCTGAGTATTTTGGAAGGCCACTATGTATTTCTCCAATCTGTGTAAGTGCATCCTACAAAAAAAAAACAGATGAAAGAGAATAGAATTAAGCAAAAGTTACAAATGCTGATATCTGAAATAAAAACATTTTGGAAAATTAACATAGCCAACAGATTGAAAAAGAAAACACACGCTGTGACATTCCAGGCGTGTACAATTAATTTGAACTGACGGTTGTGAGGAAAACATTCTGGTAACGTTGGAAAGGTAGATTTTCAAAAAATTCCAATTTATCCTTCAACCTTCAGTCTGATAAAAGGGACACACCCACATATTCTGCAGTGGAATGAGCGCCACTCCTACCCACCCCGCCATATTGGTAAAGGTATAGAATTCAGGGCCCATGCGGGAAACAGATGTTTGGCTCTGTGTGTGTGGGAGTGTGATGGGGCGATGCTTGTGTGAGGTCCCCTTTCAGATTTGTTTGTGACTGGCTGCAGCATGACCACACGAGGTGTGCAGGCTCCTGTCAGTACTTTGAGCAGCCAAATCAGCTGCCTTGAGGGGGGGGCAACTGACAAGCTGAGTTTTTAGTTTAATTTAATTTTTTTTACTCGCCTTACCATGAAGCTGGGAAAGCAGGGGTTTTCGTCCTGGCTCCATCTTAAACTAATGCTTCACTGCCAGCTGAGATTTGCTTCCCTCTGATAGTATCTCACTCCAAACGCCCCCATTCCCCCGGAATCTGCTTTGAGAATTCGAGGCATCTAATTTTCATTCTTCCCAGGGTCGATGATTTGCCTCTGGGATGGCGAGGCACCGACAGGAAGCGAAAGAGGCTGGAGGACCATTTTGTGAGCCCTTGATACGGTCTACATCACGCGAGTTCAATGAGCTGGGCTATTGTCTGGATTCAGGGGCAACCCAATTTCTTTCTACATTTACCTCTCTTTTTCAAGCAATTTCTACTTGGGTTTATGAAAATAAATTTGAAATTGATTTTTCCTTTCAAATGTTACAAAAGCAACAATTAAAAGAGATATTAAAGTTCACACTGTTGAATCAACACCATCAGCTCCCGGGCTGGCAAGACTGAAGGAGTAGCAAGACTGTGCTGTCCAAATTACAGCCCTTGGGCCATATTCAGCTTACAAGTCCTGTCAGAAGCTGCTGTCACCCTGTCAGAATGACCACGTGGGTGTAATCTGACAACTTGGATCTTTCCAAATCCTGCCACTCTTTTCATATTGCAGTCTCCACAGTGCTGTTGGCTTACAATGAGGCAATGGTTGTGATATTCAATTCTGGCAAATAATGAATGTATGATGTGCTGCGGCAGCTGTGTGGAGTTGCTCAGCCTACGTAGTAAAGTCTCAAGTGGCAGGCTTGAATCATACAAAAAGAATCTCAGGGTGATTTTTAACCTTTACAACCACCGACAGTGTTGAACATTGGCTGCAGTTTGGATTGCTGCATTGTGTTTCCAGTCAGTGATGACCTCCATTGTGTAGCAAAACTGTTAGACACGTGGAGGCAGGAACAGCTCTGCTGTCAGCCTCCTGGTGGTGCCTGAGCAATATTGCATCATTCCAATAGTCCTCCAATTCTTCTTCCATAAAACAGAGGACAGGGAAGTTTCTAGTTGAGCCTTGTCTGAAGTTGACAGATGCGAAGCTGCAGCGGGGTGGGAATTGGAGGTTGAGGAGTTAGATAAAATGTCAGGAAGCCATTAAAACATTGAACACAGTGTAGAGAAAAGCCACAAAGCTGTTCTCTAGTGTTTAGAGGTTTGAGGGCAGGCTATAGAAGCTTTGGTTTTTCAGTATCGGAAAGAGTAGGGATTGGATATCAGCACCAGAACTTGACCCCAAACTGGAAGGCGATTTAGTCACAGCATGTTATTTTGCTATTTTGTCTGACGTGGGCAGCTAATTGGCTGGCGGGCAGGTTTGGCAGGCTACTGATGGTGGGATGCAAATTAATCTAATTAATGAACCACTTGACACCAATTATCCATGAGCCCACTAGAGTTTAGTCGTGCCTCAGGAATTAATTGGACACGCATGAGTTTCCCACGGCTTCCAAATGCCACCCCTGCAATCTTTTAGGAATGTGGGCCCTCATTGGCAGTCACTCAATGCCCAATTGGCCAGACCTGGCATCAGAAGTGGAGTGGGGTGTTCACTGAAACCCATCTCCCTGCTCCTGCCTCCGACCCCCTTGTCAGCCATCCTCTCCCCACAACCTGCCTCCAGGGATCCAGCAGCGACCCTCTGGACAGGTCTTGGGGAGTATTACTAGCATTATCGTACCCAGTGGTGCTGACTGCAATGGGGAATGGATTCTTGTTCCCCTGGGGGGCCTTATGCTGGCCTTGGGTGCACTTAATTTGCATTGGACCTCCCTCACAGAAGCATCACTTATTCTCCAACTATAGGTGGGATCTCTGTGGGGGAACAAAATCCTAGCCTTAAAACACAAACCCGGTTTAAAGGCATAAGCAGCCATTATAATGGGAAATACATCATGCAGGGTGACAGAAGCCTGAGGTCAGGAGGAGGAGGAGCAGCAAACTAGCATCCAGGACAGGTTAGCCGATAAATTACCAATGCAACCCTTGGAGGTTACATTGGGGCAGTAGGGGTGAGGAGTCTTGTTCCTGGAAGGTGGCAGGAGAATGTCACCCCATCAAACTAAGCAGGCATGGCTGGAGGTAGCAGTAAATGCCATGACTGCAGTATTGTCCAGAAGACTTGGGTGCAGTGCCGCAAAAGGTTAATGACTCTCCTTGTTCTGATAAGGTGATTGTAATGTTACGCCCCCATGACAGCCTTACAGGTCTACAGCCATCAACAGGCACAGAACAGCCTGATGCCATATGGTGTTCATGAATCTGGGAGAAATGTATGCTCAGAATAATCATTAACTCAGGGGCCTGTTACTGTTGGTGACATGACAGCACGGATAGATGCAGCAACCTCTTTGAATGAGTTACGAGAATTGGTGGCAGTGGTCAGCATTGCCTTATTCTGGTTTGTCCTTACAGCAGACGAGGGAACACAATGCAATGGGAAGTTCTTGCACAGGTGGAGGAGTGCTG
This sequence comes from Scyliorhinus canicula, assembly GCF_902713615.1. Taxonomy (NCBI): domain Eukaryota; kingdom Metazoa; phylum Chordata; class Chondrichthyes; order Carcharhiniformes; family Scyliorhinidae; genus Scyliorhinus; species Scyliorhinus canicula. Next base: position 41,013,611 of record NC_052162.1, on the reverse strand, counting down.
CCTGCCATCCTCACAGCATGGAGTAGGTGACAATGAAAATCACCCCACATATATGCAAGTGGGTGATGGAGAGATGGGACATCCGGTAGGAAAGGGTGAAAATATATCGAACCCTGCAGATGAAGGGAATGGTGTGCAATTCTCTCATCTAACACCATGCCAAAACTTAAGTGAAAATAAAGCTGCATACCTTGGTATAAAGGTGCTCCTCTATTTTTTCTTGGAGTGAAGCTTCTTCCATTTGTGTCTTCTTGATGCGGAGGAAGTTGTGTTCTGCCAGCTTACTGACTTTTTCGAGGCAGGCGGCACATCTGGAGGGTTGATGCATGCTGGTTTCCACTATCTTGTAAAGAAAAAGGGGCAACAATGGGCACAACGCAAGACCCTTTCTTTGTCTCCTCAATATGCTGATTCGTGTTCAGTTCCAGTTCCACAACACTAAGCTATCCAGGCCCTCACCCAAGTAATCTTTTTAAGTGTGCAAAGGCTGTGATTAAACTATTCAACCACAGACAACATTACAGCTGAGTCCAGTCCTGTGCTTAGCCATGTCCACCACATATGCTTTCCAGCAGATGCCAATAGATAGCAATCAGAGTGTGAACCTTGGTTGAATAGCTTTCATTTGTTCATTCTCAAATTTTTCAATTATTGTATCATTTGTACATTAGGATAGAACATGTGCATGTAAAAGTTGCGAAACTAGGCAGACATCCATCAAACATTGTAACCTAGATATTATGCTGTGCGATATTAGTTCATTTTAGCTTAATTGTCTGCTATTTTAGGGACATGATAACTCACTTTAAATGGGTTGTAATCACAGTTAAAATATTAGACAAAGTAATTTCATTGAAATTATTAAATAATTCAACTCAAATGTTTTCAACACCTATGTTATAGCACATTCAGTGTTTTTGTAGCGGAATATAATTCTGTGGAAATTAAAACACAGAGGGGCCTTAGTCATTCGCCATAATGGTAAAGGCCCAGTAGTGAAAAGTTGAATATTTGTAGCTAATTAAGGATATTTAAATGTTGGTTTCACATGCACAACTTCGATCTAAACTATTATATACAATTGTTGGTTTTGTGCATATGTGACCAGCAAATACCTTGGAACAGAAGATGTGTGCACTAGGTATAATAGAAACTGAATTGAATCTTTCTTGCGCAGTCACGGATCGTGTTTTCGGGATCCTTAAGGGGAGGGGGAACAGCCCCAAGTCGTAGTCCACATAGGCACCAACGACATAGGTAGGAAAAGGGATAGGGATGTAAGGCAGGAATTCAGGGAACTAGGCTGGAAACTTAGAGCTAGAACAAACAAAGTTATTATCTCTGGGTTGTGACCCGTGCCACGTGCTAGCGAGACGAGGAATAGGGAGAGGGAGCAGTTGAACATGTGGCTACAGGGATGGTGCAGGAGGGATGGTTTCAGATACCTGGATAATTGGGGCTCATTCTGGGGTAGGTGGGACCTCTACAAACAGGATGGTCTGCACCTGGACCAGAGGGGTACCAATATCCTGGGGGGGAAATTTGCTAATGCTCTTCAGGAGGGTTTAAACTAATTCAGCAGGGGGTTGGGAACCTGAATTGTAGCTCCAGTATACAGGAGGTTGAGAGGAGTGAGGTCATGAGTAAGGTTTTAAGGTTGCAGGAGTGTACAGGCAGGCAGGAAGGTGGTTTAAAGTGTGCCTACTTCAACGCCAGGAGCATTCGGAATAAGGTGGGTGAATTTGCAGCATGGGTTGGTACCTGGGACTTCGATGTTGTGGCCATTGCGGAGACATGGCTAGAGCAGGGACAGAAATGGTTGTTGCAGGTTCCGGCGTTTAGATATTTCAGTAAGCTCAGGGAAGCTGGTAAAAGAGGGGGAGGAGTGGCATTGCTAGTCAAGGACAGTATTACGGTGGCAAAAAGGACATTTGATGAGGACCCGTCTACTGAGGTAGTACGGGCTGATTTTAGAAACAGGAAAGGAGAGGTCACCTGTTGGGAGATTTCTATAGGCCTCCGAAAAGTTCCAGAGATGTAGAGGAAAGGATTGCAAAGATGATTCTGGATAGGAGCGAAAGTAACAGGGTAGTTGTTATGGGGACTTTAACTTTCCAAATATTGACTGGAAACGCTATAGATCGAGTACTTTAGATGGGTCCGTTTTTGTCCAATGTGTGCAGGAGGGTTTCCTGACACAGTATATAGATAGGCCAACGAGAGGCGAGGCCACATTGGATTTGGTACTGGGTAATGAACCAGGACAGGTGGTAGATTTGGAGGTAGGTGAGCACTTTGGCGATAGTGACCACAATTCAGTTACGTTTACTTTAGCGATGGAAAGGGATAGGTATACACCGCAGGGCAAGAGTTATAGCTGGGGGAAAGGCAATTATGATGCGATGAGGCAAGACTTAGGATGCATAGGATGGGGAAGGAAACTGCAGGGGATGGGCACAATTGAAATGTGGAGCTTGTTCAAGGAGCAGCCACTTTGTGTCCTTGATAAGTATGTACCTGTCAGGCAGGGAGGAAGTGGTCGAGCGAGGGAACCGTGGTTTACTAAAGTAGTTGAATCACTTGTCAAGAGGAAGAAGGAGGCTTACGTAAAGATGAGACGTGAAGGTTCAGTTAGGGGGCTCGAGAGTTACAAGTTAGCTAGGAAGGATCTAAAGAGAGGGCTAAGAAGAGCCAGGAGGGAACATGAGAAGTCTTTGGCATGTAGGATCAAAGATAACCCTAAAGCTTTCTATAGGTATGTCAGGAATAAAAGAATGACTAGGGTAAGAGTAGGGCCAGTCAAGGACAGCAGCGGGAAGTTGTGTGTAGAGTCCAAGGAGATAGGAAGGTGCTAAATGAATATTTTTCATCAGTATTCACGCAGGAAAAAGACAATGTTGTCGAGGAGAATACTGAGATACAGGCTACTAGACTACAAGGGCTTGAGGTTCATAAGGAGGAGGTGTTAGCAATTCTGAAAAGTGTGAAAATAGATAGGTCCCCTGGGCCGAATGAGATTTATCCTAGGATTCTCTGGGAAGCTAGAGAGGAGATTGCTGAGCCTTTGGCTTTGATCTTTATGTCATCATTGTCTACAGGAATAGTACCAGAAGATTGGAGGATAGAAAATGTTGTCCCCTTGTTCAAGAAGGGGAGTAGAGACAATGCCGGTAACTATAGACCAGTGAGCCTTACTTCTGTTGTGGGCAAAGTCTTGGAAGGGTTTATAAGAGATCGGATTTATAATCATCTAGAAAGGAATAATTTGATTAGGGATAGTCAACATGGTTTTGTGAAGGGTAGGTTGTGCCTCACAAACCTTATTGAGTTCTTTGAGAAGGTGACCAAACAGGTGGACGAGGGTAAAGCAGTTGATGTGGTGTATATGGATTTCAGTAAAGTGTTTGATAAGGTTCCCCACGGTAGGCTATTGCAGAAAATACGGAGGCATGGAATTCAGGGTGATTTAGCAGTTTGGATCAGAAATTGGCTGTAAGAAGACAGAGGGTGATGGTTGATGGGAAATGTTCAGCCTGGAGTTCAGGCTACTAGTGGTGTACCACAAGGATCTGTTTTGGGGCCGATGCTGTTTGTCATTTTTATAAATGACCTGGAGGAGGGTGTGGAAGGATGGGTGAGTAAATTTGCAGTTGACACTAAAGTCGGTGGAGTTGTGGGCAATGCGGAAGGATGTTGCAGGTTACAGAGGGGCATAGATAAGCTGCAGAGCTGGGCTGAGAGGTGGCAAATGGAGTTTAATGCAGAAAAGTGTGAGGTGATTCATTTTGGAAAGAGTAACAGAAAGACAGAAGGCGAGATTCGCCGCAAATGCGGAGAATCGTAAAGGCTGCCGTGGGACAGGCCGTGACCCACGGCAGCCTTCACGCCCACTTCCAGGGCCGATCCCCCCCCCCCCCCCCCCCCCCGGGCGGTGCTAGGAGCGTGGCCCCGTGCGTCACGGCGGCGCGGCTTTGACGACCGTCGTCAAGGCCGCACGTCAAGCATCACGCTGGCTGACGCGGCCAATGACGTCAGCCGCGCATGCGCAGGTTGGACAACGGCAACCCGTGCATGCGCAGTTGGCGTCTTTTCCCTCAGCCGTCCCGCAAGACGTGGCGGCTTGATCTTGCGGGGCGGCGGAGGGGAAAGAGTGCATCCGTTACGGACGCACCACGCGCGATTGGTGGGCACCAATCGCGGGCCTATGCCCCCCTTGGCCGTGCCAATCGGGCCCCCAGATGCCCCAAACAGGCATCTGGCGCCCGTTTCACGACAGCAGTGAGCAGGTGTGTTTGCTGCCTTGTTGAAACGGGCGTGAAGGCCCGGCCGCTCGGCCCATCGGCCTCGGAGAATCGCCGCTCGCCGTAAAAATCGGCGAGCGGCGATTCGTGGCATGGGGGGGGGGGGGGGGGGGGGGGGAATAGCGGGAGGGCGTGAAAAATGTCGGGAGGCCATCCCACTATTCTCCCACCCGGCGTGGGGGGCGGAGAATTTCGCCCAGAGTACTGGGCTAATGGTAAGATTCTTGGTCGTGTGGATGAGCAGAGAGATCTCGGTGTCCATGTACATAGATTCCTGAAAGTTGCCACCCAGGTTGATAGGGTTGTTAAGAAGGCGTACGGTGTGTTAGCTTTTATTAGTAGAGGGATTGAGCTTCAGAGCCATGAGGTCATGTTGCAGCTCTACAAAACTCTGCTGCGGCCGCATTTGGAGTATTGCGTGCAGTTCTGGTCGCCGCATTATCGGAAGGATGTGGAAGCATTGGAAAGGGTGCAGAGGAGATTTACCAGGACATTGCCTGGTATGGAGGGAAGATCTTATGAAGAAAGGTTGAGGGCATTAAGGCTGTTTTCGTTAGAGAGAAGGTTAAGAGGTCATAAGTCAGTATTGATAAGACAGGAACTTTATCCATTCAAAAAATTTGTGTGGGGAGTGAGAAGTTTAGAGGGCATTTCCGCACAGCTTATGAAGGAGGCACATCTCAATCAGCTACTTCTGAATTTATGCCTTAAACTGCACATTGGCGCTGAATTGAGATTGCTGTCCAATTTGTATACAGATAACACTGATGCTGTTAACCTCTGTTATTCTTACAGTAAATTCTGATTTAGAATTTCTTCTAGTTGCAATTTATTTTTGGTATCTGGGATGTGGGCATTGCCCGTTCCTAATTGCCCTTGGGAAAGTGGTGGTACCAACATTTGTGAACCGCTGCACGCCACGTGGTGAAGGCATACCCACTGTGCTATTAGGGGTGGAGTTCCAGGATTTTGGCCCAGTGACAGTAAAGGAACAGCAATATAGTTTCAAATCAGGATGCTGTGTGGCTTGGAGGGGAACTCTACAGATAGTGGTGTTCCCATGTAACTGCTGCGCTTGTCCTTCTAGGTGGTAGAGCTTGTCGATTTGGAAGATGCTGACCAAAGAATGTTTGCTGCAGTGCATCTTGTCGGTGGTACACACTGCTGCCACTGAGTGTTGGCAGTACAGGAAGTGATTTTTTTTTTAAATTTAGAGTACCCAATTCTTTTTTTCCCCAATTAAGGGGCTATTCCACCTACCCTGCAGGTTTTTTTGGGTTCTGATGGTGAGACCCACAGACATGGGGAGAACACACTCCACACAGACAGTGACCCGGGGCTGGGATCAAACCCGTGTCCTCAGCGCCGTGAGGCAGCAGTGCTAACCACTGTTCTGCCCCTGAGGAAGTGAATGTTTAAAGTGGTGGAAGGGATGCCAATCAGTTAGGGTGCTTAGTCCTGGACTGTGTCAAACCTCTGAGCGTTGTTGGGGCTGCACTCATCCGGGCAAGTGGAGAGGGGTCCATCACATTCCTAACTGTGCCCTGTAAATAGTGAGCAGTCTTAAGCTAGTCAGGAGGTTAGATACTCGGCACATAATTCCCAGTTTCTGATTTGCTCTTGTAGTCCAGTATTTACATGGCTAGTCTAGCTAATTTTCTAATCAATGATAATCTTCAGGGTGTTGATAGTGGGGGATTCAGTGATGGTAATACTATTGAATGTCAAGGGGCGATAGTTAGGTTCTGTCTTGTTGGAGATGGCCACTGCTTGGCACTTGAGTGCACTAATGTTACTTGTCACCTAGCATGCTGAAGCTTGAATGTCGTCTAGATCTTGCTGCATATGGATATAGACTGCTTCAGGATCTGAGGTGCTGTGACTGGTACAGAATACTTCAGTCATCAGTGAACATTCCCGTTTCTGGCCTTCTGATGACAAAAAGTATTGTGATATTGCTTTAAGAGAGAATATGCTCATGAATAAGTAGCCAGGATATAAACCATGTAATCAGCAGACATTGTTCAGAGGAGCTTTCAGCTTAGCTTGCAGCAAGTGGTATGAAAGAATTGCAGTGGTACTTTCCTGTTGACAATTTTATATGAATCTTTACAGTAAATCTATCTGTTGAGGAATCCTGTACTACATCTACAAATAAACCGAATCATGGCACAAATCAACTCCAGCCTCCCGGATTGCCTTCATCCACTACAGTTCGCCTACCGCTGCAACAGGTCCACAGCAGACGCCATCTCCATGGCCCTGCACTCTACCCTGGAACACCTAGATAACAAAGACACCTATGTCAGACTCTTATTTATTGACTATCGCTCGGCCATCAACAGCATAATTCCTACAAAACTCATCTCCAAACTCCGTGGCCTTGGCCTCGGCTCATCCCTCTGCGACCGGATCCTGAACTTTCTAACCCACAGGCCACAATCAGTAAAGACAGACAACAACACCTCCTCCACGATCATCCTCAACACCCCACAAGGCTGTGTCCCCAGCCCCCTACTATACTCCTTATACACCTATGACTGTGTGGCCAAATTCCCCTCCAACTCGATTTTCAAGTTTGTTGATGACACCACCGCAGTGGGTCAGATTTCAAACAATGATGAGACAGAGTACAGGAATGAGATAGAGAATCTGGTGAACTGGTGCAACGACAATAATCTCTCCCTGAATGTCAACAAAATGAAGGAGAGTGTCATCGACTTCAGGAAGTGTAGTGGAGAAAATGTCCCTATCTACATCAATTGGAACAAAGTAGAAAGGGTCGAGAGCTTCAAGTTTTTAGGTGCCCAGATTACCAACAGCCTGACCTGGTCCCCCCATGCCAACACTATAGTTAAGAAAGCCCACCAATGACTACTTTCTCAGAAGACTAAGGAAATTTGGCATGTCAGCTACAACCCTCACCAACTTCTACAGATGCACCATAGAAAGCATTCTTTCTGGTTGTATCACAGCTTGGTATGGAGCCTGCTCTGCCCAAGACCGCAGGAAACTACAAAAGGTTGTAATGTAGCCCAGTCCATCACACAAACCAGCCTCCCATCCATTGACTCTATCTATAATTCCCGCTGCCTCAGAAAGGCAGCCAGCATAATTAAGGACCCCACGCACCCCGGACATACTCTCTTCCACCTTCTTCCATCAGGAAAAAGATACCAAAATTCGAGGTCACGTACAATCGACTCAAGAACAGCTTCTTCCCTACTGCCATCAGACTTTTGAATGGACCTACCTCGTATTAAGTTGATCTTTTCTCTACACTTTGCTATAACTGTAACATTATATTCTGCAGTCTCTCCTTCCTTCCCTGTGTACGGTATGCATTGTTTGTACAGCATGCAAGAAACAATACTTTTCACTGTATACTAATACATATGAAAATAATAAATCAAATCAAACCAAACCTATATGTAATTTACCAGTCCTGTGTGAGATTGGTCTGTGCGGCATGGTAGCACAATGGTTAGCACTGTTGCTTCACAGCGCCAGGGACCCGGGTTCACTTCACGGCTTGGGTCACTGTCTGTGTGGAGTCTGCACATTCTCCTCGTGTCTACGAGGGTTTGGTGCGGGTGCTCCGGTTTTCTCCCACAAGTCCTGAAGGACATGCTGTTAGGTAATTTGGACATTCTGAATTCTTTGCCCATGTACCCGAACAGGCGCAGGAGTGTGGCGACTCGGGAATTTTCACAATAATGTCATTGCAGTGTTAATGCAAGCCTACTTGTGATACTAATAAAAATTATTACATTTTTATTTAGCAAACAGAAATACAACAGAATGGTCATTTGATAAAACAGCTGAAGCTGGCTTGGCCGAGGACACAACCCTGAGGAACACCTGTAGCGTCCAATGACCATAAGCATCTTCCCTTGCGAAAAGTATCATGCCAACGAGTGAAGTGTTTTCCCTGATTCCCATTATCTTCAGTTTTAAGGGCTCCTTGATGTTTCACTCGGTCAAATGCTGCCTTCATGTCAAGAGCAAGCATTCTCACATAACTCTGGAGTCTTGCTCTTTTGTCCATGTTTGGACCAAGGCTGTAGTGACGTCAGAAATTGAGTAGTTCTTGGGGTAGCACGATGGCACAGGGCTTGGCACTGATGCCTCATAGCGCCGAGGACTTAGGTTTGATCCCGGCCCTGGATCACTGTCCGTATGGAGGTTACACATTCTCCTCATATCTGCATGGGTCTCACCCCACAACCCGAAGATCTGCAGGGAAGGTGGAATGGCCATGATAAATTACCCCTTCATTGGAAAAAGAAGTTAAAAAAAGAAATCCAATGGTTCTTCCAGAACCCAAACTGAGCATCAGTGAGCAGGCTGCCACTGTCCAAGTGTCATTTGACAACATTGACAACAGCACCGTGACATAGGGTCATCAACTGAAAATTGTCACCAAGCCAATGAGATATTAGAAAACATTTTTTTTAACACTATGAGAACACAGAAACGAATGTCAGAGAAAATATTTGAGGCAGTGACCATTCAAAATTTTAAGCGAAGGTTGGATGAATATTTGAAGTGTAGGAAAGGCTACGGCAAGAGACAAAGATAATTGGTTCAGTGTGCTACCAATGCATTAGCAGGAATATGGTGGATTAAATTACCTCCTTCTGTGCTGTAATGGATGGATCTATGACTTTATGTAAGGCTGTGTAACATGAAAATTACAGTGAATAATGAGAATATAGATAATGAATGTTCCACTGTAATCGTCGAGCTGTAACTTTTGAATAATCTTTAGCACTAGGTTTCACATAATCTAATTTTCCAACATCTGTGATTTAAACTGAACATTGTGCTATTCCACGACACACATATCAAACCCATTCATCGCTTGAATGTCATTTTGCCAGCATTATATCACCACCAAGCCCCATTACGTTTTAACGCATTAAACTAAATATTACTTATTTTTCAGACTGAGTGTCATTCCTCCCCATGTGTAATATTTTATTTTGGCTGACACATACCCAGCTTCAAATAATCAAAATTATATGAAACAAAATCTCATCTTCTTGTCTGTGTTAATTTAGCTGAGGAAAACTGAGGTAGCAGTTGGGCATTAACACTTAATATCTGCACCCCAGGGGCTAAAACTGGGAAACAAAATTAAGATTCCCAATCCAGATTGTCATCCAGTGACTCCGGAGTTGATCCAGAGTGATTGTTCCATATGCCTGGTCATATGGGCGAGAGACATATTGGTGGTTGTGCCTCATTTAATTGAAATTGGCAAGTTCCCAGCAATACTTATGCTCTTCATTTGTAGCTTTCCTAATGGGAGGGAAATTGAGCCTTCCTGGCGCCAAGAGAAGCCAGCCGACCCATCTCAAGTGGGAGGTTTACTTTAGTTGCAAAGATTAGGAGTGGTTTAAAATAGTAGAGGTGCTGGAAGTATCCCCAGATGTCCTGACACCACTTTGGAGGTCTTGGTCATTAGGAAGAGGGAGGTGCCCTTCCCAACAGGAAGTAGAAGGTTTGCCAAATTGGTTCCCAGCATCAGTGGTAAAAACTGGCCAAGCAGATCAAAGTTAGAACCTTTGCATTCATGATCTGACTGCAATGTTGAAAGAACTTTAATGATCTGACTAACCCTGCTAAGGTACAGTACAGTTCCGCTCGCTTCTTGGTCCTGCACCGCCTGTACTCCCAGCCCTCACTCACCTCCCCTTACCCGATTCCTCTAGCTCTCCTCCAATCACAGCAGTATACTTTACTGAATTGCCCTTTGCAGGTACTGGTAGGAACAATAGTGGACCATTGGGCACCTCGTGCATGTTCTACCATTTGTTTGCAGCTGATCTGTAACTTAATTCGACGTATATGCTTCAGTTTCATATCCCTTAATACCATTACCAAAATCTAATCGGTTTTAAAATTTCCACTGTGGCAGATTTTGCCTTCTGTTGGAAAGAAATTGGAGCCTCGACCATCACTCTCCATAGCTGCAGGCTACAACATGCAGGTAGTAGTGTCTGTTACCACAGCAACTCAGATTCCTTCGGGGAGGGTGCGGGGGGGGGGGGGGGGGGGGGGGGGGGGTAGTTGGCTCAGTTGACTGGATGGCCGCTGTGGATCATTCTGCCTTTCGAGTCTGCTCTGCCATTCATTACAATCATGCCAGATCTTCTACCTCAATTCCATTTTCCTGTACTATCCCCCTTTCCCTTAATTTCCCCTACTATCAATGGATCTATCAATCTGTCTGGAATATATTTAGTGACTGAGCATCCAAAGCCCTCGTGGGGGGGGGGGGGGGGGGGCAAAGAGATTTCAAAATCCACAAACCTAGGAATGAAATTTATTCTCCTCACTTCAGTTTTGAATAGCCAATGTTTTATTCTGAGACCGTGATCTCGAATTGAAAACACCCCAGGCAGGGGAAACATTCTTGCAGCATCTACCCTGTCAAGTTCTTTTAAAATTTTAACTGTTTCAATGAGGTCATCTCTCATTCTTCTAAATTCTAGGGAACATTGACCCAGTATACTCAATCTCTTCTCAATGGACAGTTCCTGAAGAATCAGTCCAAGAAATCTACATTGTAGACCCTCTAAGACTTGTACATTCCTATTTAGTAAGGAGACCAAACTGTCCACAGTACTCCAGGGTGTTGCCTCACCAAGGCCCTATATTATTGCAGCAAAACCTCTTCACTCTTAGACTCTCCCAATTGCTTGCTATACCTGTATGTTAACTTCCTGTGATTCATCCCAGCAGCCTCGCACACACCCATACCTACCGTCACAGCTTCCAAAGTCAGATTGGCCTTCTTGAAAAAGTGAACTCTTGGAAAGCAACGGGTCCTGACGGAGTCCCTGGTCGTGCACTCAGACCCTGCCAGAACCAACTGGCGGGTGTGTTCATGGACATCTTCAACCTCTCCCTACTCCTTTCTGAGGTTCCCAACTGCTTCACGACCGCCATCATATCAGTGCCAAAGAAGGACCAGCAATATGCCTCAACGACTACAGTCTGGTGGCCTTGCCATCTATTATTATGAAGGGCTGAGAGAGGTTGGTCATGAGACGCATCAACTCCTTACCCCCAGAATGGCCAAATCCACTGCAATTCGCACACCACCACCACCAGTCCACAGCAGATGGCATCTCCCTGGCCCTACACTCATCCCTGGAACATCTCGACAACAAGGACTCCTAAGTCCTATTCATTGACCACAGCTCCGCCTTCATCACCATAATCCCAGCCAAGCTCATATAAAAACTCCAAAACCTTAGCTCCTCCCTCTGTAACTGGATCCTCGACTTCCTGACCCATTGACAACAATCAGCAAGGATAAACAACAACACCTCCTCCACCATAGCCCTCAATACCAGGACCCTGCAAGGCTGCATATTAGCCCCCGACCATACTCCCGATACACACACATGACTGTGTGGCAACATTTGGCTCAACTCCATCTACAAGTTTGCTGATGACATGACCAGAATGGGTTGGATCTCGAATAACGATGAGTAGAGTACAGAAGGGAGATAGAGAACCTAGTGATGTGGTGTAATGACAATAAACTCTCCCTCAACATCAGCAAAGCTAAGGAGATGGTCATTGACTTCAGGAAGCAAAGTATTGTACACACCCCTATCTGTATATATGGTGCCGAGGTAGGGATAGCTTCAAATTCCTAGGTGTGCACATCACCAACAATCTGTCCTGATCCATCACCGTCGATGCTATGACCAAGAAAGCACAACAACACCTTTTCCTCCTCAGGAAACTCAGCATATGCACATTGACTCTTACCAATTTTTACAGATGCACCATAGAAAGCTTCCTGTCTGGCTGCATCACAGCCTGGAATGGCAACTGCTCGGCCCAAGACTGTAAGAAACTACTGAGAGTCATGAGCACAGCCCAGTCCGTCAGGTGAAACCGCGTCCCATCCACTGACTATCTACCCCTCCTCCTGCTTCTTCCCCGCTATTACCAGACACCTGAATTATCCTCTTGTGGACTAAACTGATCACTCCACACATGTGCGTGACTGTGTAGTGCTACACTCCGTATGCTTCACCCGATGACTGTGTCTATGTATGCTTGTGTATTTATCGTATGTCCCATGTTTTTTCATGTATGGAACAATCTGTCTCACAGACTTGTCAAGCAACAGCCTGACAAAGTCATACTCACAGAATCATATGTTACAGAAAATGTCCCAGATACCACTATCACCATTCCTGGGTGTGTCCTGTCTCACCACAGGACAGACTCAGCAGAGGTGGCACCACAGTGGTATACAGTCGGGAGGGA